>NW_021703777.1:76746703-77081809 GCF_005190385.1 Monodon monoceros
GCGGAGCCTGTGCTCCGCAACAGGAGAGGCCACAACAGTGAGAGGCCCGCGTACCACAAAAAAAAAAAAAAAAAAAAAAAAAATCCTAAAGATGCCACCAGAAAACTACTAGAACTAGTCAATGAATTTGGTAAGGTTGCAGGATACAAAATTAATGCACAGAAATCTCTGGCATTCCTATACACCAACAATGAAAAATCAGAAACAGAAATTAAAGAAACACTCCCATTTACCATTGCAACAAAAAGAATAAAATACCTAGGAATAAACCTGCCCAAGGAGGCAAAAGACTTGCACTCAGAAAACTATAAAACACTTATGAAAGAAATCAAAAATGACATAAACAGATGGAGAAATATATCATGTTCTTGGATTGGAAGAAGCAATATTATGAAAATGACTATACTGCCCAAAGCAATCTACAGATTCAATGCAATCCCTATCAAACTATCAATGGCATTCTTCACAGAATTAGAACAAAAAGTCTTACAATTTGCATGGAAACACAAAAGACCCCGAATAGCCAAAGCAATCTTGAGAAAGAAAAACAGACTTGGAGGAATCAGACTCCCTGACTTCAAACTATACCACAAAGCTACAGTAATCAAGACAGTATCGTACTGGAACAAAAACAGAAATATAGATCAATGGTACAGGATAGAATGCCCAGAGATAAACCCACACACATACTGGCACCTAATTTATGACAAAGGAGGGAAGAACATAAAATGAAGAATAGACAGCCTCTTCAATAAGTGGTGCTGGGAAAACTGGACAGCTACATGTAAAAGAATGAAATTAGAACATTACCTAACACCCTACAGAAAAATAAACTCCAAATGGATTAAAGACTTAAATGTAAGACTAGACACTATAAAACTCTTAGAGGGAAACATAGGAAAATCATTCTTGACATAAACCACAGAAAGATCTTTTTTGACCCACTTCATCGAGTAACAAATAAAAACAAAAGTAAACAAATGGGACTTACTTAAACTTAAAAGCTTATGCACAGCAAAGGAAACCATAAACAAGACAAAAAGACAACAGTCAGAATGGGAAAAAATATTTGCAAATGAAACAGCAGACAAAGGATTAATCTCCAAAATATACAAACAGCTCATGGAGCTCAATATCAAAAAAACAAACAATCCAGTTAAAAAATGGGTGGAAGACCTAAGTAGACATTTCACTGAAGAAGACATACAGATGGCCAAGAGGCACATGAAGAGATGCTCCACATCACTAATTATTAGAGAAATGCAAACCAAAACTACAATGAGGTATCACCTCACACTGGTCAGAATGGCCATTATCAAAAAAGCTAGAAACAATAAATGTTGGAAAAGGTGTGGTGAAAAGGGAACCCTCCTACACTGTTGGTGGAAATGTAAATTGATACAACCACTATGGAAAACAGTATGGAGGTTCCTTAAAAAACTGAAAATAGAACTACCATATGACCCAGCAATCCCACTACTGGGCATATACCCTGAGAAAACCATAATTCAAAAAGAGACATGTACCACAATGTTCTTTGCAGCGCTATTTGCAATAGCCAGGACATGGAACCAACCCTCATGTCCACTGACAGATGAATGGATAAAGAAGATGTGGCACATATATACAATGGAATATTACTCCACCATAAAAAGAAATGAAATTGAGTTATTTGTAGTGAGGTGGATGGACCTAGAGTCTGTCATATAGAGTGAAATAAGTCAGCAAGAGAAAAACAAATACTGTATGCTAACGCATATATATGGAATCTAAAAAAAAAAAAAATGGTACTGATGAACCTAGTTTCAGGGCAGGAATAAAGAGGTAGACATAGAGAATGGGCTTGATAACATGGGGTGGGGGGTTGAAGCTGGGGCAAAGTGAGAGTAGCATCGATGTATATACACTACCGAATGTAAAATAGTTGGCTGGTGGGAAGCAGCAGCATAGCACAGGGACATTGTTTCAGTGCTTTGCGATGACCTAGAGGGGTGGGATATGGAGGATGGGAGGGAGGCTAAAGAGGAAGGGTATATGGGGACATGTGTATGCATATGGCTGATTCGCTATGTTGTGCAACAGAAACTAACACGGTATTGTGAAGCAATTATACTCCAATAAAGATGTTTTTAAAAATAAATAATTAATTATATGATAAAATTAATCAGATTTTAGATTAACAATAAAAAAGCAGACAAAAATTATTGGATGAAATTTTTTTAATTGATCAAGATGTGCGTGGGAGGATAAGTGAATTGGTCTGAGGAAACAACCCTTGTTAAGTTCCTCATATTAAATGAGGAGTACTCAAAAGATCCTATTTATTCCCAACTCTGAAAAATAGATACATATATTTTAAAGAATACCTTGGAATACTGTGAATTAACAATTGATTGGAAAAGATATTCTCTATACCTTCAAAAGTACTAGAGATACAAGCAAAAAGTCTTAATCTATGGAAATCATTTGCAAGTCTTAAAAAAGGCAAGATGACTAAAGATCAAGTAAATCACTATAAAATCGCAAATGTGATACAAATTAATTTTTGTAAATGAGAAAATTTACTTATAGCAAATTTTAAACTTTCTCCAAGGTCATGTAATTACTTGGAATACATTTATTTTTTGTGTGTGTATATGTACATATATTTCACAAATATATGTGTGTACATATCACATTTTGTCCAAAGGTTTTGAAATCCTTTACATGACAAGTTAAAATACAAAATTTAATTTTCTCAGTTCCTTGAGGACTGTCAAACACAAATCTGTGAATAAATATTTTCTTTCCATTGAGTCAGTATATTTTATGTGCACTATATATTTGCTTGGAGTATCTATCGTTAGGAAACAGGAAATACAGTGCCAGAGTTATTTCAGAATTTCAGGATATAATTTGATGAGGAAGAACCATCACTTTTATGATATTTTATGAAACCTTTATGAACAGGTTGATATCACTGATATGATAACATTTATTGAAGTTGTAAAGCATAAAGAAACTTCATAAGTTTTGTCTTTTACTCTTGGAAGTAGATATACTCCAAATACCTACTGAACTTAGGGCAATGTGGTTTATTATTTTTTTATATACTTTGATATGATTTTTTAATCTAAAAATATTAGATTGAAGCTCTATGAAACTTTAAGACAAAGAGTAATGAAAATGCAAAACAAATTAGCACTGGGGATTTTTATGGACTGAAATGTGTGCCTCCAAAATTCAACCAATAAAGCATTAACTACCAATGTGAATGTATTTTGAGATAGGGACTTTAATGAGGTAAATAAGATTAAATTAAACCTTAAGGTTTGGGGCTCTAGTCTTATAGGACTGGTGCACTTATAGGAAGAGATACCAAACATCTCTCTTTCCACAGGCACAGAGGAAAAGTCACAGGGAGAAGGTGGCTGTCTGCAAGTCTGGAAAGAGAGATCTCACCAGAAAGCAACCCTGCCGGCACTTTGATCTTGGATTTCTAGCCTCCATAACTGTAAGAAAATTAATTTCTGCTGTTTAATCCACCCAATCTCTGGTATATTATTATGGCAGCCTGATCTGACTAATACAGGGATAAAAATGATGGGAGGAAATACAGAAGACTCTGTGGGAAAATCTACAAAGGTAACATCTCAGTCTTAAATTGGTAAATAAGATAGTTCTAAAATGAGGAAAATGATAATAGGAAAATGGAAAGATTTAACTTAAGGTTAACTAAGAACTATATCAATTAAGTCTTAACATAAAAGTCTTTAATTAGTTCTTCTATAATGTATATAAATATAGCTAGGGAATATAACAGGAAGCATACATAATTGCCAGAAATGATACTTAAAATTCAATGGACTATGTTTCTGTAAAGTTTGTTTCACACACCCTAACTTGTGAAAATCCTAAATGAGTGACTCTGCTTCAAGAAGTCTGTGTGTGTGAATGTGGTATGTTCTTTTTTTCTTCTTTTTTTAAATTAATTAATTTATTTTTGGCTGCGTGTGTTCATTGCTGCCCACGGGCTTTCTCTAGTTGCAGACAGCGGGGGCCACTCTTCGTTGTGGTACGCAGGCTTTTCATTGCGGTGGCTTCTCTTGTTGCAGAGCATGGGCTCTAGGCGCATGGGCTTCAGTAGTTGTGGCACGTGGCCTCAGTAGTTGTGGCTCAGGGGCTCTAGAGCGCAGGCTCAGTAGTTGTGGTGCACGGGCTTAGTTGCTCTGCGGCATGTGGGATCTTCCTGGACCAGGGCTCGAACCCATGTCCCCTGCATTGGCAGGCAGATTCTTAACCACTGCACTACCAGGAAGGTCCCAAATGTGGTATGTTCTATACTTTTATAGCCAGGATAATTTTTTAACTTTATAATTCATTTTTTAACAGAAAACAAATATACGTTTATGTTTTATGTACTTGACTCCGTAAACAAATCTAATGCATAAAATTAGTATTTAGGAGCATTCTGATATTCCTCAGTAATTGACAAACACATTCATTTTTAAATGTAAATAAGATGGTCAAAATATTCATAAGATATATCATAGGCATTTTCAAGCTAATTATACCATAGATCCCTTATTATTAGCACTCAAGAGAATTTATATGTATCAGAATGTAAATAAAAAATGTTTGTGAAAGACAAAGTACTTCAGTGTTACATTTTGTAGTTAAAGTACAAATTATTCAGGGAGTTATTCTAATGGTTTATTTTTTCATGGGAAATAAACACAATACCTTATGTCTTAGTGTGATTAATTAGACTAGGTCATATTAATGTAGGCTTTGAGAGGGAAGAGGGGCTGACATATACACACGGAGGAATCTGAATGGTAGTGTCCTTAATACTGAATCACATTGTTTGCTAGAGTCTTACTGTTTCTCCAATTTGGGATTATAGGCAGCCTCTCTCTAACTCTACCTAAAACACTTCGGTTCTATTTTTATTTTTTTTTTAATTTCGATATGACTATAATGTTCTACTAAAAAAAATTTTAAACTTGACTTATATTTCAATATCAATTTAGTTAAATTATTGTAACTTTCAAAAAGTGTTATCATGTTTCTGTTTCTTTTACAGACTCTGAAATGTTGTCCTAGTTCTTTCTCCCCATCCTAATAACATGTCTGGCTCTCACAAAAGATAAGAATTTTACCATACCCTTCCACAGAGCCCTTCCCACTTTAAATTTTTATTGTGAGAATCTAAAAAGGACACTTCATAACTTTTTTAGACATTAGATTCTCACACTAGCGTTCAGAAAAACAAGGTATTTATTATCATCTGCAAAGTGTAATGTCACATATGTGGAAATATTATATAGTCTTGGAGCAGCTTAAATCTAGAACACGACACATTTTTGTCTAATATGAATCTAGGTAATAACAAGATTGATGAAAATAAGATAGTCTATGAATAATGATGTGTTTTCAAAATTTTCAGAATACCTGTATGGTTAATCTTAGGTGGTTTATATGGGGGAATGGAAGGAGGAAAAGAAATGAGTATCTATGTTTAATCATGTACTGATGATGTCAGGACGAAATGATTGGAACTTATTCAGTAGACTACAGTAATCCATTTTGAGTTATTAAACAGGCAAGTAGGAAGACAAAAAATATTTTGGGAAGAATAATATTGCCACAATATTATGGAGAAACTTTAAAAGTGGAGTCATTGCAGCCCAGTGAATTGTTCTATTACAGAAAGGTATAAAGACAGCATGAATTAATGCAAAAGAAAAGGTATAAAGTTTTGTTGCATGAACAGATATAAGCAGGAGAGAGAGAAGTATAACATGAATTTGGGATTTTGATTTAAAGAAATAGAAGAATGTAATGCATTTAACAAAGTGAGAAATTAGATATATAGGGGAAATTCATGAATTCTCCTTTAGGTGTGTTCATGAAATGGAAGTGGAATATTCAGTAGGTAATAAACATATAGGACTTACTACATGTACACATACTTCTAAGCAGTTTACAGATATTTACTCATTCAATATCAAATAATATATTTTAGAATATGTAAATAATACTTTAGGCAATTGTCAGTATCTGGTTTAGAACTGCAAACTTTCCTACATGATCATCAGTATTTATTGTTGTTGCAGATCCACAGATGTGTGGATGTGTATGGAGGTGTGGGTGGGAGGTTTTGTAAAATCTCCTCTGACTCAATTTGTTCTTTGTAAAATTTGAACTAAGGTCGGAGCTAATAATAAGAGAATGGCACTACTGGAGAAATAAAGAGAAAGGAAAAGGTATGGAATAGTCATTTAGAAAAGTGGAAGAATGAGCAAGGGAAATATGATTTTTCCAGGAACTATTAAGGACCACTTGATGTTTTTGATACTGACATTAAAGTGAGAGTAGTCAGCACTGTTTTATTTTGTTTTTTTGTTTTTTTGTCCTTAGATGCTTTCAGTTCTGGAGATACTGGCCTGCAATATGTTTACTCTTGGCTTTAACTAGGTTATTGCTTTAATCAAGCAAGTATATCAACAAGAGAGAGGGGAGCAAAGATATTGATGGTGTATGCATATGTGATAATTTATCCAAACATTTATTTGTTTATTTTCTTTTAGGTGGCTTTATTAGTAGGGTTTCTCCAGAGAAACAAAACCAATAGGGTGTGTGTATGTTTACATATCTATGTTCTATATCTATGTGTATTTCCATATCTCTATCATCCATCTATCTATCTATCTATTGAGAGACTGATACAGAGACAGAGAGATAGAGAGAAAGGAAAGGAAGGCACTTTATTTATTTTAAGAAATTTCTTCATGTGCTTGTGGGGGCTGGTACATCTGAAAGCTGCAGGGCAGTTCTTCAGGCTGAAGACCCACGGAGGAGGTGATATTTCAGTGCAGTCTTCGGTGATGGTAGTTTGGAACATAATTTCTTCTTTTTCCAGGCCTTTTCTCTTAAGGCCTTCAGCTGAATGTGAGACCCACCCACATTATTTAGGGTAATCTACTTGTTCGAAGTCTACTGATTTAAATGTTAATTACATCTAAAAAATAGCTTCACAGCAACATCTAGACTGGGGTTTGACCAAAAACTGGGTACCATAGTCTAGTCAAGTTGACACATAAAATTA
Organism: Monodon monoceros; assembly: GCF_005190385.1. Classification (NCBI taxonomy): domain Eukaryota; kingdom Metazoa; phylum Chordata; class Mammalia; order Artiodactyla; family Monodontidae; genus Monodon; species Monodon monoceros. Next base: position 76,753,794 of record NW_021703777.1, read on the forward strand.
ACCAGCATAGTGGTTTATAATTTACTTGCCATCACAAACACTGCAAAGAACTATCTTTCTGGGGTATGATACAAATATCTATAGGATACTTTAGGGTATGATATAAATATTTATGTTATAATAGTATATTACTATATTATTATATTTTTAGAATTTTTCTCTAAAAGTGGAATTTGCTGGGAAAGGTGTTTTTATGTGTTAAATATGAAATATATTGTCTTCCAAAAATGCTACATTTAATGTACACTTTGAGTCTATGAAATGGCAAGATATATTTAAGGATTTTTCAGTAATTCTCTGTGACTACCAACCATAAAAAATATGATTTCATTTATTCACTGTTCAATCCAATATATAATTACTGAGTTCCTTCTACTCTTCAGGCATTAGGGAAGTAATCATACAATTAAGTAATTGCCCTCAAGGAGCTTAAATCTAGGGGGGGAAATACAGACAGTCAGATAATTATAAATGATGTGGAAAGTGCTATCATAGATGTGTGCACAGAATATTCAGCAGCATGCAGTAAGTGCCTTCTCACTTCTCTTAGAGTTTGGGAGGGAGGGACATCTGGGTTAAAGTCTTAAAAACTAGCAGAAAGCCATAAAAAAGAAAGGGATGACATTTCAAAAACAAAACTCTGTATGAGCAAAGACTCAGAGGTTAGGGATTATATTGTATCTCTGGGGACTCTATACAGTTTCACACTGTTTGAGCATGAAGTGTGAAGTCAGTCATGACAGAAAATGGGGCTGCGGAGCTAAGCAGTAGTCAGATCATGGATGACCTTGCAAGCTATTTTGATGAGCTTGCATTTTATGTGCTAGATGATGAGAGGATTTTACAGGGTGTTGAGCAGGACATGGAAGTGATCATATTCACATTGCTGATACATCGTGTGGAGAAAGGGTTTAAGCAGTGCAAGGGTGCAAGGGTAATGACAGAGTAACCGGGGGAACTGAAGTAAGATGTAGGTTTGAAATGGTTAGCAATGGCCAGACAAATGGGAACCTTATTTGAGTAATGAATTTCAACTTTATCCGACCTAAAAGGAAGGAATTCAGGCAGAGGATTAATATAATTAAATTCTAGAAAGATCGCTTTCAATGATATAAAGGATGGATGGGAGTAGTGGGCATACTAGTTTGATGAAATTTAGTTAATATTTGCCAGACAAAAGATTACTGTCTGTAAAATTTTAAGGTATTCTATTAATTAGTGAGAAAAAACTAAGTAATTCAAAATAAAAAGCACAGTCTGCTTCCCCATATTTTCCCAATTTTCTAAAATCCGTGTTTTCCATTTTTTAATGTAATGGGTTGTAATGAAGTCCAGAAAATAGTATTCGTATCTTTCAGGTTATGAAGCAACTGGGTATTACAAGAACCAGTAGTGAAAGAGTAAACTGTTAACTTTATTACTGATGAAGATAAATGTATCTATGAAAGGTGGTATTTAACCCAAGTCTCTGCATTAGAAGAAGGCCCATTAGGAGGAGTGAACAGTAGATACTGAGCATCAATTTACCTTATCTCCCAATTCCTGAGCCATGTCACTTCTTAGGAAGGTTAGGGGGAAAGAGGGGGGCAAGAGTCATTCCCAGCTCTTTTTTCCCCTCTTAACCTACTGGATATAATCACAAGTCAATGACTGATCAGTATAGTAGTTATGGTTACCACCTATCAGGATGATAAGTCTCTAACCTCATGAGACAATTCTCTAAGTACCAATGACTGCTCCTTTGGTTCTCTTCCTTGGACCATTCGCCAGCAGAGTAGTTTAAGCTTATACTCTCAGAAGTCTCTGATATGGGTCAGATTTGTCTTTAGTAAGTTTCTTTCGGGGTCATTCTGTTCACAAGCCCAAAAATTCATTTATCATTCAGTTTCCTATTACAAATTTTGCTCAGCCACATTGTTTAATAAAAACTGTTAGAGATTCTGTAATAAGAGGAAATAAAATCATAAGAGAATTCTATTATTTAAACACTAGCTACTCCAATAATAAAATGTCAGTCACATTGAGATGCCCCCAATTTTAATAAAACCTTTTTCTATTTTCGAATTCCAAAGATAAATTGAACATTAAAGGTTTAAATTCTCTTGAAAAAATTAAATTCAGAAACAGTCAGAAAGAAAGAAATTTTAAAGTCAAATTTTATTATTTTAAACTTAAAAGTCTAAAATCCAAAATCATTGCTACATATTTTTCCAAAATCTATCCTCCCCACAATTTTTTTTTTCATTTTGGACAAAGTCAGTAGGAGGGTTCTCAATGCCAGTGTGGGGTTTGGATTTTTTAGAAGCTGAGCTTTTATTGGAATGGCTGTGGTAATTTCTGGGTCTCAGAAGTTGTATTAATTTAACATCAAATTCTTCTTTAGCTTTATTTTGAAAGAATTGAACGAGTTAAGATGTGCAAGAATATACCAGCACTGAGCTTATGTTTTCCAAATTAGGAAAATATATATTCTAAGCCCTCAGGCTAATTATCTCAAGTTTAATTAACAATTCTATTCCCAGAAATCTAGTTGTAGTTTTGTAAACACATACACACACCCACCATAGTATAAAACAACTGGTACTGAGTGAAGGTGGAGAAACCTTTGTATTTACCTTATTGGAATGCTAGTTGGCCTTTGCCAGCTGTCAGAAATTCATCACCTTTGAACCTAAACTGACCTGGTTACTATACATTCTTAGGGGGCAACAATCCATATATCTACTCTTTCAGAGTAAAAACTGAGACATCTGAGAATTTGCTGACTTCTCATGAAGTTCAGAAATTTAGGGTGACTGCACTCATATTCCATGTCTTACTTGCCTATCCATTATATCCAATTATACTCCACTACCCCATCAATAATGAATTGTGTGTAAAGTCTGAAAATTAAAAGAAAAAAAACTAAACAAACAAACAAAACTTCTTTCTTTAATGAGAAGGCATTCCTGGGTTGTGTGCTGCAGTGTTTCTACTGACTGTTATTACAGAATTGCTTAGGTCTGAGAAACCTGCCTCTTACAGAAGGATCTTTCCTCATATGCAGTGAATCCCTGCAGAGCCAGATTTAGTCCTTGTGGCACCAGATGCCTCCAGAGCATGTGTTCAAGCGACAGGAATCCAAGCTTAGTCAGCTCTTCTGCAGTTCCATTTGGGAACAAAATAAGTACTAATTACATTATTAAGTTATAATAAGTAACGTCTTTCCCTAAGTATGATTTTCATTCATTCATTCATATATCCACTCATTTATTTATTTAGTTTTTTTCTGTGAATATATGTGGTTTCCTCACTTATTCTTCCTTTTTCCTTTCCTCCCAAAGAAGACCTGAAGGTTAGAGCAATTTTTCTCAGATACCACTAACTGGTAGAGAGAATAGGTGGGATGTTCAGCAGAGAGAAAATTTTCTGAGATCCTAATGAACTGTAAGAGAGCTAGACTCATTAGTTACCTTACCAAGTAAAAGGGAAGGTGAGCAGATGTCATCCTATTTGGTGAAGCTTACTAAGATGCATTAGAGTTATTCACGGTGCAGTTCGGCATAGGGGTCTATGTATATTTATTGCTATCTGGAAGCTCCATGTCTCTACTCCCTCCTCCCAAACTAGTTTTGGCTCTGGAGTTATAAAGTTATAACTTGGTAGATTTATTTAGGAACTTTTGATAACTTTTAATAGCTTTAAATAGCTAAGAAAAAAAGGATCCTTTTCCACTTCCACTATCCTTCATATTATTATCAGAGAAATCCTCCTTCATCAGTCAGCCTGCTCACTCATATAGTGGGTTTCTACTCTTCCCTAATGTGAAGAGCCAACTTGGCACTCAGGCTTGGTGTATTATACCTGCTATGCTCTTTTCTTCACCTCTTTTCTTTCTTCCTAATTCCCACCCAATTCCCATAGTTAATGATTTCAAATAACAGAGTCATGGCCATAATGGAGATAACCTGCCCAATGAAATTGGGTATACAGTACAAATTTTCAATATAAAATCTGTGTACCCTAAAAACATATATTTTTTAATCATTTTTATTGTAAAATAAAACTCATATATACATAAATCATCATAAACAAATGAATTGCTTAATGAGTTATTGTAAGACTAACCCCCATATAGTTTTACACCCAGGTCAAGAAATGTAACTTTGCCACCCACCCTAGAAGTTCATCATGTGTCCCATCCCAATTTCAAATTCCTTTTCCCTCAAAAGCAGCCATTATCCTGACTTTTATGGTAAATTCTTTCTTACAATTTTTTTACAGTTTTATCACTAAAAATACATTCCTAGACATGATAGTCTTGCCTATTTTTTTTAAAGTGGTGGTATATTTTGACATTTTTTTATAAGTACCCTCTTCACTACTTTGATTTTCTTATATTTTAGATAAAATATTATTTTATCTAAAATGGTATTCCAACGGTATTGCTGTTTTGGTATTGCTGACTGCATATGGGTAGCTGGATCCAGAGGCTTAACCAGAGTCTTGTTTGATCCCTTTGTCAAGACTATAGACAGAAGTGTCTTCTTGCAGTAATAGAAGGTACACAATATCTAATTGTCTTAGAGATGCTGTTGGTATTCAACGCCTGGTATATCCAACAATTCATTAGGTGTTTGCAAAAATGGTAATACAAATCAATCACCTTTTTCTTATTTATTAGTTAAAATACTTTTTATAAAGAGATAAACACCTTACATCATCTAGTATTTGGTTATTCAGTGGCACAGTTAGTATAGGTACAATGGGCTAAGTATTTGCAATTTCCTCATGTTTACTGGTTTTCAGAATAATGAATGGATTCCCTGTCATCCTCCAAAGTGGACCAATAAGCTTTTTTTTTAAAAATTATTTTCAACTCACAAATTCAAATGAATGTAATGAGTTTCAAACAGTGGAAATTATTGCTCTATTTGAAGCTTATAATTTTAAGTTAGTGGAAGATTCTTTGAGTTGGCACCTTTGGTTTGTTATTGTTGCTGTTTTGTTTGACATTACCCTAGTTGACTGATGTGACCCTACTTCACTTTGATAGCCTCCTCAGTATTTGGTATGATTAAGATATTCCCGGTTGTCATATACATTTTCTGCCCCAGACTTGGATCAGCACGTCTTCAAGGGGTGCTGGTTTCTCTTCATGGGTAATGGAATTTCAAACTACAGTCTCAGCTCTAGAGATTCCTATTAGCTTCCGAGTTTGTCATTGTTTCCCAGCCTGATCATACTGATACTTCCAATTTAAATTTAGGCCTAGCTTTTAAAATTTAACACTTTGTTTTAAATCTATGTTCATTTTTTTTTCCATTCTGAGAACTCTTGTCCTAAATGACGTAATGGATAAAACATTCATCGTTTTTTTCCATAAGATGGCTATAGTATCACTTAGTTGTCTTTAACTTCATTCAAAACAATTTTGTTAGATTATATGTGGCAGCTGTCATATCAGAGTGCATTTAAAAAAGACTTATCAAAATTGGTGAATTTTTGTGTAGCCATTTTAATGTTGAAGATGGAAGGAAAAAAGCAACATTTTTGGCATGCTATGCTTTATTATTTCAAGAAAGGTAAGAACACAACCGAAATGCAAAAAAAGATTTGTGCAGCATACGGAGAAAGTGCTGTGACTGACTGAACGTGTCAAAAGTAGTTTGCCAAGTTTTGTGCTGGAGATTTCTCTCTGGACAATGCTCCATGGTTGGGTAGAGCAGTTGAAGTTGATAGCGATCAAATCAAGACATTAACTGAGAACGATCAACATTACAACACGTGGGAGATAGCTGACATACTCAAAATATCCAAATGAAGCATTGAAAATCATTTGCACCAGCTTGGCTATGTTCATCGCTTTGATGTTTGGGTTCCACATAAGTTAAGAAAAAAAACCCTTCTTGACCATATTTCCACACACGATTCTCTACTTAAATGTAATGAAAATGTCCGTTTTTAAAACAAATTGTGACGGGCAATGAAAAGTGAATACTGTAAAATAATGTGGAACAGAAGAGATTGTGGGGCAAGAAGAATGAACCACGAACAACCACACCAAAGGCTGGTCTTCATCTAAAGAAGGTGATGTTGTGTATATGGTGGGATTGGAAGGGAGTCCTCTATTATGAGCTCCTTCCAGAAAACCAAATGATTATTTCCAACAAGTACTGCTCCCAATTAGACCAACTGAAAGCAGCACTCAACAAAAAGCATCCAGAATTTGTCAACAGAAAACGCATAATCTTCCATCAGGATAATGCAAGACAGCATGTTTCTTTGATGACCAGGCAAAAAACTGCTACAGCTTGGCTGGGAAGTTCTGATTCATCCACCGTATTCACTAGACACTGCACCTTCAGATTTCCATTTATTTAGGTCTTTACAAAATTCTCTTAATGGAAAAAATTTCAATTCCCTGGAAGACTATAAAATGTACCTGGAACAGTTCTTTGCTCAAAAAGACTGAAAGTTTTGGGAAGATGGAATTATGAAGCTGCCTGAAAAATGGCAGAAGGTAGTGGAACAAAAGGGTGAATATGTTATTCAATTAAGGTCCTGGAGAAAATGAAAAATGTGTTTTTTATTTTTACTTAAAAACTGAAGGCACTTTTTGGCCAACCCAATACTTCAACTATGAAATTTAAGGGGAAATAATTCAATCTATAATAATCTTTTTTGAAATTGAAGCATAGTTGATTTATAATATTATATTAGTTTCAGATGTACAGCATAGTGATTCAGTATTTTTGTAGTTTATACCACATTACAATTTATTATAATAGCTATAATTCCCTGTGCTGATACTTTTCTATTATTGAATTATATTTGAATGGGTTTTCCTAAACTTTTAGAAGAAAGTGTGGTTCAGGTAACTTTTCTACCTTCAGAGACATTCCTCTTAAGCTTGTTTAGTGAACAAATACATGGTAACTTGATTTTTTAAGATTTCCTGGCTCTATCATCTCTTTCACTTTTATGTGGATTTTTACTTTCTAATATCAGTTTTCTACTAAATTTTGAGTTCAACTCTTAGCACTTTCTCCTCAATGTGGGGCCTATCCTGGAAAGAAGTTCTGTATGTTCAGGTTCAAGAGTTTATAGATGGCTACTCTAATCCTTTACAGGTCTTGCCATGGACCCTTTGCACTCATCCTTCTGGATTAGGCACAGCATCTCTCCATTTCAGCTGCTGTTCTGACGTCGTCTCACCAGGGTCTCTACTGAGTACCTGCTAATTATTTTGAAGCTCTTGTTTCTCAGGTCCATCAGATACCTTGTTGCTACCCTTGCTTTCTCCTGCACAGAAGCTGATACCATGCAGGTGTTTTTTACTGTGACTTGTATTTTTGAGTTCATAAAGATACATTTTCACCTGGTTTAGTTTTAAGAGTGGTTCATGAGTTGCTTTTTTTTTTTCTTTTTTAAAATTCTACTATCTATTTCCTCTACTTGTTTTTATGTAGGGATTTGTAGACTCAAAAATGATGCCACCATTGCTCTTTTCCCAGGATTGACCCTGCAGCAGGGAAATAAGCTTCATTTAAACTACTATAACTACTCATTCCAATAATTCTTTCCCCTTTTTTTCCTTCCTTAATTCTAACCACCCCCTCATTTGCCATTTCTACTTCCTGAAGCTGTTTAGGAAATGTGGCCTCAGTGGAACACCAGAGCATAAAGGAGTGAATTATCACCTCTTGAATTCTAAAATAGTGTTTCAAAATTTCTAAAAATCATAATAATTTGAAAAAAAGACTTTTTATCTCCTAGAGTATATTTACATGCTAAATGTCAAAGTTATTTAAAAACAAAGACTAGATTTTGGAGAAACATTTCCTGATTTACAGGTTAGATTTTCTATCCTAGACTTGGTTTTGTGACCAGGCTGGAAGATTTTTTGACTGGGCTGGAAGTGTCATCAGAAGAAATAACAGAATTTAATAGTGTTGGAAATATCTGGGAAGGGACTTTGATCTAGAGTGTATATTTTAGGAAATGAATGTGTAGAGATGACTTCTGTCCTAATCCTTTCACAGAACCCCAGTAGAGAGTAGCTCAACAGAGGTGTCCTTTGCCAACACGGAGCAATAGTAGAAGAGAACTGGCTTTGCTCAGTGCCAGGGGCATTGAGAGAGAGCCCTAAAGCACTTTCTGTAGAATGGACTGGAAGAGCAGCAGCTTGCCCTGTGGCTGGAGAGGGCACATCCATTTGTCAAGTCAGAGGCAAGCCTCCAGAAATCTTTCAGAAGTGATAAGAGGCCACAGAAGCAATAACCGATTTGTCCTGTGCCAGCAGAGATAAGATGGGCTTTACCCTTTGTGGAAGATGGCAGAGAAGAGGAGGAAAAAGCCAGGATTCATGCAGTTTTAGAACATATCAGACCTCTGCAGATTTCAGTGGGTCACCAAATACAGACCCCCAAGTTTATTCACCCCAAGGAGAAGAATAGCCGAGGGTGAGGTCTGGAGTGATTTTGAAAACACTGAAGTGAGCATTTATTTTGTTACTATTACATGGACTAAATGCTTAAAATAATATTTGAGTTATTGATAAAACAAGATTTTTTTTAAATTACATAGTCCAAAGGCGATATTTGATGCTTGTGTTCTCTGGTGTTCTGCTGAGACCAATTTTCCCAAATAGCTCTACATGGTTGAGATGGCAGGTGGGGGATGGAAAAAGTTAAAGAAAGGAAAAAAGGGAAGAACTTTTGAAATAAATAAAAATACTAGTTCAAATCAATTCTTGTGACTTGAAAATACCACCTCTCTATATCAAGTATTTCAGATACTAATTTTCAAATAATTGATATAAAGTGCTGTCTCTTAGCAGTTGTCTTCCATGTATGGACAATGAAATCTGAACTATCTGGGACCTCCAGAGAATGAATAATGTAAAACATTAAAATTTTTCTAATAACTCAGTTTTACTTCTTAAGCACCAAGAGTTTGACAGTATTAGTAATTTCTACCTTGGACTCCTTCCAATATGTATTACAGATTTTCTACACTAATAAATAGTATAAAATAGTGTAGAAATAGAATTGAAACTTTTCTTTAAGACATATGATCTCAAATATTCAAACTAATTATTTTGTAACCCTTGTTTTCTGACCCCAAGCCGCAGCATCCATAACTTAAAAGTTAGGGGGCCCTGTGACACACAGCTCAGCATCCCTAGGATCATTTCTACTCCACAGTTTCTTAGCCTCTGTGAAGGAAACTCTAAGGGAACTGTCTTGTAGGAGGCAGGAGAGGATTGGAATGAGAGTAATTACTTACGTAACAAAAAAGATAAATTTGGCAAATAAGATTCAGAAGAATCAGAAATATTATCCAGTAACTAGTATTACTAATAACTTCAAATATGCAAGCTATCAAAAGGCACAAGAAACACAAGGAGAGGACAGGCATATCGAGGTTGTCTCCCCAGATCCTTCCTTTGCTACATTAGATGTGCACTCTAGCACAGAATGGTTGAGTCTCTAAGTGAAGAATGTGAAATATTACCTGACACATCTTGGATCATTTAATTTATGAAACCTTTCCATTTTATGCACCAGCCTATGTGTAATTTTCCATAAATCCATAAACTCTGAGTTTATTTACCAAAAACAAGAGAATTACATAGGTAACAATCTTTCTCTTAGCAAATATCATTAGTCTACAACCAGGAAGGTCATTTATTAGTGTATTTATGAGGAGATTAGACTATGTCATGTGATTTTCCCCAGAGGAACCCCCCTCCCAATAAACAGAGTAAATGTATTACAGGAGAGTTTCTTTAACTTCTGCCACCCCAATTACCCATAGAGATAAATAGCCCCTTACACAGACTTTTACTTATTCCTAGCATTTAATACCAAGTGTGTATTCATGTCTCTGTAGAAAAGACCTTTATATTGGAAAGAATCTTCAAGACAACTTCCCCAACACACACACACATGCACACACACTCTACCACTAATACCACCACTACGTAGCATTATTTCATAGAACATATGAAATATGTTCATGGAATCTCCATTCTACTTAGATTTCATCTTTTTATCTCTCTTTAACAGCTATATTGCTGAAGAACTTCATTTATCTTGACCTGACTCAGAAATAATTCTCTATAAACCCTCTTTTTAGATTGCTGAGATACCTCCAGGCTCAGCCCTAGCGTCCTTCTTTGTGGTTTCTCATCCAGGCTATAACCTGGATTAATATTAATTAATTGTATTACATTAATGTATTATTACATTAATATGTAACTGAAACACCCATTTATATAACTCCTTCTTGAGCTTCAGACTTATATCAAGTACCTTCACTTGAGGATCTGATATGTATCAGACTTAACATATTAAACACACACACACACACACACACACACACACACACACACACACACACACTTCCCAGATTTCTTCTTTGTTATTTTGCCAATATTTCCCATTTCGGTTAAACCACCATTCATCTCTTTTGTTGTTAACATTAAAAATGCCAAAATATATAATGATGCTTTATACAATTTATAAAATTTTATAAAATTTATAAAATTTTTTATAAATTTATAAAATTATAAATGATGCTTTCTTTGCTCATTCTTCACATTTAATTCACAAGCAAGTCTGGTCCATTCCCACCCCCCAACTGCCAACAATATCATCTATCAATCTTCACTGCTAATAACTTAGAGCAAGACACAAATTTACCCTTAACTGAACTATGACTTCCTAACTGGTCCCCTATCATTCTCGCCCCTTTAAACTTCTTTTGTCATAGAGAGGCAGAAGTGATCTCTTATCTATGTCATTATAGGTTAAATTGTGTCCTCCCAAAATGATATGTCAAAGTCCTAACCTCCAGTACCTCAGAATGTGACCTTATTTGGACATAGGGTCATTGCAGATATAATCAGTCAAGATGACTGGTGTTCTTATAGCAGCTGGCCCTGTGAAGATGACACAGAGGGAGAACGTCATGAGAAGATTGAAGCAGAGATTGGAGTTGTACTGTCATAAGCCAAGAAATGTCTGAGGATATCCAGAAATGTTTGGAAGAAGCAAGGAACCATCCTCCATTAAAGGCTTTGGAGTGAGTGCTTCGTGGCCAACACCTTGATTCAGACTTCTAACCTCTAAAACTGTGAGATAATAAATTTCTGTCATTTTAAGGTACGCAGTTTGTGGTACTTTATTGCAGTAGCTCTAGGAAACTAATACATTTGTAGATCAGATCCAGTTAATCCTCTGCTTAACACCCTCCCCTGACGTCATAGAGCAACCTTATTGTGGCCTCATAGTCTACAAGGTCTTATCTCCATCTGCTTGACCAAAACTCATCTCAGACTTCTGTCACTCTCAACACTACACCCCCAAGAGACTACTCCACTACACAGTGGTCTCTTCTCTTCTCCTCTTCCACAGGCCAAACCTAGGCCTTGCCTTTCTCTGGACTGGGAAGCTCTTTGGGCTATTTCCATCTTGTATATGTACCGTATATTACTAAATTGTCTGTCTTGCTTCTCATCATTCAGATCTCAACTCAAGGGACATGTCTCTAGAGGGACCCACCCTGAGTGCCCTCTGAGTCTTTCTTTATCGAATTACCTTATTTCTTCTATAGCACTTTTCACTATTCAATATTATTTTGTTCATAAATACTTTTGTCCTTTTCATGTAGAATGAATAGGGACATCATCTCTCTCATTCAATATTGTATTCCTAGAATATGACAGGCACTCAGTAAAAGCTTGTTAGATAAATAAATACATCCTTCTGTAATAACACTACAGGAAAAGGTCAATATAATACTCCATGTTGTAAACTCTCTGCACTTTCTTTTGCTGTGCCTTGAGGCAAGACAGACAGCCCGTCTTTACTATCCTTGTTCCTTCAATAAATGGTACTGGATTTGCTTGTATTTCTGTATTCTTCTCAGTTTCCAGCTCATAATTTGAACTGTGTGAATGAAGTCCACCTACTGTTTCATCCTCAATTGGGATAATTTCTATGAGAGCCTTGAACTTTCTGTAGTATTGTTAGAAGAATACTGCCATTTAGGAGGACCCAGACATTCAATCTTGAGTGTGACTGTCCACAGCAGCCTTTTTTCTTCATCCTATGATTTTTCTTCTATTCTGCCATTAGTCTGCAAAGCCAATAACAAGACTTGATAGAATTGTTTGGGGGATAATTGTAGAATTTGAGACTGATTGCTTCTTATATGAGTAAACCAAAGAACTGTGCTCATGAAATTTGAGGCACCTGCTTTGCTCTTTAAGAGTCTTTTTTCTCCATGATCTTTGAAATTATTCTGTTGAACTTCTAGGGCAGCTAAATTTTACATAATTAAGGCACAGTATATTGCTAAATTGTCTGTCTATTTATCTATCTTCTTATCTATAGTTTAAAAAATTTAGTTGTGTTCCCAAAAGTATGAAGATACATATATGTAAGGTATATTTCTGTGACTGGTGTAGGGTGGACAACTATCCTGGTTTGGGACTGAGGGATTTCACTGGCAAAACTAGGGTGAACTTGGCCAAACTGGGGTGGTTGGTCACACTTGTGGCTGAATATGTTGTGTTTGTCCCTGACACAAAGGTATTTTTGTATATTATGACGTTTAATATATACTCATATATAATTGTATGAGATGAATATTATCATTATCCCCATAATCCAAATTAGAATTCAAGAGCAGTAGCTTCATGTCCTGGGTTACACAGCTAAATTCTGCCAAAGCTCAAGTTAAAACCCAGCTTTGTCCTTAGAGTCTGAGATCTTTAGAATGTATGGAAATAGATGGGTTCCATTAGGTCACTTTTAGTGAGTGGGTCACTCACTAAAAGTGACCTAATGAAGAAAATTCCAGGAGACAACAAGTATTCTGTGGACTGAGTATTTTATGACTTGTGCTGATATTACTGATTATTTATAATAATCTCATTTATACAAAACTGAGAAATATAATATTTATAAAAACTGTCTAAAATCGAAGTATTTTTGTCAGAATTGTTCTTTCGATGAAATTTGTGTACAATTTTTAAACTGCCAGAAGAGTGTTAATATTTTATGAAAAGGTCATATTTGCATTTATAATTGAATCAGGACTTCTAATCTGGATTTCATCATGTAAGTTGCTTGGCCTCTGACAATAAAAAAAAATTACTCTCATATATTTCTACACAAAGTGCTACGTAGAATCTGACTGTGGTAAAATGAGTTGATTAAAAAATTGTAATTCAAGAGGGCAGATGGCAAAAGCAAGAAGGACTACAATTCTGCCACCTGTGGGAAAAAAACCACAATCACAGGAAGATAGACAAAATGAAAAGGCAGAGGGCTATGTCACAGATGAAGGAACAACATAAAACCCAAGAAAAACAACTAAATGAAGTGGAGTTAGGCAACGTTCCAGAAAAAGAATTCAGAATAATGATAGTGAAGATTATCCAGAACCTCAGAAAAAGAATGGAGGCAAAGATCAAGAAGATGCAAGAAATGTTCAAAAAAGACCTAGAAGAATTAAAGAACAAACAAACAGAGATGAACAGTACAGTAACTGAAATGAAAGGTATGCTAGAAGGAATCAATAGCAGAAAAACTGAGGCAGAAAAGTGGATAAGTGACCTGGAAGACAGAATGGTGGAAATCACGTCCATGGAACAGAATAAAGATGAAAGAATGAAAAGAAATGAAGACAGCCTAAGAGACTTCTGGGGCAACATTAAATGCACCAACATTTGCATTATAGGGGTTCCAGGAGGATAAGAGAGAGTGAAAGGACCCAAGAAAATATTTGAAGAGATTATAGTCAAAAACTTCCCTAACATGGGAAAGGAAATAGCCACCCAAGTCCAGGAAGGGCAGAGAGTCCCAGGCAGGCTAAACCCAAGGAGAAACAGGCCAAGACACATAGTAATCAAATTGACAAAAAATTGAAGACAAAGAAAAGTTATTAAAAGCAACAAGGGAAAAATGACAAATAACATGCAAGGGAACTCACATAAGATTAACAGCTGATTTCTCAGCAGAAACTCTGCAAGCCAGAAGGGAGTGGTATGATATATTTAAAGTGATGAAAGGGAAGCACCTATAACCAAGAATATTCTACCCAGCAAGGATCTCATTCAGATTCGATGGAGAAATTGAAAGCTTTACAAACAAGCAAAACCAAGAGAATTCAGCACCACCAAACCACCTTTACAACAAATGCTAAGGGAACTTCTCTGAGTGGGAAACACTAGAGAAGAAAAGGACCTACAAACACAAACCCCCAAAATTTTAAAAAATAGTAATAAGTATATACATATCAATAATGACCTTAAATGTAAATGGATTAAATGCTCCAACTAAAAGACAGACTGGCTGAATGAATACAAAAACAAGACCCATATATATGCTGTCTACAAGAGACCCACTTCTGAACTAGGGACACATACAGACTGAAAGTGAGGGGATGGAAAAAGATATTCCATGCAAATGGAAATCAAAAGAAAGCTGGAATAGCAATACTCATGTCAGATAAAATAGACGTTAAAATAAAGAATGTTACAAGAGACCAGGAAGGACACTACATTATGATCAAGGGATCAATCCAAGAAGAAGATATAACAATTGTAAATATTTATGCACCCAACATAGGAGCACCTCAATACATAAGGCAAATGCTAGCAGCTATAAAAGAGAAAATCAACAATAACACAATAATAGTGGGGGACTTTAAAACCTCACTTACACCAATGGACAGACCATCCAGACAGAAAATTAATAAGGAAACACAAGCTTTAAATGACTCAATAGACCAAATTGATTTAATTGATATTTACAGGACATTCCCTGAAAACAGCAGATTACACTTTCTTCTCAAGTGCACATGGAACATTCTCCAGGATAGATCACATCTTGGGTGACAAATCAAGCCATGGTAGATTTAAGATAACTGAAATCTTATCAAGCATCTTTTCCGACCACAATGTTATGAGATTAGAAATCAATTACAGGGAAAAAACATAAAAAACACAAACACATGGAGACTAAATAACACGTTACTAAATAACCAAGAAATCACTGAAGAAATCAAAGAGGAAATCAAAAAATACCTAGAGACATATGACAACAAAACCATGACAATCTAAAACCTATGAGATGCAGCAAAAGCAGTTCTAAGAGGGAAGTTGATAGCAATACAATCCTACCTCAGGAAACAACACAAATCTCAAATAAACAATCTAACCTTACACCTAAAGGAACTAGAGAAAGAAGAACAACAAAACCCAAAGTTAGCAGAAGGAAAGAAATCATAAAGATTGGAGCAGAAATAAATGAAATAGAAATAAAGAAAACAATAGCAAATATCAATAAAACTAAAAGCTGGTTCTTTGAGAATATAAACAAAATTGATAACCCATTATTGAGACTCATCGAGAAAAAGAGGGAGAGGATTCAAGTCAATAAAATTAGAAATGAAAAAGGAGAAGTTACAATGGGCACTGCAGAAATACAAAGCATTATAAGAGACTATTATAAGCAACTATATGCCAATAAAATGGACAACCTGGAAGAAATGGACAAATTCTTAGAAAGGTATAACTTCTAAGACTGAATCAGGAAGAAATAGAAAATATGAACAGACCAATCACAAGTAATGAATTTGAAACTGTGGTTTAAAACCTTCCAACAAACAAAAGTCCAGGACCAGATGGCTTCACAGGTGAATTCTATCAAACATTTAGAGATGAGCTAATACCCATCCTTCTCAAACTCTTCTAAGAAATTGCAGAGGAAGGAACATGCCCAAGCTCATTCTACGACACCACTATCACATTGATACAAAACCAGACAAAGATACTACAAAAAAAGAAAATTACAGACCAACATCACTGATGAATATGGATGCAAAAATTCTCAAGAAAATACTAGCAAACAGAATCCAACAACACATTAAAAGGATCATACACTATGATCAAGTGGGATTTATCACAGGGATGCAAGGATTCTTCAATATACACAAATCAATCATTGTGATACACCATATTATCAAATTGAAGAATAAAAATCGTATGATCATCTCAATAGATGCAGAAAAAGCTTTTGACCAAATTCAACACCAATTTGTGATAAAAACTCTCCAGAAAGTGGGCATAGAGGGAACCTACCTCAACATAATAAAGGCCATACATGACCAACCCACAGCAAGCATCATACTCAATGGTGAAAAATAGAAAGCATTTTCTTTAAGATCAGGAACAAGACAAGGATGTCCACTCTCACCACTCTTATTCAACATAGTTTTAGAAGTCCTAGCCACAGCAATCAGAGAAGAAAAACACATAAAAGGAATACAAATTGGAAAAGAAGAAATAAAAGTGTCACTGTTTGCAGATGACATAATACTATACTTAGAGAATCCTAAAGATGCCACCAGAAAACTACTACAGCTAATCAATGAATTTGGTAAAGTTGCAGGATATAAAATTAATGCACAGAAATCTCTTTCATTCCTATACACTAACAACAGAAGATCAGAGAGAGAAATTAAGGCAACAATCCCATTCACCATTGCATCAAAAGAATAAAATACCTAGGAGTAAACCTACCTAAGGAGGTAAAAGACCTGTACTCAGAAAACTATAAGACACTGATGAAAGAAATCAAAGATGACACAAACACATGGAGAGATATATCAAGTTCTTGGATTGGAAGAGTCAATATTGTGAAAATGACTATACTACCCAAAGCAAGCTACAGATTCAATGCAATCCCTATGAAATTACCAATAGCATTGTTTACAGAACTAGAAGAAAAAAGTGTTAAAATTTGAAAGGAGAAAAAAAAGACCCTGAACAGCCAAAGCAATCTTGAGAAAACAAACGGAGCCAGAGGAATCAGACTCCCTCACTTCAGACTATACAACAAAGCTCAGTGATCATGACAATATGGTAATGGCACAAAAACAGATATATAGATCAATGGAACAGGATGGAAGGCCCAGAGATAAACCCACACACCTATGGTCAACTAATATATGATAAAGGAGGCAAGGATATACAATGGAGAAAAGACAGCCTCTTCAATAAGTGGTGCTGGGAAAACTGGACAGCTACATGTAAAATAATGAAATTAGAACACTCCCTAACACCATATACAAAAATAACCTCAAAATGGATTAAAGACCTAAATGTAAGACCAGACACTATAAAACTCTTAGAGGAAACATAGGAAGAACACTCTTTGACATAAACATAAATCACAGCAAGATCTTTTATGACCTACCTCTTAAAGTGATGGAAATAAAACAAAAATAAACAAATGGGACCTAATGAAACTTAAAAGCTTTTGCATACCAAAGGAAACTCTAAACAAGATGAAAAGACAACTCTCAGAATGGGAGAAAATATTTGCAAATGAAGAAAGTGACAAAGGATTAATCTCCAAAATATATAAATAGCTCATGCAGCTGAATATCAAAAAAACAAATAACCCAATCCAAAAATGGGCAGAAGACCTAAACAGACATTTATCCAAAGAAGACATGCAGATGACCAAGAGGCATATGAAAGCCTGCTTATCATCACTAACTATTAGAGAAATGCAAATCAAAACTAAAATGAAGTATCACCTCACACTGGTTACAGTGGGCATCATCAGAAAATCTACAAACAATAAATGCTGGACAGGGTGTGGAGAAAAGGGAACCCTCTTGCACTGTTCGTGGGAATGTAAATTGATACAGCCACTATGGAGAACAGTATGGAGGTTCCTTAAAAAACTAAAAATAGAATTACCATATGACCCAGCAATCCACTACTGGGCATATACCCAGAGAAAACCATAATTCAAAAAGATAAATGCACTCCAATGTTCACTGCAGCACTATTTACAATAGCCAGGACATGGAAGCAACCTAAATGTCCATCGACAGATGAATGGATAAAGAAGATGGGTACATACATGCAATGAATATTACTCAGCCATAAAAAGGAATGAAATTGGGTCATTTGTAGAGATGTGGATGGACCTAGAGACTGTTATACAGAGTGAAGTAAGTCAGAAAGAGGAAAACAAATATTGTATATTAATGCATATATGTGGAATCTAGAAGAATGGTTCAGATGAACTGGTTTGCAAGGCAGAAATAGAGACATAGTTGTAGAGAACAAGCATATGGACACCAAGGTGGGAGTGGGATGAACTGGGAGATTGGGATTGACATATATACACTGATATGTATAAAATAGATAACTAATAAGAACCTGCTGTATAGCACAAGGAACTCCACTTCTCTGTACAGTAGAAATGGACACAACACTGTAAAACAACTATACCCCAATAAAAAAAATTTTATTTCACAAATTAAACAATTTAGACTATTACTAGATTGCCTGTACCTGTTATGCACACATCATAACAGCTTGAATCTGAAAAATGGAGAAGAGTAATAGTCAAATTGTCCTTTTTAATTGTACATTAATTGTGATCAACTTCTTGAGCACTTAATATGGTTTGAGAATGGTTCCAAATTGTTAATATTTTAAACATACTGTAAATGGTTTTTATATTTGACACAATATAATACAGAAATAAATTCAATACCATAGTTAATATGTAAAGATCTAGATTATACATTTTAAACAAAATAAAATTCCAAGTATTCAGGCATAGTTGTTTATATTTCTTTGAAGGAAATGTTTCCAGTGAATGTTCATCTCCCTGCAACATGGTAATGTTATCAAGAACATGCCCCCTGTGTTCAGATGGCATGTGTTTAAATCCCAGCTCTGTTGGTTGTGAATTATGTAGTCATGGATAAATTACATAACTTCTCAGTGTCTCAGGTCCTTGGTCTTTACGGTTTTTACTTCTTCTAGTGTTTGATTAGTTGAAATAATACCTGTATGTCACTTAGAACAGTGGCTGATACACTGAGCTTACCCATGTGTCTTTCTATATATAGCCTTCGATTTTTAAATAAATTATAGACCACATTGTTGCATGCATTATTTTAAATATCAGTTTTAGTTTAGTTAATATTACTGCTAGCACACTTTAAAATATCTCAAATATCCTGTTGGTGAAATTAAGATGTAAACAATAAATGGGTTTGTATTCCTTGAGTGAGAATGACCATTAATATTCACTTCTTTACATCGAAATTGAAATAAAAGGCGCTATGTTTCTATGCTGTGTAAGTGTACAGCTGACACATTCCAAATGCTTTCTGGAAGAACTGTTACTGAGCATGTCCCAGAGGTACAGAGTCAGCAAAAATTTCCTAGTCCTGTTATCCTGAGGAATCGTGTCTCTAACAGATTGCCAGGAAATATTAACTGCTGCAGGTAGAAGAGCTGCTGGTTCAAACAATTTTGATCTTTTGATATCTCGTGTTCATTCTGTTCCGAGGCAGAATTGGCCCAATTGTTAAGGAGAGCTGCAGGTAGTCCAGCTGCTGGTTCGAAAAGTCTGGTTTTCTTATACGTTGTGTTCATTGTGTTTTGACATAGAACTGGCTCAG
Source organism: Monodon monoceros (assembly GCF_005190385.1). Lineage (NCBI taxonomy): Eukaryota > Metazoa > Chordata > Mammalia > Artiodactyla > Monodontidae > Monodon > Monodon monoceros. Next base: position 76,773,288 of record NW_021703777.1, read on the forward strand.
TTGTTTTTGGAAAGCCCCCAAGGGAAAGTTTTTACAAAATAGTTTCATAACCTTTTCAAGGAGACAAAATACCTCCCATGTTTACTTCCTTTGGCAAGTAAAATAGGCCATTCAGGAAACCGAGCTGTAAAACTTTTGCCCTAAAATATATTGAAGAGAGTGGTATAGAGTTCAATAAATTAATCAGGGAATTGATAAATGGCCAGACTTTCATGATTAGCTTTTTCATTTTTAAATGGATATTTGGCCATTACAAATGAGATTCCTGCATTTGTGTGTAGGAAGGTTTCTGTGCACTTGAAACAGCAAAAGGAAATTGTTCTTCTGAAGCATACTTTAGAGAAAGTTAATCGCCCCTTACTACAGGACTTTCCCCACTCAGAGTACAGTAGCAGGGCTTTTGGATTGTGTTCATCACAGCCTTTTAAACATTTAAAATTATCAAAAAGAATGTATATTTTATATAGACATATTTGTAAACATATATAGTATTTACAACAATAATATCCAGATGCTATATATAGCTGCATGCTATTAAGGTGAATTTCCTTCTGCTCCTTCGGGTTTTTGATTCTAGATATTCTGAAATCCAATTCTGAGTTTCATGCCATTACATTCCCCTACCACCAATGAATAAAAGTGACATGCAAAATGATTAACATATGATTGGAGAAATCACTTTCTAGTACATTTGTTCTTCTTTGTGGAAAATTACTGGGTGATAAAAAAATCTATATGCAAATCTCTCCCTATTTTAATTAAAATCTTTAGCTGACTCTAATATCATGTATATATTTTTGGCATTCTCTATATCTTTGTGCTTCTCAGATGCAACCCTCGTTTAAATCCTTCCTGATAAGAAATAAACAATGAAATCATTAATTTAAATAATAAAAACATAATTTTGATTAAATACTAGTAGCATAAAACATCATTAAAGAGAAAAACCACAGGCCCCAAATGGTGCTAAAGTCCATGATACAAAACCTAGATTTAATACCTAACCTAACTATAGTTTCAACCTTCCTCAGAAATGTAATCTTAATCATCCAGAAATTTTCTGGTCAGTACCAATGAGGTAATAAGTCATGTGGGCCCTCTCTATTCTCCCCCCACCACTAGCCCACCTCCAGGAAGAAGAGGCAATCTGCACTATAAAACTTTTGCTGTTCTCTTTCCAGGGAAAAGAGGATGTCCTGGCCTAAAAATAATCCTTTCTTTTCTTTTGCTAATAGCTCCCTTGCCCCACCCTTCTCCCTACAAAACCCTCCACTGTGTATAAGCCCTCAGAGCACCCAAGTTGCTAGAAGGGATGCTGCCTGATTCATTGATTGCTGAATAAAGCCAATTAGATTTTCAAATTTACTCAGATGAATTTTGTTTTTTAAGAACATGTAGCTTATTAATCCATTGGTTTTCAAAAGATAAACTATAATTTAATCAATTGTTGAATGACCTATCATAAATGTAGAGAACAAAAGATGATGAAATATAAAGTTTTGTCCCATAATTGTTTTGAATACCAGTGTATACCCAACATAAAGTACAGCATATGACATAGAGTAGTTAATTAGGCAATTAATAAATAAGAAAAATGCATTGTAAATCTTCCCTTTAATATAGGAATTGGTTACCACACAGGTAAACGTCTACTCATATCTATGACTAGATAAACAACTGTCTTCAATATTCTAAGATTTCTACCTGAGACAATGAACATAATTTATGATAAATCAACTAGGCATGATTTATTTTAACAAACTAGCAAGAGCACTCTAGAAATGACAAAATAGCTGGTGTTGGTTCTAATACTCATGGAAATAACAATTGCAAACACTGTACAAAATATAAAGAAACTCTTCAAAGACCCTGAGGAAGAGCAATAGCAAGCAGATATTAAAAGAGAGTCAACCTTTGAAAGAAGAAAACCACACTCACTGGGTGACATTCACAATTATATTACATTTCCCTAAAGTCACACCCCTGTCAGTGTGACGTGAGGCCACTTGAAATATAAGCAGAAAGGTACAGTTTTATTGACTTAAGGTGTCCAAGGAGAGCGTTTAGGGCTGTCAGAGTAAATGAACATTGGTTGGGGGTGAGTGGGTGTCCAGGAAAGGAGGGAGACCTAAAATCTGTGAGTAGATTTCCCTCAAATATTTGCCTGACTCTAAACTTCATGTGTTTGAAATTCCTGCTAAAAATGACACCAGAAAGCTAAAAGAATTGGGCATATATTTTAGCTGATGCCTATTGCAATAGAAACAGTTTGCCGTTTGAGTTCTGCTGAGTTTGATGAGTTTGATAAACAACTCATGCTTTACACAAATCTGCACTGTCCAATATTAAAATCAAGCCTCCACAGATTCTTGATGATCATGTACTAATTTGTCTGCCTGCTACAACAATAAGCAAGCATCTTTAGAGAACATAATAGAACCAGGGAAAATGTCCTTAATAAATGAAAAGTCACTAGGCATGTGTAGGACAAGAAAATGTGGTATATAGTTAAGAAAAAAAGCAGTCAATAGGAACAGACCCCAAGGTGACTCAGATGTTGGAATTAGCAGACTGGCACTTTAAAACAGCTATTATAAAAGCTCAAAAATTTAAAGAAAAAGACAGCTATAATAAGTAAATAGATGGGAAGTCTCAGTAGAAAAATAGAAACTACAAGAAAAAAATTAAATTGAAATTCTAAAATTGGGAATTACAGTGTCTTAGGGGTAAGGGGGAGAGAGATAAACTGGAAGATTGGGATTGACATATACACACTAGTATATGTAAAATAGATAACTAATAAGGACCTAGTGTATAGCACAGGGAGCTCTACTCAATACTCTATAATGTCCTATATGGGAAAAGGATCTAAAAAAGAGTGGATATATGTATAAGTATAACAGATTCACTTTGCTGTACACCTGAAACTAATACAATATTGTAAATCAACTATACCCCAATAAAAAAAATTTTTTTAAAGCTACAAAGATATATTGTACAACACAGGGGCTATATTTTATAGTAACTATATATAACCTTTAAAAGTTGTGAATCACTATATTGTACACCTGTAACGTATATAACATTGTACATCAACTATACTTCAATTTTTAAAAAATGGAAAGAAGAAAAAAAATAGTGTCTTAAATTAAAAAAAAATTACTGGATGACCCTAATAGTATTTTGGTGATTGCAGAAAAAGGATCAGTAAATTTGAAGACAGATCAATAGAAATTATCTAATTTGAGGAACAGAGAAAAAAGGATTTAAAAAGAAAAATCAATGAAAAGAACATCAGTGACCTGTGTGGCAATAGCAGGCAGTCTAAGGTATGTGTAATAAATTTCATAACAGTCTACTGTGCTTGTCTATACTTTCCATCATTTCATTTTCTGTTTCCTTCTTAGTTTTAACCACATCTACAATCATCTCATATAATAATATTTTAAAATTTCATTATCTTAATCTTTGTAACACATAATTGAAATTGGCTCTGATAGGCTACCTGCATTTGTTGGACTAAGGGATATCATAGTCTGACTTTCTTATGATATTAAGAATAAAATCTGATGTAGAGAGAAATGGGGAGCCCCTGAAAATTCCAGCATTTGGATCATACTTCATTTTCCTTAAATATTTCCTTGATTAGGACATTCTGCCTAATCTACATCTATCGATCAACTTTAGCAAGTTGAATGTACTAAAGGTTACTAATTCAATCAATCAGTCAATCAATCATTCTTCATTTATTACACAAATATTATTAAGCTTCCTATGTGCCAGGCACTGATTTAAGTATATGTTTGTTTCAGTGAACAAAATCTTTTCTTGTTAAATTTGCATTCTGATAGTAGTTGACAAAAAATTAAATGATATAAGATAATCATAAGTACTTTAGAAAAAAATCAGACAAACTAAGAGAAGATTTTGAGTAATGGGCATTAAAGTTTTCAATAGATCAGTCAAAGGATCCTCACTAAGAAAGTGTCATTTGAGCAAAGATTTGAAGGAGAGGATGCAAGAGGGGGAAGATATGAATGTGTTAAGGGAAAATATTTTAGGTAGAGAAAGAGCCATTGTGAGTCCCTGAGGTGGAAGAATGCTTGACATTTTTAAAAAACATTGAGGAGGCAACTGTTGCTAGAAAATAGTGCACAAGAGAAGATTAGTCTGGAAGAAGTACAACTAACTTAGGTCCTATTAAACATTATAAATTCTCTGACTTTTACTCTGAAGAAAATGGGCAGCCATTGGAGGCATTTGAATAGAGAAATGCCATTGGCTAAGTCGCATTTTGAAAAAGGATCACCATAACTGCTGAGCTAAGAATGGATTATTAGAGGGAGGGTTAAGGGTAGAAGCAAGGAGCCAGTTGCAATAATATGACAGACTGAATTTTCTTCTTGTATGATGGCATTGCGACAGCCAGACCATGTTTGGTTTACTGAATTATAACATGGCCAGCGTAGATCTCTTTTCAGTTGGAGAAGACTTAAGAACTGATTCATGGATTAATATTCTTCCAGATTTTTAGGATTCATCATCTTGCATAGATTAATTAACAAGTCTCTGTTTTAAAATTTTTCTTTCTCTACTACCAATACCAGTTTCTGGGTATTGAGGGAGACAGGTTTCTTTTAATGTATAGTAAAATTACTTTTCAGTTTTTCATATTCAAAGACTGTGTAGGCCATTAATCTACTTAAAGTTATGGCACTTTCTTATAAATCTAGGTTTGAGCCCTTGTTTTTCAAATACAGAGCAGGTGAAAGTACTTCTCCAGGTGGAGGGTGAGACCATCTTCAAGCATTACGGAGTCTCATTTTTCACCTTTCACATGCCTATCACAAAAACATGCTTGCTGATGTGTATTCTCTTAGATAAAAATGTCATTTGCATCTGTTCATCCCTTAGCAAATGAATAGACATTTGAAGGTTAGTTTGTATGGCTGCAAATATTGATTTTGTTGAGCAAAATTGTGTGAACAAAGTTCTGCAAAGGTACCAGCATATTAATCAAGAATGCTAGAACACACACACACACACACACACACACACACACACACACACACACGTCACACCAATGACCTCATCACTAAACATTCTAATACAAAAGTGAAGTTGGTTCTGACAGCTTACATTTCTAATGGGGCTAATGGATTTTGTTGTGCTAAGAGTTTTTAAATGGAGAATGAATTCAAATTTAAAATGCTCTTATATCCTGATATAAGAGTAATTAAGCACATTCATTTTACTAAAACACAGATCTAAATTCAAATCAGAGTTTTGAACTTGATATATACGTGAACTTGGAAAATAACTAAGCCTCTCTAAAGTTCAGTTTCCTTTTCTCTAAAGTGGAGAAAATTATAGTCTCTGTCTCATAGGTTTTAGAAAAATTAAATAAGATAATGCATGTAAAGAGCTACCATAGTTTCTGTCATAGAATAGATATTCAATACATGCTAGCTATCATCACTATGGTTATCAGCAGTATAGTTCTTTATATTAAGGTCATTAGTAGTAGTACATGTGGAATTCTTATCAAATAGGGAAAAGCAGCATCATGGGTCTATATCTGTTTCTCTCAATAAAGATAACTTAGTTTGAAGTAAGTATATATATAAGTAGAAAATGGAGACAATTTTAAATTGTTGTATAAAGACATACAAAAATACTAAATCAAGTTCAAAGTAAAACACATCTTTAAAGGGAAATTTTATCCTGTTTACTTAATATCAGGCTATGCTTTCTTCAGTACACAACTTGTACACTTGACCTCAACATACTTAGTCGAACAGGAACCAAAAATATATATTCATATTCTTCTTGTCAAAGAAGTAGACACAGAAAGCATGAATAAAACAGAAAGGTAATTTACTTTTAGAGTTCAGGATGAAAAGATTCAAGATATATATATGTGTCTTTCTCATCCTGAGATAATTATAGTCTCTTTTTCACAAGATTGAGAAAAATTAAATTAGATAGTGCATGTAAAGATTATATGTATAATTATGTATTTTATAAATAAGTATATATAATTTATTAATAATAAACAGAGGATCATTTTTACCATGGAAATATTTTTATAGTTTACACTGTACAGAATGGTATACTTTTATTATTTCTTTGGATTAAACAATTGCTTTAGGAAAAACCTAATAGGATAAAGATTTATGATATTTTAAATGTGGATCATCTACAGATGGTTAGACTACAATGAAGTGAGGATAGACTGACAATATATAGTGTTGGTAGGATTTCTCAGCCAAATAAAGACCTAATAAGCAGATTTTTATAATATATAGTTTTTTTTATATCATAGAACTAATAGATGATCTACCAACTTAAAACCTATATACAAGAACTCTGTATTACTTAACAGATTATTAAGTAATTTACTATTGAAAATTATGTAACTTTACTTCTAAATATCCCCCATGTTCAATAGTTGTAGGAGTATTTACATGCATTTATAACATTTTTTTTCACTGCATTATTTTCATCTCTGATAGCTTTCGTTGAGGAAGGGCAATTGTGAACTTCTTATAACTTAGTATGTGCTGTTGAAGAAGTGTGAACTGAGTAATTAAATCTTACTTGAAAAAGAAAATAGATTTAGCCACTGTTCATGCCTCTTCAACTCCTTTTATCTAGCTTTAATAGCTGCTTTTCTGAAACAATACTGCCATTTCTGTTAACCTCAATAGACAGTTTAGGCAAAATTTATAATTTGGTTTCCTGCACTACTGAGAATTATTTTATGCAATATTTATTCTTCTTGCTTGGAGAGTAAAAATCAATTCAAATAGAAATTTAGCGTACAGATGCTTTGTCTTCAGATAACACATTGAAAAGGTGCCAAAAATGTCTCAATGGATATTTTTGTCCCTAGGCCTACCCATATTTGATCTTTTTGATAATTTTATGTGATACTTGAGTAATAGAGCATTTAACTAATGAATTCAATTGCAGTAGAGTCATGCTGGCTCTCAGTTTAGATCCTGAAGCATGAAGACTTAATTATCTTTAGTTTATCTAGATAGCTACAGGTAGCATAATTGGTCATAAAGTTATACAGGGCTTTTTCAAAATTCAGACATGGTATTTGACTCAAGAGTCTCCTGCATCAGTGAATTCTATTAGCAAATAGAAGTTTTTTTTGGAAACAGTCTCATTTGTTTGGAAAATTGCATATATTACATTTCCTTATTTCCTTATTTGTATGTACTATACTTTTTTTTTTAAACATCTTTATTGGAGTATAATTGCTTTACAATGGTGTCTTAGTTTCTGCTTTATAACAAAGTGAATGAGTTATACATATACATATGTTCCCATATCTCTTCCCTCTTGCATCTCCCTCCCTACCCACCTCCTTATCCCACCCCTCTAGGTGGTCACAAACCACCGAGCTGATCTCCCTGTGCTGTGCGGCTTCTTCCCACTAGCTATCTATTTTACATTTGGTAGTGTATATATGTCCATGCCACTCTCACACTTGGTCACAGCTTACCCTTCCCCCTCCCCATATCCTCAAGTCCATTCTCTAGTAGTTCTGTGTCTTTATTCCCATCTTACCCCTAGGTTTTTCATTACCTTTTTTTTTTTTTCTTAGATTCCATATATATGTGTTAGCATACGGTATTTGTTTTTCTTTTTTTCACTTACTTCACTCTGTATGACAGACTCTAGGTCCATCCACCTCACTACAAATAATGATGAAAAATCTGAAAGTGAAATTAGGAAAACACTCCCATTTACCATTGCAAGAAAAAGAATAAAATAGCTAGGAATAAACCTACCTAAGGAGACAGAAGACCTATATGCAGAAAATTATAAGACACTGATGAAAGAAATTAAAGATGATACAAATAGATGGAGAGATATACCATGTTCTTGGATTGGAAGAATCAACATTGTGAAAATGACTCTACTACCCAAAGCAATCTACAGATTCAATGCAATCCCTATCAAACTACTAAAAATACAGTGGTATTTTTCACAGAACTAGAACAAAAAATTTCACAATTTGTATGGAAACACAAAAGACCCTGAATAGCCAAAGCAATCTTGAGAACAAAAAATGGAGCTGGAGGAATCAGGCTCCCTGACTTCAGACTATACTACAAAGCTACAGTAATCAGGAGAGTATGGTACTGGCACAAAAACAGAAATATAGATCAATGGAACAGGATAGAAAGCCTAGAGATAAACCCACGCACATATGGTCACCTTATCTTTGATAAAGGAGGCAAGAATATACAGTGCAGAAAAGACAGCCTCTTCAATAAGTGGTGCTGGGAAAACTGGACAGGTACATGTAAAAGTATGAAATTAGAACACTCCCTAACACCATACACAAAAATAAACTCAGAATGGATTAAAGACCTAAATGTAAGGCCAGACACTATCAAACTCTTAGAGGAAAACGTAAGCAGAACACTCTATGACATAAATCACAGCAAGATCCTTTTTGACCCACCTCCTAGAGAAATGGAAATAAAAACAAAAATAAACAAATGGGACCTAATGAAACTTCAAACTTTTGCACAGCAAAGGAAACCATAAACAAGACCAAAAGACAACCCTCAGAATGGGAGAAAATATTTGCAAATGAAGCAACTGACAAAGGATTAATCTCCAAAACTTACAAGCAGCTCATGCAGCTCAATAACAAAAAAACAATCCAAAAATGGGCAGAAGACCTAAATAGACACTTCTCCAAATAAGATATACAGATTGCCAACAAACACATGAAAGAATGCTCAAGATCATTAATCATTAGAGAAATGCAAATCAAAACTACAATGAGATATCATCTCACACCAGTCAGAATGGCCATCATCAAAAAATCTAGAAACAATAAATGCTGGAGAGGGTGTGGAGAAAAGGAACACTCTTGCACTGTTGGTGGGAATGTAAATTGATATTGCCACTGTGGAGAACAGTATGGAGGTTCCTTAAAAAACTACAAATAGAACTACCATATGACCCAGCAATCCCACTACTGGGCATATACCCTGAGAAAACCATAATTCAAAAAGAGTCATGTACCAAAATGTTAATTGCAGCTCTATTTACAATAGCCAGGACATGGAAGCAACCTAAGTGTCCATCATCGGATGAATGGATAAAGAAGATGTGGTACATATATACAATGGAATGTTACTCAGCCATAAAAAGAAACGAAACTGAGTTATTTGTATGTACTATACTTTTATTGGCATAGATAAATTTTGCAAGAAAGTAAAAACTAAATGAATCACATTTGATTTTTGTTATAGAATAATCTTATTTGTTAATAAAAATAATACATGTACTCCATTAATTTAAGAATAGAAACATTAATCTCAGTTGTGGTGTAGAATGACTATCACATCTTTTCTATCTTACTATTTTTGACACTTCCTTGTTCTTGCTTTTGTGGAAAACCATCTCCTCAATTCACTGAGATCTGGATTTGCTTTCATCACTTCACCAAAATCATCCTCACTTATTCAAGTGTAGCCTTTATTTTTTTGATATCCAAAAGACATTTTTTCAATGTCCTTTATTATTTACCTCACTCTTTTTTTTTTTTTTAGCGGTACATGGGCCTCTCACTGTTGTGGCCTCTCCCGTTGTGGAGCACAGGGTCAGCGGCCATGGCTCACGGGCCCAGCTGCTCCGCGGCATGTGGGATCTTCCTGGACTGGGGAACGAACCCATGTCCCCTTCATCGGCAGGTGGACTCTCAACCACTGTGCCACCAGGGAAGCCCTTTTTTTTTTTTTAAATGAAACTTTCTGGACTCTAGAATCTCATGAGACAGTGCTTTCCTCTTTCACCCTATATCTCTCTGGCTACTATTTCTAATTCTTTGCAGGCTCAATCTCCTTACATTCAGTGTTATAGTCCTAGAGCCTTTTTTTGCATAGATTTTCTTTAGGCAATATTGTACACATCTATGACTTAATTTCAGCTATACAAAAGTGATCCAAATATCATTGTATTTCTTAAGATTATCAGGAAATAAATATTTATTAAGTGAATAATCAAATAAATAGAGTTAGAGCTCTTATTCCAAGTTACGCCATTATGAATTTTAAAAAGCTTCTTTTTTAAATTAAAACTAATGAAGTGAATTTATTGGGATACAGCCAATTATTTTTTTCCTAGGAAGATAATAAAAAAGATCACCTAGAGAGTTTAATTTCCAACTCTATAAACAATTTAAAAATAACTCCCCAAAGTGAAACATGAAATTTTTGTTTTTCTTTTCCACTGAACACATGGATAGCCAACATAATATAGGATGTGTATATTTAAACAGTCTCTCAGCCAAGATTGCTCTACTCCAAGGAGATTTTTAATGGTCATACATAGGAAGTATATTGTCCATCCATGGCCCAGCCCCATGTGACATTCCAAATTCAGTTGCAACTCCAATTTTGCCAGCATAGAAAAAGAGGTTTAAAATACCACTTCTATTCTTCTTGGAAACAAGGGAGCAGAAATCTGTTTGGAGAACAGCAGATTTGGTTTAGACAAGAAAATGCAAGAGTGCATAAGCTTAGAGATAACTCAGTCTTTGACATATAAATAATTAGTAAAATTTAATCCTACTGGGTCTGTGTGTTCTTAAATATGAATATAGAATAATATGTTTTATTTGTAAGTTTTTTATGCTAAAGAGATTTTTTGAATCAGATAAACCTGGGATTAAATTTCACCTTTGCTTCCTAAGAAGCTAGAATTTGTACAACGGGACCTTTGCTTCCTATTTTTGAGTTGAGATCAGTTTGCTCGTTGGTAAAGGGGAAACCATGAGGTATTCCTCAAGTTATTTTATGAATAAGTCAATGACTTACATTAAACTACTAGACTGTGCTTTTCTCATATCAGGAGCTCATGAAAGATTTGTTATTTTTCTTGGCTTCTCCATCTTTTCCATTCCTATTTCTATCTCTCTATATATCTGTCTAATAACTACCTATCTATCTATATATCTTTTACAGGGCCTTTATTATATTTATTATCCACTAAGATCTTAAACAACAGCATAGTAAGTCTTTTGTGACTTCATCAGAGAGGAGAAGATAAATCTAGATGAGGATCCTTTCTAAACTACTGGTTAAAGAGCACAAACTGTGGTATCAGAAGGAAGTGAGTTTGAATCGTACCTTGATCTTTATAATATAAGGCAAGCTACATTATCTTTCTAAGACACTGTGTGAAAATTAAAATGACATTTGTGAACTGCTTGTGATGTTCACAATATCTGCATATATATAATAAAGCACTCAATAACTTTTACCTCTTATTTCATTGTCACCCCTGAAACTACTAGATTCATAACACATCTGACTATTCTTTATTCTGTTTACTTATAAGGGCTGGTCTTAATACAAATATGAAGCACATAGATATTTGTGGAATTTTAACACCAGGCTTATAATCAGTGTTTTTGAAAGCTTTCAAGAAAGAAGTAGTTTCTGTAATATCTGAGTAAAGTCAAGTTTTATTTCCCTAGATTTACTGATTTAATAAACAAAACCCTGAAACTCCCAGGGAGGTTTAGCCAAGAACTTAACTTCTTTAAGTTCATACCAATTCCCTCATTTATTTTTGGTTTATCATAGTCTAGGATTTTACACCCCTCTACTTGCAAAATTAAAGTGCTTAGCTTGCACTTACTTTCCTGTCCCAGGCTCCCTGCCTGGTGGGCTTGTAATATTATTATTACTTAGTCAGAATTGAACTTCCCACTAAAAACAAAACAAAAAAAAGCTTAAATAAAGTTTAAATGAAGGAAGTAAGGAGTTTATAAAATATACATATTTTATTATTTTATATGTTTCCCTTAGTTTCAATGTTAAAAAGAAGTTTTCAGGAAAGTTTCATACTAAGAGCAATAAACTGGCGCATTAAACAAATGTTGACTATTTTACATTATTCTTTCTTTCTTTGAGCTCACTGATTTTAGTATAATCCTTTTATTTGGGACAAACTTTCTTTAAAGTAACTGTAAAAGGAAAGGATAGGAAAGAGTTGTTTATTAGTTCCATTAATATTTCATTACTTGCCTTAGTATGTTTTTAATTATTTTAAGGGTTGGAATGAAAAGTAGTATGACTAATATTACCATGTTACATGTAATTTTAAAGATTATAGACCAAAAGTAAGTTAACATTTACTACAATGATAATTTTTTTAATTTAGTAGTCAAAAAATTTCTTCTATGCAGAAGTCTATTTCCTAACTTTTAAATTATATTGATGTAAAAGATTGTAGCTCTGCTATGTTTTATATATCCAGGCTGGCATTAGTCCTTAGTCAGTATATAACTTAAAACCAAACCTCTATACCTTTACTTGAGCATATAAAAAATGTAAGTGAATAAATTAAAACAAGCATACAAAAATCCCATAGGCAATTAGGGCATATTTTATTGAGGCACTCTTCCCTGCCTTGTTATGTATTCCTTCAATAATACTCAATAACTTTATGGCTTGGGCTACATCAGTTGAGGAAATTGAGGCATAGACATATTCAGAGAGTTGCCCCAGGACACAGAACTCTGAAGAAAGTGCCAGGATTATGACCCAGATTATGGGACTCCAGTGCTCTTATAATCATTACACTAAATAGGCTTATAGTATTTACCTTGCTATACACATTCGATCTATCTTATACAAGTTCTATGTCTTAGCATCAAGTATGAAATATTACAGATTGTTAGTAATTGAACATTGAACCTTAAAATTTGTCACAATAGGTGAGAAATGTGTCTGCATTCTAAAGATAAAGAAACCTTGATGAGAATGTGATTGCAAATTTGAAATTTGCTCGGAATAGGCATTACAATACCACAAATAAAATTGTTAGTGCTTGAATATGATTTTAAAGGCTATGGCTCTATTTGTTGTATCATCCAGGCACAGGAGAAAGAGTTCCAACATCACTCATCTAAAAGCTGAAGTAGGAAAGAATTAAATTGCTTCCTACTTCACACACTATCAAGACAGTTCCTTCAATAAACAAGTAAAGGAGGTAATAAGTTTAAACATGACAGCAGAAGTCTTCCATGAGGGTATGCACCATTAAATTTCAAAGGCCACTAAGTTTGAGTGTATTTCCCAGCATGAGTTTATCCTACCTTATATTCACTGGCTTAATTCTCCCAATCAAAAACAGTCTCTGTGAAAGGTGAAATAAGACCTGATATCTTGTTTGAAAGCTTAACGGGTAGGCAGAATAATGGCTCCCCAAAGATGTCCATGTTCTAATTCCTGGTGTTAAACCTGTGAATATGTTAACATTATACAACAAAAGGGAATCATAGTTGTATATGGAATTAATGTTGTTAATTAGTTGACCTTAAAATATGGAGAGTATCCTTGATTATCCAGGTGGGTTCAGTGTAGTAGTCACATGGGTCCTTAAAATTTCAGGAGAAAGCAAAAAGAGTGGGTAGGAGAGATACGACAATGGAAGAAGAAGGCAAGACAGATGGCAGCATGTGAAGGATTTCATACCCTGTTGCTAGTTCCCTAGTAGTAGGGAGCCATGAGCAAGGATGAGAAAGATGCCTCTAGTTGCCAAATTCAGCCCCCGGATTACAGCAAACAAGTAAATGGAGACCTCAGAACAGTTGTGTGGAACTAACTGAATTCCGCCTACACCTGAGTAACCACGGACATGGATTTTCTCCTGGAGCCCACAGAAAGGAATGCAGTGTGCTGGCATGTTGATTTAGCCAGTGAGACAATGTTGGACTTCTGATTTCCAGAAATGTAAGATCATAAATTTGTGTTGTTTTAAACCACTAATAGAGTTTTTAGTAATTTGTTATTTTGTTATTGTAGTAATAAGAAACTAATACACTAGGAACCCATAAATCACCACTCAAAAGATTCTGTTTTTCTATCACCTCTCGTTACTTTTCATTTTGAACATTTTAACATACAAATAGTGGCTCAGTCCTCTTTTTAATTAGTAACCAAATGGTCAAACTGCAAGAAATTGCTTTTTAAAAGTTAACTGCCAATATTCTATTTTGAAGTGTAACTCAGAAAAATAATACAACCAGAAAATAAAAAATACATACGTTATAATCTAGGCATAGAAATAACTAATTGTCTTTTATTTCCTCACAAAGCCTTAGGGTTGTCTGATATTTTATAGACAAACTACTTGATATCTGGGTTTCATTTTAGAAAAAGAAATGGTCTTGTAATATTATTGATTATTGATTCAATTTCTTTATTAACTATAGGCCTATTCAGATTATTATTTTTCCTTGTGTGAGTTTTGGTAGTTTGTGGCTTTCAAGGTACTTGTCCATTCCATATCAAATTCGTGAGCAAGGAGTTTATCAAATCTGTGGGCATAGAGTTGTTCATTTTGTTCTTTGTTATTCTTTATTGCCATGTGATCAGTAGCAATGACCTCTCTTTCATTTTAATTCTAAAATTGGTCATGTTTGTCTTTTCTCTTTTACCTTCTTAAGAATGTCCATCAAAGGCACTATTTCTGTTAAAATGTTTTTTTTGAGTTCTTATATTTTCTTTTGATTCCTTCCTAGAGTTTCCATCTCTCTGCTTATATTACCCATCTGTTCTTGCATGTGGTCTAATTCTTTCATTAGAGCCCTTAACATATGAATCACAGATATTTTAAATTTCCTGTCTAAAAATTACAACTTCCGTGTCATAGCTGAGTCTGGTTCTGAATCTTGCTTTTCCTCTTGACTGTGTTTTAGCTTGTCTTTTGGAAAGCCTTGTAAGTTTTTGTTGAAACCAAAAATGTTGTACTGGGTAATAGGAACTGAGGTAAACAGACTTTAGTATGAAGTTTAATATTGACCTGGCTAGGAGCTGGATTATGTTTAATGTTTGTTCTGGTTGGATTGAGAGGCTTCCCATTACTTTAGAGGATTTATTTTTGTCTCTCCTCTTGACTTTGGTCTTCCAGGTGTATTCCTCCTCAGAGACAACCTGCGTCATGCAGCTCTTTCATTTGCAAACCATAAAATTGCAAAAAACTTTCTTGTGTGTATCTTCACATTTTTAAGAATAACCTAGATTTGATAGTTTGTACCTGGGAAAATTCAAGGCAGATTGAAGAATACCAGGATATTATTTCAATTCCTATTGGTTAAATTTATTCAAAAAAATTTTTCACTAGCTGAATTTAATATTCTTAGATGTTTAACAATTTCTTTGGGAAAGAAGTCAGAAGTTTATGACCCAGAGATATTTAGCATTTGAGTGATATTCTATGACATGTAAGTTGCTCACAAGAAACATTTTTCTACCTTAAGGATTTGGCCATTCTGTTGCTATTTATTTCATTGTGTGACATATGACATATAATTTTCTGAGTGTCTAATAGCTTTACAACATGTAAATTTTTAAGACAAGCGAGGATTCATATTCAATTACATGGTTCCAAAATCGTAAGTGAGATGACAATCTAATAAGAAGTATATTATTCAAGGTTCCTGGTTCCTACCTATTTTAAGCAGAAAGAGAATTGATCAGAGAACATTAAGTAACTAACAGGCTCTCCAGGAGAACCTTAAAACCAATCATGAGAACTACAGAAACTGAACAAATCTACTGTAATCTCCATTGCTCCCAAGCTTTGGACCATTGAGTTGGGGGAGATGACACATATAACCCTGTTGCTGGGAATAGATACAAACTCTAGTACTGCTATTGCTGCTAAGACAGATATGTTAATCCTCACATAAATGATCAATACTGTGCATCCTTGCTTCCTCATCTAACATGCTTCTTCATGTCACTCAATTCCAAAATTATGAAGCTTAGATGTTCTTAATTGAGGGTCCTAGGTTACATGCCTGCACCCAAACTGCAGAGAATGCTGGGGGAATGAGTTCTACCTTTTGCTTTTGGAAGGAAGGACCAATCATGTGAAAAGCTTCTTTGAATAGAAATGTCAGTTTAATACTTCTAAGGTGAGTTAAATTTGAATAATGGCAATGAGTGAGGCTATATAATATCTGGATAGCTGGTAAAATTTTTTCTTACACTGACTGTAAGGGAAATGTTAATTTTTAGGAGTTAAATGTGCAAAAAATATATCATAGAATCAACTACATAAGAGTTATATCACTTATTTTCCCACTCTATGAATAAAGAAATTTGAAAGCCTAGAAATAAAGTTACTTCTAAAGTATGTGAGTTGTGGAGTCAAAACAATTGTCTTTTACATGTGAATACAAGTTTCAAGGTTAAGTAAAATGATGTATACTATTTGGTGTATTAACTGTAGATATAAAAGTAATATTTTAAAATAGCTTTCTTTTATTAGTTACAGGTAAAGAATAAATTTCTAATTTATATAGCATATATTTAGTGAAAATTGCAGCTGTTGAATTAAAAACTTGGGTGCCTGTATGGTGTACATTGGGTTTAATATATATATATACATATATATATAATCAATATATGATTATGTTTTCTAAGTAGCTAGTAAATAAATGCCTAAGTAGATGGTTTGAAACTCTTTTAGTACCTCAAGATGGAAGGGAAAATCTGTAACTGTACTGTAAATTGAAGAGCATATTGTGATCTTTATAGAAGTTATCTGTTTTAGTAATTACCTGTCATCTGCTGGAATGAAAGAATGGAAATGGAGCCAGAGAGAAGTAAGATTCAAGGGATAGTTTTTTATAGACTGAAAAGATCTTGCATAATTGAAAATTTTCTTTAGTAGGGAATAATGTGAAATTGATCTTTCAGACTATAAAATTGACAAGCATTTTCTGGAGAATTAAATGCTTGTGTAAATGAAGAATCTCAGGGCATAGGTTAATACAATTTTATTTCTGATTTTTGCATAACTATTTGTATAGTTAGAAACATCTATTTGTGAATTCTGAATATCTTCTTT
Source organism: Monodon monoceros (assembly GCF_005190385.1). Taxonomy (NCBI): domain Eukaryota; kingdom Metazoa; phylum Chordata; class Mammalia; order Artiodactyla; family Monodontidae; genus Monodon; species Monodon monoceros. Next base: position 76,790,193 of record NW_021703777.1, read on the forward strand.
GTAATATGAATTATTAAACTGGAGTTAACATGGATGCTATAATTGTTTTTTTTCTATAAACTAAGAATTTACAATTTGCATTGCTTTTTGAAACTTTAAAATACTGAGAGACAATGAACCTCATATATGTCCCTTTAACAGATGTGTATCTTAGAAGCTGATATCTAGAATCTGCTCTTTATTAAATCATAATATAAAATCATTAAAGAAAATAGAAAAGAAGGAAAGAAGGAAAAGAAGGATGCAAAGAAGGAAGGGAAGAAGAAAGGGAAGGAAGGAGTGACAGAGGAAGGAAAGGAGGGTACCTTTCTGTTTCAATTTCTCCAACCCCAGAACTTAAAGAAGCAGTTGATTTAAATATTGTTTATGTCAAACTGACTTCCCTAATTTAAAAAATTCTTTAAATCTTTCAAAAATAGATGAAATCTTGCCATGATAGGGACTCTGTTACATAATGTAGAATGGAATCACATGATTAGTAAAATAGGATTACCTGATGAATTATTATGCAACTGGGAAAGATTCGCCACCCTCCTGTACCACCCAGGTGCAGGTCCTTTGCATGTTCCTTTCCTAATGAGCAATAACTTTCTAATACTAATGATGCTATTTTGTGTTTGGGGCTATCATGTATGCCCTAGAGCTTTGAAAAGTGACACTTCAACTTGGGATACTACAAATGGGTCACAGCAAAGTCTTATTGCATGAAATGACATCATTGCTTCTTGTTCACCCATAGACAGCACGTAGGTAATTGTAGATGGAAGACCCTCAGCAAAGACCAACCAGACGATGCGCTCGGCTAGGAGAGCTCTCCAGCTCTGCTGACAGAAAGTACGTTCTTAAATAGTCATGGATGTTTTGCAGGCTTTGACTCAACTTTCACAGGTGTCGCTGGTATTGGTCAGTCATGGCTCTGGACAACTTCCAGATACTGATTCTCTCTCTCCATCAGCTGATGTGATTCCCTTGTCTCAGGCTTCTTGAATCTGCTCCAAAATCACGTCCTTTTCTTCTCCAACTGTTCAGCCCAGTGAATCCCTGGAGAATGGAATAATCTGATCTGGCTCTTACATCTTCCAAATTGTTGCAGTAAAAACTGTTGCCTTGATTCCCTCAGAGACTTCCATTATGATTGCTTTGAGACCTTTCTTCTCTCAACACAACCAGCTCTTGGAAATCAAAACTTTGGCTTTATTATTTGTGTGTTCCTGCAGATCTTTTATAACAAGTCTAAATGCCCCTAAAGAAATGTGGATACTTCTGACATACAAAAATAGTGATTCTTGGACCTGGCTATACATTAGAATCAGCTGGAATTTAAAATTACTAATATCCATGTACCAACCCATGAATCATATATGATTGCTATGCTATGTAACCTAAAGATCAGTATTTTTTAAAAAGCTGCCTGGGGAGTTCAACATGCAGCTACAGTTGGAAATAATGATACAACAAGAAGAATCATACAAAGATGAGTTAAAAAGTAAAGTGCAATGATTAATATTGATATTTTAATGTTATAATTATTTAACACTAAAGGGAAAATTACCAGTATGGGAGCTTTTCAAATATTAAATAATTGTGAGATTTGTTTGTTAGAATTATATAAAATGTTAGACAAACAATAAACTATGCAAAAAATGCTCCAATGAAATGGATATGTTCCTTTAAATATTACCTTGGGAACTAGACAAGAGTCTCAGTCATGCCATTTTGTTTCAGAACATTAACAAAGAAAAATGTCTAATATTATTGATTTGGAAAGATTCTTAATTCCTATAAAACAATTTTAAATGAATTTAATCTTTATTTTTTGGAAGGAAGATTTAAATTTGGAAATTGTGAAAATGTTTGCAGATATACCTGCAAGATCATTTTTTTTAAATGTATTCTATTTTTAAATTTATTTTAAAAAATTATTTTGTTCCAGACATCATCTTAGGTTACATGATTTCTCCAAATGTTAATAAAATGTGTTTTGTGCTACCTGAGAATTATATTCTATTGGGGAGCAAATATGAAAAAAACAAAAATGCTATATAAAAAAAAACAAGTTTCTCTAGTTTTGTTTTAATATTAATAGACTTGAGATACAGCTAGTCATATTTTCACCAGATTTGGAGAATAAGATTTGGGATGATCTATCATAGAATGTAGGCTATATGGGGACTCTAAGAGCATCCCAGTGATATAGGTAGGAACACTTAAAAGCAAATAACAGATATTTCTATTATGACTCAACCAAAATAGACATAGTTATACTATGTATATATGTATATAAACTATATACATATATATAGTTTTGAAGCATTTTAAATAGGTGAATAGCATGCCCAGACCAGTTGGTAAGACCACTCTGGCTATGGTGTGTAGGATGCATTGATTCCAGTAGAAGACCTGGATTCAATAATAAGGAAGTTTCAACAATCATTCAGGAAGAGATGTGACCTAATCTATGGCCTTTTAAAAAATCCATTCTTTAATACTTTTGGGGAAAATAATTTATTAAGATTCTTTTGTGGTGATAAAAAGAGTCCTCTCCCAGAGTAATTTCATTAAAGGCATTGCCATGAGCAGTGGTACTAAGACTGAGATGAGAGTGGAACCTCCAAATAAACTTCTTGAACTGTAACACACAAACACATGCATCCTAGAATTTTTAATGCACATTTGCCACTATTTTGTAAAATGAGGTGCAGAATTTCTGTATATATTTGACATAAGGAAATAAACTTTTTTTTAACATTTTTATTGGAGTATAATTGCTTTACAATGGTGTGTTAGTTTCTGTTTTATAACAAAGCCATAAAAAGAAATGAAACTGAGTTATTTGTAGTGAGGTGGATAGACCTAGAGTCTGTCATACAGAGGGAAGTAAGTCAGAAAGAGAAAAACAAATACCATATGCTAACACATATATATGGAATCTAAAAAAAAAAAAAAGAAAAAAAAGGGAATAGACTTTTTAATCCTGAAATCTACTAACCAATTAAATTGACCCAGGAACTGTGTCTAATAAAAAGATTAGATTTAGATAAACTATGTCCATCTGGTATTTGCTTGCCTCATAGTAGCCAAAATGGATAGACTACCAAGTTGCAGAATTTAGTAGATAGGGGGACAAAATAATGAATGAAATACTGTCAATAAAATAGTATAATTATAGTGTAACACTTCCACCGTGCTTTAGTTTTGTGTTTTAGAAATAAGGTCTGAGTTCATTTCACGAGTAGAATAGGCTTTTAAACTTTCACTTTAGTATCCTGAATCCAACTTGACTTCTCTGAATTAAGTAAAGGAATATCTATCGTCTCAATAATGTAATTATGTTAGTGAGTATCATGGGATATACTACATTAAGAAGAGATGGCCAAGTAAGCAGTTTATTCTGGCTGTGTGCCAGAAAACTTCAAACACCTCCATGGACTTCCAGAAATCAGATAGCTTTTCAGTCTCTTCTGAGCCTGAGAGACTTCCAAAATACTGGGTAACATATGCCAGGTCTGAGGATAATGAAAAACGTGGCTTAACGTAAGATATTGGTGCAAAGATAACGAGAAAATATTGACAGTAAAATTAGCATAAGAGAACAGCTCAAGCATATTAAAATAGTATCCTAGTTATGTAAAATTCATAAATTAATGCTCCCAGCACAGTAACTAAAAGAGATGTTATTGAATTCCATTCCATTCTATTCCATTACAGAGTCAAATGTTCTTTTATTTCCATGGGGAGAAATTCAGTCCCAGATGCTTTTCTTCCCTTTCCTGTCAGTAGAATTTCCACATTTGTACCCAAGCATAGAAAAATTCTATTGTACTGAAAGCCCTAAGAGACTTTTTATCATATTCTCCAAAGCCTTGTTACAAAATCCAAGCAATTTTACATTATAAAATGTTAATCAAAATCTTGGGTCTCATCATCTATAACTAGTTGCTTCTCATTCCTATATTTACCTCAATGGAGGTGACTTTTCCTTCTACATAGACTGATCATGTTTTGTAATGTATGCAAAAGAGTGCTGTGTAATGTGATTTTACAGTAACGGTTGTGGTTCAAAATTCTTTCTGAAGGTAATTCTGTTTATTTTCTTTTAAACTTTCTATCACAATCTCAAGAATACAGATCTGCTATAATCCTCTTAAGATTTTTTATATATTGTTAAAGAAAGGAAGGAGGAGACCTTTGCTTGTTTCTTTGAGTGTTTATCCAACCAACAGTGGTTTTTCCAAGCCACTAAACCGTGAGACAGGTCCTTAATTCTTAAGTGAATGTAATCAAAATATCATCAGGATTTTGAATGGACCAATGATCACATGAGAGGAAGTTAAAAAATGAAGAAGAGATATAAAATTAGAAGTATGCTATAAGGCCATTTCTCCTCCACTTATCTAAGCATCCTTCATCTTTTATGCCTCTAGCTGGACAATTTTAGTGAGGGCTGGATTCTTCAGAGTAGTTGTCATTCAACTTAAAAGAGACATTTCTCATTTAGGCTTGAGGGGTAAAGAAATGCATTTAAATGCAGGTAAGAATGAGAGGAGAGTCATATATATATATGGAGTCAAATACTGAGCATTATGTATGCAAGGGATTATTAAGTACCCAAATGTATAATCAACGTATATTTAAACTCAACAGATCATAATATGACTGAAAGTTTATCTTATAATCATCAATTATATTACATGGCTCATTTACTAAACAAATTATGCAAGTTTTAAGTTTTGAAAATAGAAAATATCTGAACAATGTATGCTGCACTTTATGTATTTGGAAATTGTTTTAGAAATATGTGGTATTATTTTGTATACATACATCTATTTCCTTAATAGCAAAAGTAGAAAAACAGTAGTTAATATTTTATACAAATATACAATTTGATGAAGATATTTGATGTCATTGGTACTGTGCCTAGCAACATTTTCTACTGTGTTAAATATATAAATATTTGCTCACTAAAATAGGTGCTCTTCCCTAAGACTGACTAGATAGACTATTGTCATATTTACAGTGTTTATGCTTATGGTGATTTTTTTTTTGCTCTTATCAGATTTTCAAACTGATTACTCACCTCTCAGGCTCACCAAAACTAAAAAAGCATGATATTATGAAAATCAATCTTTATAAACTGAAAAATGCTTTCTACATTTTAGTGTTAGTGTTAATACCCCTACTATGACTGAGTGTCTAAGACATAAAAAATCATGTGCTACTGAAAGTGACAGTTGAACTCTTTTATCCCAGGGGAAACCACTTAGGATAGCAGAGATTCAAGTCACTTTTTTTTTCTCTCTCTTTATTGGTGACAAAATAAAGGGTGTGTTTTACTATATGCTAAGTTGTAAAGAAATCATTGTATATAAAAAGGAACAATGGAAATATGTGAGAGACAATCATTAAGTTTGGCTGACTCTGCATTCTGAGAACTGCCTCTTTCTGTTTCCTTCTTCCCTACCCACAAAATTACAGAGAAGGACCTTGAAATACATCTTGAACAATGTAAAGTGCATCCCACCATGTGCTACATCCCTGAGCCCTGCATAATTGATTAGTCCAGAAGGGGCTAAATCATTTACTTCTTTAGGTGTCTGAAATTTAGATATGGAGGGAAAGTCTAGGTCTCTCTTTAGGTTTCTGTAACCAGATATTGTAAAGTGGGCAGCTTTCATTTTATGTGTACAGCAGAGAATTTCTGTTCTCAGAGTCAGAGAATAATGATGCTACGAGGAATAAATTGAGAGACAGGAGTGTTTTTTATTTCCTTGTTTCAGTCCAATAGACTTCAGTGAGACAACTGTTTATCCTTATTATACATCACTGTTTTACTTCTTGATTTTAAGCTGTTTCATTTGTGTTACATCTTAAAAGAGTGCTACAAAATTTAAATCTTGAAATTCACAAAATTTATTGATAGTATCAATAACAAAATTTACAACATTTTCATAAGATATCAAGTATAGTAGGTATTTTGTAATTTATTTGCTAACATTTTTCCTAATTCCTCCAATAATTTCTGGTATAAAAATGAATATAAACCGGGTGCATTCAACTGTATTCTTACCTTGAGGCATTATTGTATTTTAAAATAGAATGGATTAATACTGTGTTGAGTAACTACTGTAGAATGCAATTCTCTATGGTTGTCTCCTGTTTCCACACATCTCCTGAGCAAAGCGTTGACTGCACTGTGTCCTGGACTATATTTTTAAGATGTGTATATAGTGAACAGCCATGGGAGGAGCCATGGGAGGTAGAGATAGGGCTCACCTATTTGGCAAAGGACAGATTTGTTCGCAGTCTTTCAAGACAAAGACAATAATACTCTTTCTGGAACAAAGGGCAAGCATGCTCACTTCCCCAAAAGATTTGGGTTCCCTAAGCTCAGGGTACCTCACCCTAAAATACACATGAGCTATGCAGGTCTTATCTGGCCCTCTTTGTGTCACCCTGTGGGAATTGGGGCTCTGGGAAACAGTGAAAAAACACTGATACTCCATCTACTGCTATTTCTGTGAGTACTAAACTGTCTTCAGTCTCTAACACAGGAATCCCATGTCTTCTATCATTCATGGAACCGAGACAGGCTAATTTATTAGTTTGCGTGTGGGATGATGTTTGAGATCCTTCATAGTTTTGACACTTATTTCTTACCAAGTTTATAATAAATTATTCATTCTTAATAATAATTTTGTCTAAGCTCATTAACACACACCTTTAATGGTAAAAAAAAGTAGCTCAAATTAAATAATATGGTGTACTGGCTTATTTAGAGACAGTGTTTGAACTTTGTTCTGTCTGCTAAAAATATATAATCTTTGTCAAGTATACCTCAAAAAATATATATATATATAACCTTTCTACAGTACCACATACTAACAGGTGGATTAATTCTAAGTTTTTAATGATCTCTGTCAGCTATTTAATATTTGTTGGATTTGTATTTGTATGTTTCATTTAATTGTTGAGTTTCAATCATCTATTAATCATCAGGAAAAAATAAGATTCTTACATTTTGTATTTAATATTCTCATAGGATTCTTCACAGTTTAATATAAAATTAATCACAAACCTTGGTTAATGTGACCATTTGGTATACTGTATTTACAGTGCTCTTATATAAATTATTAACGCTGTTTTTTAAATTATCATATTTTATTATGCTCTTGCCATATTTCATCAACTCACATCTGATTTCTGTAGTAGATGGTTCAGTGGGAGCTCAGACCCACCTCTCCACACTAGCATAAGTGGTACAACTATCTAACCCAGGGTCTTCTCCAAAGCATGGCTCTCAACCAGCCCTCAGATTTTATGCAAGCAAGGCTAAATGGCCAGGGAATTAACACCCATGGGGAAATTTCTCAAGGAAGGGTGAATAACATTCTAGATATAAAGGTCCTTGCTCCCCCCTTTTTTTTCCCAAAGTACACAACTCTGGGAAGAATTCTTTGGACTTTCAGATGGTACCACCAGTATAACAACTCTTTCTCAGCAGTGATCTCAACAAACTATAATATATCCTCCTATGGTCATTTCCTCTTTTGACTCTCTTGAAGCTGTCTTCTTTCTGCCTCCGGGGCTCACCCCGCCAACATACCAATAGATCATCTCCAACCCTGCAAACAAGTGCTTACCTCAGGCTCTGCTCTGAGCAGAACACAATGAAAATGTAATTTAATTGAAGTTCATTGAATGTCTTCTCTATATCAGGCATAATATACACTTTAGCTTCATTTCTTAATTTTACAGAAGAGGAAATGAGTGATATAGGAACTAAATATTGAATCCAGGTGTCTTAATTCAATGGCCCGATCTTTTCTACTTTATGTTTGTAATACCTAGTCAGAACTAGGTGCATTTTAGGTTAAAAAATTTCTTAGTGATATTCTTGAAAAGATGGTATTTGTTGTGGGAGCCTGTTCTATAAATTGTAGGATGGTTAACAGCATTCCTAACATCTACTCACTACATGATTGTAGCACCTTCCCTTCCAACAAGTTGTGACAAGAAGAAAAATCTCGGGCTTCCCTGGTGGCGCAGTGGTTGAGAGTCTGCCTGCCGATGCAGGGAACACGGGTTCGTGCCCCGGTCCGGGAAGATCCCACGTGCTGCGGAACGGCTGGGCCCGTGAGCCATGGCCGCTGAGCCTGCGCGTCCGGAGCCTGTGCTCCGCAACGGGAGAGGCCACAACAGTGAGAGGCCCACATACTGCAAAAAAAAAAGAAGAAGAAAAATCTCCAGATATTGCTAAATTCCCCTTGTGTGGGGGGCAGGGGAGGCAAAAATCCAAAATCTCCCCCACCCCAGCCCAACACACGCACAACGTTTAAAACTACTAGACTGCTAGACTAAGCTTTCAAAGCATAAAGACTGCACCATTCTTTTGTTCTTCAGCATTTTTCACAGTGGTTGACACCTAATCAGGACTTATTAAATATAAAGTTGATCCTTGAACAAGGAGAGAGTTAATTCTAGTATAATTTATAATTGGCCTGCCGTATCCACAGTCCCTCCCCATTCTCAGATTCAACCAACCATGGACCATGTAATGCTGCAATATTTACTGTTGAAAAATATCCGTACATAAGTGGACCTGCTCAGTTCAAACCTGTGTTGTGCAAGGGTCAACTGTATACTGCAAAAATAGAAAGAATAAACCCCTTAGAATTAAAAAGAAAATCACTATAAAAGCTTACAACTCATTTATTAGAAGTGTCAGGTATCTATTTAGTAATTTGCAAACTACATTTTTCATGTTACCTGTTAAATTTTGGTTACTAAAATTGTGTAAATGTATTTTTTTTTCTCAGTTTTAAACAACTGACCTCTACGGGGAAAAATACACTAAAAGAGAATCCTGGAGGGTTTTTTTTCCCATTTTCACTTTTCTATTTCAGCAAAAACTTTTAATTATTACTCAGTATAATGAAGTTATTCTTTTCACATGACTGTAAATTTGTGTGAGCTCAGAGAAAAGCCTCAAACACTTGTTGTTGATGCCTTGTGTTATTGTTATGTCTTTCATGAAAACATTTTCCATCAGAGTTTCTCCTCCTTCCATAAAATATATTTCCACCTATTGAATGGTGTAAGCTTTTGAAACACACAGCAATATTCATATCATTACATGAAAAAATTGATAAATACATAGGAATTTAGGTGTAGTTAAAATTGAATTCTTATGATTTATGAGGCCTGCAGAATGTCTGAGAGTAAGACCCATAAGATAGCTGTCTCAGAATGAAATTTCATCACTTTTTTTTTTTTTTTGCGGTATGTGGGCCTCTCACTGTTGTGGCCTCTTCCATTGCGGAGCACAGGCTCCGGACGCGCAGGCTCAGTGGCCATGGCTCACGGGCCTAGCCGCTCCTCTGCGGCATGTGGGATCGTTCCGGACCAGGGCACTAACCTGTGTCCCCTGCATCAGCAGGCGGACTCTCAACCACTGCGCCACCAGGGAAGACCTTCATCACTTTTTTAATACTTAAAATATAATAGTCTCATCAAATTTATCAGCAAGATGTGTTTCAATGTTTTCATGGTATTTAAGAGATAAACTTAGCATTCTTTTTTTCATTGTAATATTGATGTACTTGTTCCATATTTTCAAAATCCGGGATTTTATGTCTTCATAAAATCAGTGGTTGAGATGACCTGCCATAGTATATTAGAATAAATTATACTTATTAGAGGTGTTTATTAAAATCAATTCCAGTGATAATTTTTAAAAGTTACTTTGCTTATATCCCTAGTACCTGCTTCAGCCAGAAAAGAACAAACAAAAATTGGTGGATTAAACCAGGGTTTGTTATATGGCTGTAAGTGTGTACTGATAGGAGATTCTAAGCATGTCATAATATGATACAAACACATTTCTACTGCCTAAAATATCTTTATTCTTAATAAAACTGCTAAGTTTTAAATAGGGGCAACATTCTTTCCAAAATTTATTCAGAGATAGGATAACATAGCATGAAAATTTGACTACTTGGCTTCATATTCCTGTCTCACATCCAACAAAATTTAAGCTACATGAAAATATATTTTACCTGTTTTGGTTACTGATGTATCCCAAGGAACTAAAACAGTTTCTGGCATATTACAGAAACTTAAAGATTTCATAAATGAGTGAAAGAAAAAATAAATGCAGTCCTTGAGTATGAGCTTTCTATTGTTGCTGTATCAAATCACTACAGTCTTGGTGGCTTAAAACAACACAAATTTATTATCATACAGTTCTGGAGGTCAGATGTCTGGCATGCGTCTCCCTCAGTTAAAATCAAGGTCCTAGCAGGGTAACCTTGTTCCTGGAGGCTCGAGGGGAAAATCCATTTTTGTGTCTTTCCCAATTTCTAGATGCTGCCAGTATGTCTTGGCTCACCACCACCTTTCATCTTCCAAATGAGTAATGGCTGGTTAAATCTTTTTCACATGGCATTACTCTGACACTAACTTTTTTTCTGCCTCTTGCTGCTTTTGAGGATCCTTGTGATTATGTTGGGTCCACCTGAATAATCCAGGATAGTGTCTATTTTGAAGTCAGCATATTAGCCTCATCAATTCCAGAGGCAATCTTATTTCCTCCTTGGCATCTATGTAACATAACAGATTCCAGGGATTAGGACATGGATATCTTCAGGTGGTAATTCTGCCTACTAAAATTTGGCACTCAACAATTATGGAATATTAGGTAAATCATTTAACCATATTGAACTAGTTTCCATATCTATAAAGTGCAGATCCTAAGAGAACCTATTTATCAATTTGTTTTGTTGCATTATGGGAAGCTCTTGGAATAGTATCTGGCACAGTGTAGCACACAGTAAAAGTAGTTCTTATTATAATTGTGTCTCTTTGAAGCTAAACTTTTGTATTTAATAATTTAGTTCTATTCTTGCTTAAAGGAGGATGGATTTATGTCATCTGCCTAAGGTTCTTTGTATACTGAATGACATTCAGGATTTGAAAATAGAAAAGGTGAATGCAATTTCAAGATTCTATCCTCAAAAGGAAGATCTTCCTGGCTTTAAGTGTTGAAAAATCACCTAAAGATATTGTCAGAAGAGGTGAACATGTTTGCAGGGTAGATGAAGTAGCGAAACTCTTAAGTTTAAAAAGGATATATATATATATATATATTTTTTAAACATTATCTAGTTTTTATATATTTGCATTGTACATGTAAGGCAAATATATAAAAACTAGATAATCTTGAAAAATAGAAAGTTTGGGGGCCCTCTTTTTAATGTTTCTTAAACAATAGGTGTACAGGTGGTATAGGAGGAATTAATTAGATTAAACAAGGGACTATCATTCAGATCAAAACCATAGCATAGTGTGAGGAATTACCTCTTTCTAGAGAATGAGTGTTTAGATACTTGAATTAATCTTTTGGCCTCTCAGCTAAACCAACCAAACTATCCCTGCATCTTCCTAGGAGAAAAGTGAGATATAATAATGACAGCTATTTGTCAATGTGAGTTAAAGATTGTTAAAGATTATTAAAGATTGTATGCTTGTGTATGGTGTTAGGAAGTGTTCTAGTTTTATTATTTTACATGTAGCTCTTCCATTTTCCCAGAACTACTTATTGAAGAGACTGTCTTTTCTCCACTGTATATGCTTGCCTCGTTGTTATAGATTAGTTGACCATAGGTGCCTGGGTTTATCTCTGGGCTTTCTATTATGTTCCATTAATCTATATTTCTATTTTTGTGCCAGTACCATACTGTTTTTATTGCTGTAGCTTTGTATTATTGTCTGGAGTCAAGCAGCCTGATTCCTCCAGCTCTGTTTTTCTTTCTCAAGATTGCCTTGGCTATTCAGGGTCTTTTGTGTTTCCATACAAATTGTAAAGTTTTTTGTTTTAATTCTGTGAAAAGTGCCATTGGTAATTTGATAGGTATTGCATTGAATCTGTAGATTGCTTTGGATATTATAGTCATTTTGATGAAACTGACTCTTCTAGTCTAAGAACATGATATATCTCTCCATCTGTTTGTGTCTCCTTTGATTTCTTTCATCAGTGTCTTATAGTTTTCTGAGCACAGGGCTTCTGCCTCCATAGGTAGGTTTATTCCTAGTTATTTTATTTTTCTGATGCAGTGGTAAATGGGATTGTTTCCTTAGTTTCTCTTTCTGATCTTTTATTTTTAGTGTATAGGAATGCAAGAGATTTCTGTATATTAATTTTGTGTCCTGCAACTTTACCAAATTCATTGATGAGCTCTAGTAGTTTTCTGGTCGCATCTTTAGGATTTTCTATGTATAGTATCATAAACACCAAATGGATTAAAGACCTAAATGTAAGGCTGCATACCATAAAACTCTTAGAGGAAAACATAGGCAGAGCACTCTGACATAAATCAGAGCAAGATCTTTTTTGACCCACCTCCTTGATTAATGAAAATAAAAACAAAAATTAAAAAAATGGGACCTAATAAACTTAAAAGCTTTTGCACAGCAAAGAAAACCATAAATAAAATGAAAAGGCAGCCCACAGAATGGGAGAAAATATTCGCAAAGTGCCCGGCAAGGGATAAACCTCCAAAATATACAAACAGCTCAATATCAAAAAAAACAAACAACCTAATCAAAAAATGGGTGGAAGATCTAAACAGACGTTTCTCCAAAGAAGACATACAGATGGCCAAAAAGCACATGAAAAGATGCTCAAGATGACAAATTATTAGAGAAATGCAAATCAAGACTACAATGAGGTATCACCTCACACCAGTCAGAATGGCCATCATCAAAAAATCTACAAACAATAAATGCTGGAGAGGGTGTGGAGAAAAGGGAACCCTCCTACATTGTTGGTGGGAATGTAAATTGGCACAACCACTATGGAGAGCAATATAAAGGTTCCTTAATAAACAAAAACAGAGCTACCATATGATCCTGCAATCCCACTCCTGGGCATATATCTGGAGAAAAACATGGTTCAAAAACGAACATGTACCCCAATGTTCATTGCAGCACTATATACAATAGCCAGGATGTGGAAGCAACCTAAATCTCCATCAACAGATGAAAGGATAAAGAAGATGTGGTACATGTATACAATGGAATATTACTCAGCCATAAAAAAATAATGCCATTAGCAGCAACATGGATGGACCTGGAGATTGTCATACTGAGTGAAGTAAGTCAAATAGAGAAGAACAAATATCGTATGATACCGCTTATATGTGGAATCTAAAAAAAATGATACATGTGAACTTACTTACAAAACAGAAATAGAGTGACAGATGTAGAAAACAATCTTATGGTTACCGGGGGGAAACAAGGGAGGGATAAATTGGGAGATTGGGATTGACATATACATACTACTATATATAAAATAGATAACTAGTAAAGACCCGCTGTATAGCACAGGGAACTCTACTAAATACTCTATAATGACCTACATGGGAAAAGAGTCTAAAAAGAGTAGATATAGGTATATGTCTAATTGAGTCACTGTTCTGTACAGCAGAAAGTAACACAACATTGTAAATCAACTATGTTCCAATAAAAATTTTAAAAAAAGAAAGATTACATGCTGATTGTGTAGCAAAGGGGCAAAGCTGCAAACAGTAGCCACTTCCTCAAGATGCAAATAATTTCATGCAATTTAATTAATAAAATAACAATTAAATAATTCTTAGTATTGTCTAATGTAATTGTAATTTGAAGTATGGGTTTATGTGTTCTCCAGTAATCCCATAAAATATGAGTCAGTGTTCTAATTGCTTCGTTTCATTTCTCCTAAAAAAAGAAAATTATTTTCAAACAGACTCTAACTGTATTTGTATCACATACTTTTGTACATTTTGAAGATACATTTATCTTCAAAATAAAATTTTGTTTCTTGGCAAAGAAGTTAAACTTAAGGGAAAAATTGCTGTTAAAATGTAAAATCTTTCTATGTTGCTTTCAATGTTTTTTTCTGGCTCTTCTATTCAAACTAAAACTCTAGTATTGTTTTTCCCATACAATAAGAGAGAATTCTTTTTCCAGAACAACTTGTGTATATTTTGGTCATGCATTTAATTTCACCAGATATCATCTTTCTCATTTGTTAGAAATGGGCATATTATTACTTGTCTTTCTCTTATCACTGTAAATATCAAATGAAATGACAGATGATCAAAAATATTTTGGTCTATGAAGTTTTTACGCAAGTCATATTATTTAGTATTTTAGCCTTGCTATTGAGTTGCATTAGCTCTGTGAGTCAAGTCCATTTGAACCTCCTGAATAGTTAGTTGGCTGCTGTGTGAGGTCAGTGACTTGGAGTTGCAGAGATGGGTGGCAATGAAAGTTATCAAACTTGCAGGAATTTACTGTTTCAAATGTAGCCTCTTTATTGTTTGTTATGATATTGTAGAGTTGTTCTGAATTTATTTCAAGGAGGAAGTGGGCAGAAAGAGTTTAAAACAAAACAAAAATCAGAAACAAACCAATAACTGGACGCAGACTTTCCCTCAATATCCTATTACTACTATTTGCACTACTATTACTACTACCACCACCAATAAACACAGCAACAATAACAACTTTTGTCATGCCAGAAAGTTTTCCAAATGCTTTTATAACAAATTATTATGTACAAATACAGTGATTTTTCAATTTCTCTAACTCACCTCTATTATTATTTACTTAGTATATTTTGTAAAACTTTCATGCAGACTGAATATTCCTACAAGTACTTTAGCTTCCTCTTGAGAATTATTACCTTGAAAGAATGGGAATGATATGGCTAGTCATACTGTTTTCTAATCCTGATTAAAATAAAGCAAATATGGAAATTTTAGAAAATTTATTAATATGTCTCCTAAAATAAGCTCTTGCTCCACCATTGGTTTGCTAGCTACACTTTGGGAAAGACTAGATGCATTTCTATACTCATTTTACAAATGTAAGAATAGAGACTTATGGAGGTCCAGTTACATGTCCAAAGGCACACAGTTAAGTCAGAGGTAGAGCTTTTCATCAGTGTAAAATTTGTACTCTAGTAGCCTGTGAGCTCATAATCCCTTGGTATGCTAGCCCAAATTCACACCATCTCACCATCCATTAGGGATTTTTCAGAGCGGCTTTTTGTCCTGAGAAAAAGACAGGGCCAGATGTCCACTTAAGCTATTATAAAATTTAACAAGCCAAACAAGAAAGTTCATGTTGTTTGTCCTTGTATTGTGCATTTTATTTCTCATATATCAAGTTATGCCTTTGTTTGAGAGCATCATGACATTTATTAATTATCCAAGCTGAATTCTCATTTTCAGTAAATGGCACCTTACACAGTGGGACCATGTCAAACAGGAGCCTTGACTGGGGAACAAATGTCAGTGTGGTGGGGAGCCTGCTGAGTGTTTAATAACTACAAGTGAGTGCACTGCTAGTGTTATAAAGCATCGTTTCATCACCCAGTAGGTTTCCTTTGTAAGTAAAGATAAAATGACTTGGACAATCTGTACTAAATCCATCAGCTTTAACTGTAAAAGCACCAGGCAAGACAAGATCTCCTCTAATAGAATGGATGTTGGAGAAGAAAGAACAAAAAGGTTATTATCTAATAAGAGGTGAAATATGTAATTTCAATGTAATCAATGAATGCACAACATCATAGTTTTGGGAAATGAGCTTTAGAAATGATGAGCTATTTTTGAGCCCTACTTATTCTCTGAATGTTGTGGACTTATGGAGTTGGAGAGATGTGCGTCTATACTATGAAGTTATTTTTGTATTGTAACTCTGAGGGACACAATGAAAAACATGACAACTAATTCTAAAGGAAAAGAGTCAATGATTTTATTGTGCCTGTAGGTCTCCAAAAGACAGAGAATATGAATAAAGTGAGCACACTGTACATAATAAAAATGTGGCATATTGTCATCAGGGCAAGAGGTCTTTCTTTCAGCAAAAATTCTAGTGTTTTTGACGTTGTCCTGAATTACAGCTCAAAGAAATGACAGTCCTTGGGAAGAATTGTAGGCAAATAGGAAAAAGCTGGATTAAACATGAAAGTTTCATGAACATTTTATTAAACATAACTTCTGAGCTATTTGTTTCATGAATATCATCAATTCTTGCAAACATCTTGTGAAATAAGTAGTATTATAACATATTTAAAGCTGGTAAGAGTGATGCTCGGTGATTTAAGGGAAGTCAGGGTCAATCAGAACAAGGGAGATCAAATCCATGATCCTTCATGGCAGTACTGTGGCCCTGCTGTATAGTCTTCAAAAGAAATATGGGTCTGTATGAGTCCAAGTGATATATTAGTAGAATCTATACTGACCCTGGCCAGAAGACATTAAAAAATGGAGTATCTTTCATGGGCAAGACTACATGTGCATGGAGAACTTTCATGGTAATATTTTTAAAAATTACTTGGAGCAGCCAAAGCTGGTATATAGTTAAGTTGGGACAGAGATATAGAGGGAGAGAGAGAAAGAGAAAGAGAGATACTATCTTGGAATGAGTTCATCAGGGGTGTCATTGGCTCACCTGGCACTGATTCAGTCCTGAAAGTCCCATGATTTGAGTTTCTCTCAATCCTTCATTTCTGTCTCCGATGTTAAGTTATCTTTCCTAACATCCTACTCAGCAATTTATACTGACTACACCTATTCTTTTATTCATATTGGAGACATTAAACTAACATCGAGTTGAGGAATCATCAGGTTTGAGTTTGAACTTTCATTCTTCCCCTGCTTGATGAGTAACTTGTACAATGGACCTGACTCCTCTGGATGAACTTCAATATTTTTATTTTTAAAATGAGGATATAACAACTTCTCATGGGATGGCTCTGAGAACTACATAAAGCAATGCACCTCTGCCCTAATGATAAGTAGCACATGCTTACTGTTGCATGGGGTTTACAGAGATTTTCCCTCTTGAACCATCAGAATTGTTCTATTAGTTCTATTAGTTATTGTTGTATTAGTTATTCTGTTAGTTCTACTGGTTATTCTGAACTCAGGTGACAGTAAGAGAGTGGTCTGTTCTCTTGCAGCTGAAATAACTTGCAAGTTATATCAGTTCAATTTGGAACTCATGAAATATTTGACCATCTTTTAAGATAAACAAGCAACAGCAACATATAAATACCCTTACTTAACTTAAGAAGGAGACTGGTTCCAGGGAAAAAAAGAAATGCCTGAAGACAGGGTAACTTCATGAAATATGATACTGCACCTGTTTATGCGTATATTTCATGAAGTTACCCTGTCTTCAGGCATTTCTTTTTTTCCCTGGAACCAGCGTCTCCTGCTTAAAATGTCAATTTCTATGTTCTTTCAAAATTATTAAGACTTTTTTAAATAAAGAAGAGTCTCTTATGGAGGAAAATGCATAAGAAAGAAAACAATACATGTTTTTGTCTACCCTCAAGTCTAATAATGTAATGACTATAATTAATACAATTAAGAAAATATCTTTAAAACTTCTGAACAATGAGAAAAGCTACTTTGTAGGAATCTGCCATCTGAGTCAGAAGATGGTACTCTTTCCTTAAAATAGCACAAAAGTATCTAGAATCTTGGGAAGCATCTAATATGACTACTATTTATACTTAAAGAGATGGCGGTAGGTTGGCCATTATCTTTCCTGATGAATCTATACCATTATAAGTACATCACACTTTCTTCTGAAATTGGCTCTACAAAAGATCAGCTTTCTATTAAGATTGTAGGTGAATTCAAACTAGAATCTTTGTCAACAGTTCTAGGAACAAATCATTAGCATTAATGACTTTTTTTTTTTTTTACATATTTTGACATTAGCTTATTAGAATAAGAAGAAAGAGGGTGTCCAAGTAATTTACAATCAATAATAGCTTAGCTGTCTTGTCAAATTTCAGAAAGTGAACATTTTACCTTTAAAATGAATATTAAACTATAGCTGAAGTTCCTTCAAAATTTTATAAGTACAATGCTATAATTTGTTAAAGTAAACATTTTCTGGATACTTTTCATAAAAATATTACTGTGATTTGTCAGTACATATTATTTAGAGGCTTCTAAAACATGGCCTGTATTCTTTAATTGTTGAATATATATAATGTGATATTATAAATGATTATTCATACTTTACTTATATTTGTATATTTTAAAAAGGAAAACACTGAAAAGAGAAAATGCAACAAGAAAGCTAGAGTGAAGATGTGTTGTTTGATTTTGACTTTAATTAATGATTCATAGAGCTTCATTTTAAACGTCAAAATGTGTATCACATACGTATTGGGATGTGTTTCATATATATCTTTGTGCTAACAAAAATGCTAGCATAGCCGGGTCAACGTAAAATTGGAAAGACAAAGTGTGTGTTTCCTAGACTCTTTGTCAACCATCTTTGAACCCAGGTTGGAGGATATATCATTATTTCTAATTACATTCAGATTTGTGTGAGATTAAAAGAATGGCTAAGCATGGGGAAATATGACATATTTTAAGTGTGAGGTGCTTTGATACTGATCTCCTAATTATTCCCAATAAGGGAGTTACTATTTTCAATACAGAAAGTAAGTTAAACTTCATTGAACTGGTTTCTCCAACAAAGAATATCTATTTTATTTATCAATAAAGATTTACTAGAGTATGTAAAATCTTTAAAAGCTGAATTCATAGAAACAAACAGTAGAAAGGTAGATGTCACTGGGGAGGGGAAATGGGGAGATGTTGGTCAAAGGTCCAGCTATGAGGTAAATCAGTTCTGTAGATCTAATGCATAGCATGGTCACTATAGTTAACAATACTGTATTATATACTTGAAAATTGCTAAGAGTGTAGATATTAAATTTTCTCAGCACACATACACACACACACACACACACACACATACACACACACACACATACACACACACACACACACTGCAACTATGTGAGGTGATAGATGTCTTTTTTTTTTTTTTACATCTTTATTGGAGTATAATTGCTTTACAATGCTGTGTTAGTTTCTGCTTTATAACAAAGTGAATCAGTATACATATACATATGTTCCCATATCTCTTCCCTCTTGCGTCTCCCTCCCTCCCACCCTCCCTATCCCACCCCTCTAGGTGGTCACAAAGCACCGAACTGATCTCCCTGTGCTATGCGGTTGCTTCCCACTAGCTATCTATTTTACGTTTGGTAGTGTATATATGTCCATGCCACTCTCTCACTTTGTCACAGCTTACCCTTCCCCCTCCCCATATCCTCAAGTCCATTCTCTAGTAGGTCTGTGTCTTTATTCCTGTCTTACCCTTAGGTTCTTCATGACATTTTTTTTCTTAAATTCCATATATATGTGTTAGCATACGGTATTTGTCTTTCTCTTTCTGACTTACTTCACTCTGTATGACAGACTCTAGGTCCATCCACCTCATTACAAATAGCTCAATTTCGTTTCTTTTAAGGCTGAGTAATATTCCATTGTATATATGTGCCACATCTTCTTAATCATTCATATGATGATAGACACTTAGGTTATTTCCATCTCCTGGCTATTGTAAATAAAGCTGCAATGAACATTTTGGTACATGACTCTTTTTGAATTATGGTTTTCTCAGGGTATATGCCCAGTAGTGGGATTGCTGGGTCATATGGTAGTTCTATTTGTAGTTTTTTAAGGAACCTCCATACTGTTCTCCATAGTGGCTGTACCAATTCACATTCCCACCAGCAGTGCAAGAGTGTCCCCTTTTCTCCACACCCTCTCCAGCAGTTATTGTTTCTAGAGTTTTTCATGATGGCCATTCTGACTGGTGTGAGATGATATCTCATTGTAGTTTTGACTTGCATTTCTCTAATGATTAATGATGTTGAGCATTCTTTCATGTGTTTGTTGGCAGTCTGTATATCTTCTTTGGAGGAATGTCTATTTAGGTCTTCTGCCCATTTTTGGATTGGGTTGTTTGTTTTTTTGTTATTGAGCTGCATGAGCTGCTTGTAAATTTTGGAGATTAATCCTTTGTCAGCTGCTTCATTTGCAAATATTTTCTCCCATTCTGAGGGTTATCTTTTGGTCTTGTTTATGGTTTCCTTTGTTGTGCAAAAGCTTTGAAGTTTCATTAGGTACCATTTATTTTTGTTTTTATTTCCATTTCTCTAGGAGGTGGGTCAAAAAGGATCTTGCTGTGATTTATGTCATAGAGTGTTCTGCCTATGTTTTCCTCTAAGAGTTTGATAGTTTCTGGCCTTACATTTAGGTCTTTAATCCATTTTGAGCTTATTTTTGTGTATGGTGTTAGGGAGCGATCTAATCTCATACTTTTGCATGTACCTGTCCAGTTTTCCCAGCACCACTTATTGAAGAGGCTGTCCTTTCTCCACTGTACGTTCCTGCCTCCTGTATGAAAGACAAGGTGACCATATGTGCATGGGTTTATCTCTGGGCTTTCTATCCTGTTCCATTGATCTATATATATTTTTTGTGCCAGTACCATACTGTCTTGATTGCTGTAGCTTTGTAGTATAGTCTGAAGTCAGGGAGCCTGATTCCTCCAGCTCCATTTTTTGTTATCAAGATTGCTTTGGCTCTTCGGAGTCTTTTGTGTTTCCGTATAAATTGTTAAATTTTTTGTTCTAGTTCTGTGAAAAATGCCAGTGGTAGTTTGATAGGGTTTGCATTGAATCTGTAGATTGCTTTGGGTAGTAGAGTCATTTTCACAATGTTGATTATTCCAATCCAAGAACATGGTCTATCTCTCCATCTATTTGTATCATCTTTAATTTCTTTCATCAGTGTCTTATAATTTTCTGCATACAGGTCTTTTGTCTCCTTAGGTAGGTTTATTCCTAGATATTTTATTCTTTTTGTTCCAATGGTAAATGGGAGTGTTTCCTCTAATTTCACTTTCAGATTTTTCATCATTAGTGTATAGGAATGCCAGAGATTTCTGTGCATTAATTTTGTATCCTGCTGCTTTACCAAATTCGTTGATTAGCTCTAGTAGTTTTCTGGTAGCATCTTTAGGATTCTCTATGTATAGTATCATGTCATCTGCAAACAGTGACAGCTTTACTTCTTCTTTTCCGATTTGGATTCCTTTTATTTCCTTTTCTTCTCTGATTGCTGTGGTGAAAACTTCCCAAACTATGTTGAATAAGAGTGTTGAGAGTGGGCAACCTTGTCTTGTTCCTGATCTTAGTGGAAATGCTTTCAGTTTTTCACCATTGAGGATGATGTTGGCTGTGGGTTTGTCATATATGGCCTTTATTATGTTGAGGAAAGTTCCCTCTATGCCTACTTTCTGCAGGGTTTTTATCATAAATGGGTGTTGAATTTTGTCGAAAGCTTTCTCTGAATCTATTGAGATGACCATATGGTTTTTCTCCTTCAATTTGTTAATATGGTGTATGACATTGATTGACTTGCGTATATTGAAGAATCCTTGCATTCCTGGAATAAACCCCACTTGATCATGGTGTATGATCCTTTTAATGTGCTGTTGGATTCTGTTTGCTAGTATTTTGTTGAGGATTTTTGAATCTATGTTCATCAGTGATATTGGCCTGTAGTTTTCTTTCTTTGTGACATCCTTGTCTGGTTTTGGTTTCAGGGTGATGGTGGCCTAGTAGAATGAGTTTGGGAGTGTTCCTCCCTCAGCTATATTTTGGAAGAGTTTGAAAAGGATAGGTGTTAGCTCTTCTCTAAATGTTTGAAAGAATTTGCCTGTGAAGCAATCTGGTCCGGGGCTTTTGTTTGTTGGAAGATTTTTAATCACAGTTTCAATTTCAGTGCTTGTGATTGGTCTGTTCATATTTTCTATTTCTTCCTGATTCAGTCTTGGCAGGTTGTGCATTTCTAAGAATTTGTCCATTTCTTCCAGGTTGTCCATTTTATTGGCATCGAGTTGCTTGTAGTAATCTCTCATGATCTTTTTGTATTTCTGCAGTGTCAGTTGTTACTTCTCCTTTTTCATTTTTAATTTTATTGATTTCAGTCTTCTCCCTTTTTTTCCTGATGAGTCTGGCTAATGGTTTATCAATTTTGTTTATCTTCTCAAAGAACCAGCTTTTAGTTTTATTGATCTTTGCTATCATTTCCTTCATTTCTTTTCATTTATTTCTGCTCTGATGTTTATGATTTCTTTGCTTCTGCTAACTTTGGGGTGTTTTTCTTTCTCTAATTGCTTTAGGTGCAAGGTTAGGTCGCTTATTTGAGATGTTTCCTGTTTTCTAAGGTAGGATTGTATTGCTATAAACTTCGCTCTTAGAACTGCTTTTGCTGCATCCCATAGGTTTTGGGTCGTCGTGTCTTCATTGTCATTTGTTTCTAGGTATGTTTTGATTTCCTCTTTGATTTCCTCTTTGATTTCTTCAGTGATCACTTCGTTATTAAGTAGTGTATTGTTTAGCCTCCATGTGTTTGTATCTTTTACAGATCTTTTACTGTAATTGATATCTAGTCTCATAGTGTTGTGGTCGGTAAAGATACTTGATACAATTTCAATTTTCTTAAATTTACTAAGGCTTGATTTGTGACCCAAGATATGATGTATCCTGCAGAATGTTCCATGAGCACTTGAGAAAAATCTGTATTCTGTTGTTTTTGGATGGAATGTCCTATAAATATCAATTAAGTCCATCTTGTTTAATGTATCATTTAAAGCTTGTGCTTCCTTTTTTATTTTCATTTTGGATGATCTGTCTTTTGGTGAAAGTGGGGTGTTAAAGTCCCCTACTATGAATGTGTTACTGTCGATTTCCCCTTTTATGGCTGTTAGTATTTGCCTTATGTATTGAGGTGCTCCTATGTTGGGTGCATAAATATTTACAATTGTTATATCTTCTTCTTGGATCGATCCCTTGATCATTATGTAGTGTCCTTCTTTGTCTCTCTAATAGTCTTTATTTTAAAGTCTATTTTGTCTGATATGAGAATTGCTACTCCAGCTTTCTTTAGGTTTCCATTTTCATGCAATATCTTTTTCCATCCCCTCACTTTCAGTCTGTATGTGTCTCTAGGTCTGAAGTGGGTCTCTTGTAGACAGCATATATATGTGTCTTCTTTTTGTATCCATTCAGCCAGTCTGTGTCTTTTGGTGGGAGCTTTTAATCCATTTACATTAAAGGTAATTATCGATATGTATGTTCCTATTCCCATTTTCTTAATTGTTTTGGGTTTGTTATTTTAGGTCTTTTCCTTCTCTTGTGTTTCTTGCCTAGAGAAGTTCCTTTAGCATTTGTTGTAAAGCTGGTTTGGTGGTGCTGAACTCTGTCAGGTTTTGCTTGTCTTTAAAGGTTTTAATTTCTCCATCAAATCTGAATGAGATCCTTGCTGCGTAGAGTAATCTTGGTTGTAGCTTTTCCTCCTTCATCACTTTAAATATGTCCTGCCAGTCCCTTCTGGCTTGCAGAGTTTCTGCTAAAAGATCAGCTGTTACACTTATGGGGATTCCCTTGTGTTTTATTTGTTGTTTTTCCCTTGCTGCTTTTAATATGTTTTCTTTGTATTTAATTTTTGACAGTTTGATTAATATGTGTCTTGGCATCTTTCTCCTTGGATTTATCCTGTATGGGACTCTCTGTGCTTCCTGGACTTGATTAACTATTTCCTTTCCCATATTAGGGAAGTTTTCAACTATAATCTCTTTAAATAGTTTCTCAGTCCCTTTCTTTTTCTCTTCTTCTTCTGGAACCCCTATAATTCGAATGTTGGTGCGTTTAATGTTGTCCCAGAGGTCTCTGAGACTGTCCTCAGTTCTTTTCATTCTTTTTTCTTTATTCTGCTCTGTAGTAGTTATTTCCACTATTTTATCTTCCAGGTCACTTATCCGTTCTTCTGTCTCAGTTATTCTGCTATTGATCCCTTCTAGAGTATTTTTAATTTCATTTATTGTGCTGTTCATCATTGCTTGTTGCATCTTTAGTTCTTCTAGTTCCTTGTTAAATGTTTCTTGCATTTTGTCCATTCTATTTCCAAGATTTTGGATCATCTTTACTATCATTATTCTGAATTCTTTTTCGGGTAGACTGCCTATTTCCTCTTCATTTGTTAGGTCTGGTCGGTTTTTATCTTGCTCCTTCATCTGCTATGTGTTTTTCTGTCTTCTCATTTTGCTTATCTTACTGTGTTTGGGGTCTCCTTTTTGCAGGCTGCAGCCTCGTAGTTCCCGTTGTTTTTGGTGTCTGTCCCCAGTGGCTAAGGTTGGTTCAGTGGGTTGTGTAGGCTTCCTGGTGGAGGGGACTAGTGCCTGTGTTCTGGTGGATGAGGCTGGATCTTGTCTTTCTGGTGGGCAGGTCCACGTCTGGTGGTGTGTTTTGGGGTGTCTGTGGACTTATTATGATTTTAGGCAGCCTCTCTGCTAACGGGTATGGTTGTGTTCCTGTCTTGCTAGTTGTTTGGCATAGGGTGTCCAGCACTGTAGCTTGCTGGTCATTGAGTGAAGGTGGGTGTTGGAGTTTAGATGGAGATCTCTGGGAGATTTTGACCATTTGATATTATGCGGAGCTGGGAGGTTTCTTGTGGACCAGTGTCCTGAAGTTGGCTCTCCCACCTCAGAGGCAGAGCCCTGACTCCTGGCTGGAGCATCAAGAGCCTTTCATCCACACGGCTTAGAATAAAAGGGAGAAACAGTAGAAAGAAAGAAAGAAAGCAGGGAGGGAGGGAGGGAGAGAGGGAGGGAAGGAGGAAGGAAGGAAGGAAGGAAGGAAGGAGAAAGAAAGAAAGAAAGGGGATAAAAGAAAAGAAAATAAAGTGAGGTAAAATAAAGTTATTAAAATAAAAAAAAGTTATTAAGAAAAAAAGTTTTTTTAAAAGAAAAAAAAAAAAAAGGACAGATAGAACCCTAGGACAAATGGTGGAAACAAACCTATACAGACAAAATCTCACACAGAAGCATACACATACACACTCACAACAAGAGGAAAAGGGGAAAAAATAATAAATCTTGCTCTCAAAGTCCACCTCCTCAATTTGGGATGAGTCGTTGTCTATTCAGGTATTCCACAGATGCAGGGTACATCAAGTTGATTGTGAAGATTTAATCCGCTGCTCCTGAGGCTGCTGGGAGAAATTTCCCTTTCTCTTCTTTGTTCGTACAGCTCCCGGGGTTCAGCTTTGGATTTGGCCCCGCCTCTGCATGTAGGTCGCCAGAGGGCGTCTGTTCTTCCCTCAGAGAGGTTGGGGCTAAAGGAGCCGCTGATTCTGGGGCTCTGGCTCACTCAGGCTGGTGGGAGGGAGGGTTCCGGAGTGCGGGGCGAGCCTGCGGCGGCAGAGGCTGGCGTGACGTTGCACCAGCCTGAGGCACTGTGCGTTCTCCTGGGGAAGTTGTCCCTGGATCACGGGACCCTGGCAGTGGGTGATTGATGTCTTAACTAACCTTATTGTGGTAAACATTTCACAATATATACATTGATTCATATACACTTCAAAATAACTTTCATATGTTACTTTATTCTACAGAATAACTGACTGTGATGTTACCACCACTTCGTAGGTTAAAGAACTGAGACTCAGGGGTACAGAGCTCCTAAGTAGAGAATCCAGGAAAATTACTCAAGCCTTTTTTCATGAAACATTGAACTGAGGAATCTGGGGGAAGGCTGGGAGAGAACTTTAGGGAGAGATATTTGCTGGAGGAGAAATGAGTTTAGAAAAGTTTTCATTATATAGTTGAATACATTTCAGGGCCAGAAGAGCTAAGTTCATAGCAGTTTTTTCAGTCACCAGCTCAAGAAATCCTTTTTCTTCAGTGTTGTAGAGTATTGCACGTAAGTGCAGAGGCGGCCATAAGAGATCAGAAAAAATTCTGAATCTCTGGATATCAATATATTTCTTAAAAAAAATTTTCTTTGCTACTTTAAATTTAAATCTTTTATCACATAAATAAGGAATTAAAAGGAAAACTCAGGATATACTCCATTATACCTTTGTATATCCTTTTTGAAGTTGTAAAGCATGTAAGATTTTCAGAAGACTTGAAACTGCCACCAGGTATATATATCTCAGTTTCATAGACGGTAAAAATAATATTTTAAAAGCACTTTTCCAAATAGTCATATCTGTTATTTACTTTTACTACCTCTACTGTTGTGTATGAGTTCCATGGGTATGAGCAGAGACACTTACAAATACGTTTTTGTCTGTACCTTTTTCATACATTCTAATCCCACTGGCAAGTTTCCCAGCTCTGATTTTTTCCCCAGTAATAATGCTTTGCCATATTTTCATAGGAAAGCAACAGAATGCAGGGAATATTTGGGAATGTTTAAGATGGTTCATTCTGTAGCACTCTTTCATAGGTAGTTTTTACCAAGTATGTACATTTACTGTTGTTGCGTATGTATTGAGTATATTCATTTATTTGTTATTATCTTGTGGTGCATACATTCTTGGGATGTTTTACTTAGAATAGACAACATATATTGCAATATAAGGTATAATAATGAAGAAAAAAGGAATAAAAATGTGATCTTGTGCACATATATATTATTGTGGGTTTTTTTGGTTTTATTTTGTTTTTTTTGCGGTACGCGGGCCTCTCACTGTTGTGGCCTCTCCCGTTGTGGAGCACAGGCTCCGGACGCACAGGCTCAGCAGCCATGGCTCACAGGCCCAGCCGCTCCGTGGCATGTGGGATCTTCCCGGACTGGGGCATGAACCCATGTCCCCTGCATCAGCAGGCAGACTCTCAACCACTGCACCACCAGGGAAGCCCACATATATATTAAAATTTAGGAACTTATTATCACTATCCAATGTCCAAAAATCTTAGCTGTAGAAATTAAGAGAAAAGAATATAGTATTTGGGGATGGAGAGCTGAAGGTAGAGATAGCAAACTATACATATAACTCCATAAGCCAATGGAGAAAAATGAAATGTGTAAAAGTGATATGGAATTTGGTTCTAATAGTAATAGATTACAGACGTCATTGACAATTTGTTAACCCACCTTGTTCTTCTCTCCAGTGTATGTTTACAGTGGGTGGATATTCTGCCATGAATTCTGGTTAAGAGTCATGGTAACTGTTCATTAAAGTCTGATTGAATATCTGACATACACTGATTAACAGTTTTCTCATTAAAAGATAAGAAGTCAGTTGGCGAAAAATGGAATCTAATGGTCATGTCTTCTTGGGGGATATACTGGAATTTGAACTATAGCCTTTTGCCCCTCTTTAAACATGTGAGTTAAGTGATATTCTTGCTGTACTATTAGTTCTACTCAAGTTAAACTTCTGAATATATGGTTGAAAATTTAGCTCTTTGAATAAAATCTGTGTTATTTGGTTCCTCTCAACCACCACTGTTTTTGAAAAGGCAGTCTGACAAGACAGAAGGAAGAAAGGAAGGAATGAAAACCGTAATAAAAAGAGGAAATTAGAAAATGAGTAAAGAAGCAAATGAGTAAAGAAAGAAATGGGAAAGTAGGAATAAAGAAGAGTAGGTAGAAGTGGAGGAAAGAAAAAGAAAACAAATGAAATGAAAAAGATAAAGAAACTAGTGTTTATTGCATCTGTCTCAAAATTCTACTGAGTTCCCACAGTTACCTTATTTAATTCCTACATGAACTTGAAATCTTCTTGCATGTAAAATGCAAAATTCATGTCAAGCTGTCTCTTAAGCCTATACTTGAAAGATGATCTGTTCCTACTATCCTATAGTCTGCCCTGGACCACATATGCTTGTCCTCAGTAGCCACTGAGGATTGGACCAACTTGGACCACTTGCCCCATCAGGAACAACCAGTTTCTTTAATAAGTGTTTGTCTTTGAGTATCATGATTCTAATTGGTCTTTGCTGAACACTTGAACTGATAAATTATATCAAGAATAAACTGGGGCAAATAAATCTCTATGGGGACAAAAAGACTAGATGGTAATTCATTACAAAGTCAGAGACAGATAATAAGCCACACAGACCCATAGAGAAGGAGAGAATGGCCTCAGTAACCTATTGGCTTTTTAATGCCTAATCCTGTCCCTTGTATTCAGTTCCATGAAATATCCATGTATTATTTTCAAAAACTCACTTTTTTCTTAAGTTATTTTGAATACATTTTTATTTGCAATTGAAAGATTTCTGACTGAGGCAATAATATGAGTAATATTCCATATTTAAACAAGAAATCAAGAGTTACAGTGAAAGTAAGAGCCCAAAGTGAGACTGCTAATGTGGGTCAAAGCTGTGTTGAGGAATACACACACTATACAACATTAATTTTTCCCTAGTTGATGTATTAGTTAGTAAATTGTCCTTTACTATGTGTTCTTTTCTCCTAAGAAGATTTTCTTATTCTAGAAAGCAGAATTTATGTCTTTTCTTTTTAAAGTTCCCACAGTAACCTAATATAGTCCTCTGTATACACAGTGTACATTGGATATTGTTTTCTACCTGAAACTATTGCAATTAATTCTGTAAGCAAAATGGGAAAACTTGTGCCTAGCAATTTTTGTATCTGTTCTTATGAGAGACACCTTCAATAACTTATAAAATTGTATAAACATTAAACTATAGCTATATTAAATTCCAAACAAAATACCTGCATTATTAAAAATGTATGAAGCATCAATATGAATTATCAGTGGTTACAAATGCCAAAGGGAACAATTCATCTCTGGTTTCTAAATATAGCCCCTTTGAATACTACACTGAGTGCTTCATTCCAACAAAATGATCTTTCAACAGAGGCTGTAGGGGCATCAAAGATTTTAGTTTTACTTTTTCAAAATTTATAGGGATACAATTTATATAAAATAAAACGAATATATTTTATGTGTACAGTTTGATGAATCTTGACAAATCTATACCACTGTGTGACTATAACCATAATCAATATACTATAGAACATTTCCACCATCACCCCAATTTTCCTATTTCTCTTTCCAAGTCAACCCATATCTCCAGCACCAGATTTCTTTCTATAACTGCAGAAAATATTTGACCTTTCTGGAGTCTCATGTAAGTGGAATTATACAATATTTTCATGTCTGGTTTCTTTTGCTCAGTATAACATTTTGGAGAAACATCCATATTTATGTAGTGTGTGTGTGTGCATGTGTATGCATGTGCATGTGTGTATTCCCTTTTACTGCTGATTCATATTCTACTTAGGAATATATAAAATTTGTCTTATTTATTATGATGGACATTTGAGTTTCCTCTAGGTTTTGGCTATTATAATAAATAAAACTTCTAAGAATATTCATGTGTAGGTTTTTGTGTCATTATATGTTTCCATTTCTCTTGAGTAAATACTTAGGAGAGGAATCACTGGGTCATTGGTAAGTATCATTAAACCTTTTAAGCAACTGCCAACATGTTTTCCAAAAAGTACCATTTTGAGTTTTACAAGCAATATGTGCATGTTCTAGTTGTTTTGCATTTTCAGCTTATTTTAATGCTTATTATTAAGCAGTCTTAAGAACCAGTCTTCTTTATTTTAGCCATTCTGATGGATAAATACTGCTTACTCTACTTGTATTAATTTGCATATTACTAATGACTAATGATGAACATCTTTCCATGGGCTTATTGGACAATTTACATATTATCTTTTGTGAAGTGTCCTGTCAAAATTTTCCATTTAAAAAATTAGGTTGTTTCTGTTTTTATTTTTGGATATAAAAGTATTTTATACATCCTGGATAGTATAACTTGCCATATGTATATTAGGAATATTTTTCTGTCTTTTCATTTGTAATGGTGTGTTTTGAATAGAAGTCTTTAATTTTGATGAATCCCATTTTATCAATTAGTGTATGGATAATCTTTGTCAGTGTGTTTTAATCTGCCTACTTCAGTGTTTTAAAGATTTTCCTCTGTTGTTTGCTTTAATAGGTTTATAGTTGAAATTTTAGTTTATATCTATGATCCATTCGAGTTAATTTTTGTGTATAGTATGATGTAAGTGTTGAGTTTTATTTTTTATCATATTGTAATAACTTTTCACATTTTCCATTGATTTGTGCTCACATTTTAATAGTTCCCTTCATTCTATTTACTTTGGGTCTGTTTTCCTCTTCTGTCTATAACTTAAACTGAAAATATATTTAATTGATTTTAGACCTACCTTCTTTTCTAATATAAACATTTAAATTTATACATTTATTTCCAAATACAGCTTAGATGAATCCTACACATTTTGATGTATATTTTAATTATTTATGTAAAAATACTTTCTAAATTCCATTTTATGTTTATTTTTGAACTATAGATTACTTATAAACACGTTGTCATCTAATTTTCACATAAATGAAAATATTCCAAATATCTTTCTGATTTTCATTTTTAATTTAATTCTGTTGTGATTAGAGAACAGACTCTGTATGATTTCATTTCTTTTAAATTCAATGAGATTGATTTTATATCCTAACGTATGATTTTATATCCTAATGTATCATCTATCTTGCTGACTACTTCACAGAATTTGAACAGAATCGGTATTCTGTCCTTGTTGGGCAGTGTTTTCCTGGGCAGAGTGTCATTTGCATCAAATTTGTTGATAACAGTAGTTGCAATTACCTCAGCATTTGTTTCTCTGAAATTGCCTTCCTTTGTTTCTATTTAAAAATTTTTTTTTCTGAGTATGGAATTCTGGGTTCCCAAGATAGAGTATTTTTTTCTCAGCACTTTGAAGATGAATTCCATTTTCCTTCAGTGTGCTAGTTTCTAATATGATTCTGAAATCATTCTTACCCTTATTCTTCTATACATAATGTTTTTTATTATCCTCCTGCTATTATTAAGATTTTCTCTTTATCGCTGAACACAGGAACTTTATTTGATGTGTCTTGAGTGGCTTTCTTTGTATTTTTCCTGCTTTGGGTTCACTGAACTTCCTGTTCAATGAATCTATAATTTTCAGAAATTTAGACAGTTTATGTCATTATATCTTCTAATATATTTTTTGTTCTCCCTTTCTTTTCTCCTCATATAGGACTACAATTACTCATACTGTGTCTAATATTGTTCCATATAACACTGAGAATTTTTTTGCCTTATATTTTTCTCATTTTTTTTCCTATGGGATTCAGTTGTTATATCTTCAGGTTCACGGATCTTTGCTTCTGCAGTGTCTAACCTATGAAATTTTTATTTCTGATTAAAAAAATTATCTTCTCGTACTTCCCTGATTGTGTTAATATTTTCTTTTATATCCTGGAACTTATGGAGCATAATTATAATAATTATTTTAATATCCATGTCTGATAATTATTTCACTTTTGTCATTTCTGGTTCTCTATTGACTGATATTCTTATGAGTTACATTTTCCTGCTTCTTCTTTGGTCCAATAATTTTTTATTGCATGTCAGATGTTATGAATTTTTGCATTCTTGAGTGTTTGTTAGTCTATATTGCAGTCTTCTAAGGAGTACTGGACAATTTCTCTGGTTGGTAGTGAAATAACTTACAGATCAAGTTGATATTTTCAAGGTTTAAACTCTTTTAAGTTTATAGAAAAGTATGTACTCTAGGGCTAATTTAGCTGCACTTGAAGTTATGGCCTATCTGATGTCACTATTGAAAGTCTCGTATACTAAATGAGGTCTTTGATGAGTGGAAAGTTAATCAGCCCTTGGCACTCTGATCTCTGGAAATTCCCCATCTTACAGGTGAGACTCTCTAGTGCCTTCTGAGTCTAAGCTTTTTTCAGTCTTTTTTCTTTACTCATTTGTCCCATTTCCACAATGGAATTAATTTCCCAAGGGAACTAATTTATTCCTTGCTTTGGCTATCATCAGTAAACAGAAATTTTCTTTCTCAACTCTATTCACCCTTCTCCCCTCTCTCCCTTTCACTTTCCTCCTTTTATCTCTCTCCAGTGCTCTGTGCCTCTGTAAAGTCCCAGGTGAAATTTAGGGGCCAGAATACAGAACAGACACATAAAAATAGTACATTTCCTACCTTATTAGTTTTTTGTTTAATTGATCTTTATGTTACATAAATTGCATTTGATTATAATTTTCTTTTCTAGACTTGTTGATACTTCCTCTTGTATTTGTTATTATTTCTCCTCATATTATTTGATATTCTCCTTATTATATTTTTTTTCTGCTAACTAATAAAGGACAGATTAATTGGAAATGGAGAGAAAGAAGTTCAAGCAATTTGATTCTTCAGGGTTATATTGACCCTGTATTTGTTTCAGGGCTAACACTTTTGGTTTCCAGCCCTGAACCTTTCATGTAGAGAAAAGCCATGATATTAGAGCAACTATATATTTTTTAGCAAATTATTGATTCAAGTTTAATTTGACATGTGGACATAAAGGGATAACATGAAAGCTGTAATTGTTTATAAATAAATCTTTCACATTATAATATTTTAACTGAAGATGTAATTTCTATTTTGAGAAATAATGAAATAGCTTAATAGTGGAAGATGAAGATGGTAACTGCAGGCTTCTTGATCTATTGATTTACAAAAATATGTGGTTATATGAGTTATTGGGTTAAGTGCATGTTTATGGACAATAATCCAAAGCATAAGACTAGAAGTACTGATAATGGCTTTTCATTTCATTTATGTTTTTTGTAAAAAGTCAATTCCTTTTTCCCATTCTCTCCTTAGATAACAGAATAACACTCACTGCAAATTATTTTCATGAGTATTATTTAATGGCTATAAGATAGTATATGTATAAATGATGTGCATTAGCATTATTTATAATTTATTACTTAGCTGAGCTTTTATCGCAATTCGAATTCATTCAAGAATAATGAAGCTTCATCATCACTAAATTATCCAATTGTCTTCCAAAAATTCTTCGGAGAACAGATTTTACTTATGCTTTTCATATAAACCCTTCTAATGTAAAGCCTATGATGATGATGGTCTGTTATGATGATCTAAATGCTTTTACCATCAGTCATAGTTACCTAATGCTGAATAACAAATCATCCCAAAACTCAGTGGCTTAAAATGATAACTATTAGTTCATGATTCTATAGGTTTGTGATGTGGGCACCACTCAGTATGGACACGCAGTTTCTGCTTCACAGCCTGTCAGCTGGGCTCACTCAGGTTTTGTAGTCTTGGGTTGATGGTGGGGGCTGTGTAGTCTCTGGTGGCCTCACTCACATGTGTGGAGCCTGAGCTCCACTGGCAAGGCTGTGACAGCTGAGCCTCTCTCTCTGCACAGTCTCCCTCAGATCTGTCATCCTGATAGATTCTATCCTGAGCCTCTGCACAGGTAGTGATGCTCTGAAGTGGCAAGAGCAGAAGCTACAAGATCTCTGAAATCTTGGATTCTGAAGTTATACAATATTTCTTCAGACACAGTCTGTTGGTCACAACAAGTCATAAGAGCAGCCCACATTGAAAGGCTGGACAAAGAGACTCTTTCATTAGGGGAGAAAAATTTGTGGGCATATTTAATCTACAACACTTAATTTTTAAACCACCTTTTATTTAAAATAATGCCATGGATTTTCCTCCCAAATGATTTATTCCAAGTCTCCATTCCCAAATGCAAATCCTTTCTCAAATATAGTGCTTCTAGAAAGTTTCAGGAAAGAGAAAAATATCAGCATGTTTATGTAAATATAAGAGGAGATAAGAGAAACATTTTTCAAGTTTGAAGACCTAGATTAAAATCTTGGTTCAGTCTCTTATTAGCCATATGTTTAACATCAAAGCATGCAGTTTCTCTGAGTCTTCCTTTCCATAATTATTTTATTAATAAAATAGATGTGAGAAGTAAGACTTGCACCTGGGTTACCGAATGTATAAGACAGTTAAGAAATGTAGGTAATGCATAGGGAAGAATTCTAAATGCATAAAGTGTTATGAAAGTGTAAGGTAGTCATTTTATTCCCATAAAGGTTCAGTTTGGGCCATGCTTTCTATAGGGAATTTGAAATAAACACATCATATGCAACTACTGTACCTCACTGCTATCATTGCCTCTACAGTTCTTTTAATGGAAGTGGTGTCATATTGTAATTGATGTCAGTTTTCTCTGAGGCCTCTATTTAGAAAATATCCACTCAGCAAAACCTCAGAAAAGGTTGTCAATACTTTGGACCAGAATTCTTTGTAGAGATTTTGATCTTTTGTTGTAGAAGAGAAAATTTAATCTGAGACCTACTATGACCATTTTTTTTAATGACATTTTGCATTTTACCCTGTTGATGGATGATGGATAATGCAGCTTCACCTGAACCATTCTCCTTGTATATTTCTCTTAACTCAGTAGACATTGCTGTCTTTTTCTTACTTCTATCTCCCTGTCATATGGTACTCTGAATTTAATCAAGAGCTTTTAAATTATTCTGTCCTTGCAAAAACACTGATAGATTATCATTTTCACTTTATGGATTATAAAACCAAAGTCAAAGCATTCAGTAAAAATTCCAGTAGATTGATAATGATTTTTAATGCTATCTAAGGATAGATTCTTATGTACAGAATTACTGGAGCAATGGTAACAACTATTTTGAAAACTCTTGATACAAATTGAGAAATTGCTTTCAAAAAAAAGCATCTAGAAATGAATATATCTGACCCCAAAGAATTTGCCAAACACTCCCTATCACTGACGATTAACTTTAAAATGTGTTAATTTGGGAGACAGAAAGGCATTTTGTCAAAAGCCATCAATTACCATTGAGATGAAATATTTCTCTAGGTTTATTTAAATTATACATTTCTTCTTTAATTCTCTTCTTTGGTTTACCTTTTTCTATTATCAGTTTATTATTACCTATTTGCAGCAAAATTTTTTATAATTTACAGTTGTTCTTATAATTTTTTATGGTATAATTTTATGTAAAGTGGTTTATATTTCTACTTATTATTTCAGACTTTTATTTTGGCATTTCTACCATACATTTTTTAATTTATATTTTTTAATTGAAATTTTTATTTTGTAATAATTGTAGATTACTTGCAGTTTGAAGAAGTAATACAGAGAGATCCAATGTACCGTTTTCCCAGTTTCCCTCCAGTGGCAACATCTTACAAACTTATAGTACATTACATCCAGAGTATTGACATGATGCATATTTCTATCACCATGAGGATCCTCGTGTTATCCTTTTATAACCATGCCCACCTCCCTCCCAACTCCTCCCTTCTGTAACCCCTGAAAAACCACTGCTTTATTCTTAATTTCTATAATTTCTTCATTTCAGAAGTATTATATAAATAGAGTAACAAAGTATGTAACCTTTTGCAGTTGACTGTTTTTTTTTTTTTTTCACTCTGCATGATTCTCTGGAGATTTATTCAGGTTATGTGTGCATCAATAGTTAGTTCCTTGTTTTGATAACTAGTATTCCATGGTATGAATATATCATCGTTTGTTTAATCATTAACCTGCTGAAATAGTTTGTTTAACCATTAACCTGCATCTGGATTGTTTCCAGGTTTGGGCTACTACAAATAAAGCTGCTTTACACATTCATGTACAGTGAACATGAGTTCATAAGTTTTCATTTCTATGAGATAAATCCCCAGAAGCACATTGCTGAGTGGTATAATAATAGCATATTTGGTTTTTAAGAAATCATTAAATTGTTATTCAAAGTGACTGTGTGATTTTACATTCCTACTAGCAGTGTATGAGTGATTCAGTTTCTCTGCATCCTTATCAGCATTTGGTGTTGTCACTATTTTTTAATTTTAGTTATTCAGATAGGCACTGTAGATTATAGTTTAAACTTGCAATTCCCTAGTGGCTAATGATGTTGTTATTTCATTGTGCTTATTTTCCATCTTTATATCCTTGTTGGGCATATTTGTTTGGGTTTATTTCTGGGTTCTCTTCCATTAATTTATCTGTTTACCCCTCTGTCAGTACCATATCATCATGATTACTGTAGCTATATAAATGTCTTGAAACCACATAGACTGATTCCTCCCCCTTCAATCTTCTTTTTGAAATTTGCTTTAGCAATTCTAATTCCTTTGTTTTCTATATAGATTTTCAAATTATATTTTTTATATCTATGAAAATATCATGCTTGGATTTTCATAGGAACTCTATTAAATTCATATATCCATTTGGGAGGATTGACATCTTTTCTATATTGAGTCTTCTGATTCATGAACATAGTTGTAGTAGACATTCTAATTACTAGAATTTGTGTATTTTTCAGTTATAAAATTTCCCTTTGGTTTTGCTTTGTATCATCATTTTATTTACTGATAGTTTATTTTTTTTGCTAAGACTATTTTCCATTTGTTTCAAGCAGGCTCCTAGTTGCAATATTTTTTAAATGGCTGCTTTAAAAGCTCCCTTAGCTAGTCCTAACATTTCTGTCATCTTAGTGTTGGTATCTTGATTGCCTTTTTTTTCCATTCAGTTTGATATCTTTCTGGTTCTTGGTATGATGAGTGACTTTCAAATGAAACCTGGACATTTTGAGTATTACGTTACAGACTCTGGCTTTTACTTAAACCTTCTATTTTATCTGGCTTCTTCTGACACCACTTTGGTAGGAAAAGGGAGTTACCACCTCTTTACTGCCAGTTGGAGATGGAAGTCCACGTTCCCCACTTGGCCACATCTAATACACAAGGGAGATCCTCATTACTCCTGGGACATTTGGTCATTTTGCTGTCCACGTGTCCTCCATTATACTGCCCTGGTTGGGAAAGGCATGTATGCCTACTTACTGCTTCTCATGTGGCCTTCAATGACACATGGGAGGTGAGGATTCATTATTGCTGTATGGTGGTGAAAGTTCTGACTATCCACTGGGCTCCCTCTGATACCACTGGGGAAAGGGAGGGGAATTCATTACTGTTGGATGAAGGTTGAAGTCCAGACATCTCACACGGTCTTCACTGATTCCACAAGGGAGAGGGCTCATTAATGCCTGATGGGGATAAAAGTCTTGGCTCTCTTTGTAGTCGTCTCTGCTACCACTCTGGCAGGGAGTGGAGAGGGTGTTGGCTGCCTACTTTCAGCTGAGCCAGGGTAGAAGTCTAGGCTCTTCCCTTGGCCTTTGTTGGCATGCATGGGGATCGAGCCATATGTTTTTCTTGTGACTTTTGCATGGAATAAACTGGTTGTTGTCTAAAAGTTTTCTCTTTAACTCATCACTGTGTTCTTCCTTTGGTTTTGAGGTCCCTAGTTGGTCTTTCTACTTATCCAGCTTTCAGAGTCTACATATGTTTGTTTCATATATATCATCAAGTGTCTATTTAGTGGGAGGATAAAGAAAAGAGCCCACTGGGACTTCCCTGGCAGTCCAGTGGTTGGGACTCTGCACTTCCACTGCAGGGGGGCACGGGTTCAATCCCTGGTCAATAAACTAGGATCCTGCATGCCGTGTAGCATGGCCCACTGAGAGCCTGTTGCCATGGGAGCTACCAGTGGCCATGGGAGCCTGCTGGTGCGGGTGAAACAGAAGTGTGGTTTCATAGGAGTCCTCTCAAAGATGCCTGGAGCCATGGGAGCTACCTGTGACCCCCGGAGCTGGACTGCCCCCAGGTGGCCTGAGGGCCTCCAGTCACTGTGTCCTCTAGGAGCCTGGAACCAAGGAAGCCCCATGAAGCTGCACGAGCTTCCTGGAGCCGCTGGAGTGGGCACACTGGTGTGAGACGGGAGCCCTTTGGGAGCTACTGGGGCCACTGGACCCAGCAGGCACAGTGAACCAGTGGTCTGAAGTCACTGGGAGCTGCCTAAGACTGTGTGAGTCAGCTTGGTGCTGGGACAGGTCAGTTCTGGAGTCCAAGGTGAAGTTGGGTGCTCACCAGAGGAAGGGTGTCTCCGTGCTAGGCTGCCAGCCCTTTGGGGGCCAGTGATGGGGGTAGGGTGAATCCATCTTCTACTCTCCTCAATGTGTCTTTTCTTATTTCTCTGTTTCACTCAGGTGCTATCAACTCTCGCCTGGAACCTTTGGCTATTGTGAAGGTCTTCTCCTGCACAGAGAGTTGTTCAACTTGGGGTTTCTGGGTTTGGCGTGAGTGCTAGCAATTCCTCTTTTGCTGACCAACATCCAAGTGTCTAGTCATATTTTAAAGTAAATCAAATTCCTAGTAGTGTTTGATTAATTACCTTAGGTTTATAAGTGAATTTGGAGGACTTTACCTCTTTACTATATATATTTTCCTATCTATGTCGATTTTTTGCAAGTCTTTTTTTCTGACATCATAGTAGTTTTAACGTAGTCTTTTGGCATTTGTCAAATGTATCTAGGTACTTCATATCTTTTGTTACTATTGTTAATTGGCCTTTTCTCTGGTATATTTTATGAATGTTTCTACTCATATATAAAAAATATAGCCAATGGTTATGGGGTAATTATTATTTTTCCAGTAGCTCCATCTTATGTCTGAGTGTTTAGTAGATGATTTAGGAGTGTTATTAAGAAAGTGTTATTATGAAAGATGCCATATAATTATCTTTACAGTCCAATCTGTGAGTCTTTCACTTTTAATAGATGAGTTTATTGTTTTTATACTTATTATTAACATTCATGTTTACTTTTCTATTATGGACCTATTTCACTTTTCAAATACATATTATTTAAAAATTTTTTATTCCACTCTATAAGGTTACATTTTTTTGTTTTATATTATAATTCTATTATATGGCCTTGCTCTACTACTATCCTCTGCAAAGATCTTGAAGAAATGGCACATTTCTTTTAATTCTGTTGACGACTTTGGAGTTCCTTTCAGAGATTCTCTTATATTTATCAAACTAAGCGCCAATCAAAGACGATATTTTAAAAGGCAACTTTAATGCTTTTTCGAGATATGTTTCGAGGTTTTCATATATCTACTTGACTTTGTTAATTTTATGTGGAGTCATAAATTATGCTATTTGAATTTTTTCTTACATTGCAGATTCTAATTGGTTTAGTATCCAAACTTAAACTATAATTAGACTACATGTATGACTGGTTTTAATACTGTCAGTTAAAAGCCAAAAAGTTTATTAAAGAAGGTTACATAATTGATGCATTTTCTGATATCACACAAGTCTGAGAATTTCTATGGCTATGCTCACATTGCTTTGGAATCACAAACTTATTTCCAGCACTTTGCAGTTATTTTTAAATTTTTTTCTTACAGTTTGGCATTGCAGAAAGATCAACAATATTCCTTAGATTTTTGTTCCTTTATGGGTAACAATATTTTCTTTCCTGATTTTTATAGATTCTTTCATTTTATTTGATAAATTATCCTTGAAAACTTCAAAATGATACATCATATAATACAACTATATTATTTACATCTATCTAAATAATATAGTTTTTGATGATTACATAAGACTGCTTATGCACTTTGCAGAAACTATGAAAATATAGAAAGTATAACGTGAAAATCAAAATCTACCATAATTTCAAACCAAGAGAACACTTGGTCAATAGTATATCCTATGATTTATTTAGATACACTGCTATAAAATAGCTATAACAAATACTGGTTGATACTATCATCCAGCTTGTATTTGATCTTTTTTATAGATCAAATAATAGTTTGAAAAATTCTTTTAAAATTATTGAATAAATAAATAATATTTATTTTTCAGATATAATTTTATTGTTTAATACCTAAGGTGATTGCACTAAGCTTCAGTGAACAAAGATGAACCTGTCTTTTTCCATACTTATGATTCTGTTCTTAGATTAATTTCATAGAAATATAAATAATAGGTTAAAAAGCACATTTAAAATATTTGTATGTATGACTGAATTTCCTCCCTGATGGCAGAGACAATATAGAAATATACAAGAGTATCCATTTTCAGGAGTGTTTCTCTTAAAATTAATTTTGAATGCACAACTTACTATCAAGTTTTGGGCAATATGTTAGGACAGCGTTTTACTTCCTTTCTTTGGCTTCATTTGTATTGCTTCAGCTGCAGTTTATTTCTCTTTGCTCTAGAACTTCTATACTGAGATTTTATTGATCATTTGTGTAATCTAAGAAAATACATCGACTACGTAACTTTCTTTAATAAATTTGTTGGCTATTAACTGACACTATTAAAACCAACCATATACATGGTATAATTATAGTTTAAATTTAGTTTCAAAACTTCATATTTATTTTTCTCTTATTGAAAAATCAAAAAACGTCTCTATTATTTTTTTGTCAGATTTGGGAAATTTTTCCAACTTTCTTTATGGGTAACTTAGTTATCTCTTTCTTAAAATTTTATCAGTATCTGGCCTGCTCTTCAAAGACACCATTATAGTTTTAACTCAATAATTATGTTATTTACCTATACAGTGTTTCCTACTTTTAGAAATCTTCCTTTTACTGTGTAGATTTTATAGACAGAATTTTCTTTGGAATTTTGTTTAGATTAGGTGTATGTTTTACTTCATATTTGCCAGGAGTAAATCCATTGCAGATCATGGCATCTTCCATTTTCTTTGGGTCTTCAGTAAGATTGTTTGATGGGTGGAAGCGACTAAGCTTTGATGTTATCCGTTCGTACAGTGTGGTCAATACCTGCACTGCACTGGTTTATATATGTATCTAAGGGTCGAAAGGGTTTTTCACTACTGGGTGACATTCCTGACCACATTTTATCTAGAGGACCTCGAGCAATGGGGATGAAAAAGTAAAAACTTGACGGTAAATTTCTAGTTCAAAGAGGGAGTATGGGAGCAATGAACAAAAAGAGCTGAATTTATAGGCAACCATGAATGCCTTGGGGGCCCTCTTTTAAAACTGAAAACATCTTTGTGAAATACACAGAACCTGATACTTAACTTCTATTATAAATCCTGAGGCTTTTTTTGTTGAGGTTTTTCTTTGCTCTTCACAATACCAAGTTGCCATAGCTAAATTCAACTGGCATGACTTTCTACAGTAGGGGGAAATCTTCGACCGCTGAGAACCTTCTTTAACCAGTCAGAAGAGATGAGAGCCCAGACTCCTTACCTCCATCTGTCATCCTTTTAGTTGGGTAGATCAGAGAGCATTTTCAAAAATATCCTCAGTCTTTATTTCATGAAAAGCTGTTCTGTTTTTTAGATGGTAGAGGGAGAGGGCATCAGATGTAGTGAAATACTGGAGATGGGGTTAGACAGATTCTCAATGCTTCTATCAAGCTCTTGTCATTGAAATTGTATCAATCACACCAATAGCAACTATCCTAAAGGTTTCTTTTTCCATTTTGATACAGGTTTTCTCTCTTTTATTTTTTTCAGTTATTTCTGTCAGTGGGAGTGCCCAGTGAGGGATATAACTACTGTGTTCATTCTAACATCTTGTCTAAAATGCCTATAGATGTTTCTTCAAATGATTATTTGAATAATAAATAACAACAATAAATAAAAATAACATTGTTGGGGACTTCCCTGGCAGTCCAGTGGTTAAGACTTTGCCTTCCAATGCAGGGGGTGGGGGGTTCAATCCCAGGTTGGGGAGCTAAGATCCCACATGCCTTGCGGCCAAAAAACCAAAACATAAAACAGAAGCAACATTGTAACAAATTCAATAAAGACTTTAAATAAATAAATAACATTGTTAACAAAATTTACCTTGTACTTACTTCTTAGCTCTCTTTCATATTTTTTATTTTATAACAACATCAACAGATATTACTAAGTTATTATATTGGTGGGTATAAGCTACATAAGGACACATATTTTATTGTTTTATTCTTTGCCATTCAAGAAATAAGGAGCTTCATTGGGTGAAACAATTTTCTCAGTTTCTTTTTTGCATTTTCTAAATGTATTTTACTGTTTATTAAGATACAGGAATTGTACCTATTCTCCGTATCTCATCATCTGCTTTGCTTTATTCTGACTCGTTTGTAAAATCCTGCTAGTACAAAAAGTGGCTTGGTGTCCATACATTTGTTTTCTCCACCTGTGTCTCTATTTCTGCCCTGCAAACCGGTTCATCTCTACCATTTTTCTAGATTCCACATATATGCATTAATATACGATATTTGTTTTTCTCTTTATGACTTACTTCACTCTGAATGACAGTAGAGAACAAACGTATGGAAACCAAAGGGGGAAAGTGGAGGGGGGGCTGGTGGTGGGATGAATTGGGAGATTGAGATCGACATATATACACTAATATGTATAAAATAGATAACTAGGTAAGAGCCTGCTGTATAAAAATAAATAAATAAAATAAATTCTTTAAAAAGTGGTTTGGAATCTTTAAGTTGTCTCATGCCTGAAACAGGTTAAAAATTAATCTATTTTTGAGTATGGATGACCTTGTTACAGAACACCCTAGTCAATTGATATAAATTAATATCTTCTCTGAAGTTAAGAAAAATAGTTAAGAGAAAGCATTAAGCTTAATCAAAGATAATTCTCCTCTAATAGCTTGCTTTCCTGACAGTTATTCAAGTGACCTGCAGAGTAAGATGGTGAAGGCCGTTCTAAGTGGACGGTCTGGGGTTATTTATTATTCCTGACTATTAAAACCTTCTGTAATCTATGAAAAGCCTAATGTCATAATTTACAATGACAATCACACTTCATAGAATCAATCTGAAGACCTCAGGTCCTTTCTGAAAATATAATTTTTATTCACCATAAATAAACTAAGATGGGTGAAGTAGCTAGACCTGGATTTCTTTTTTTTTTTTTTTCCCAAATGCAGGCTCAGAGTTTAGTAGTAGCCCTTAAAGTAGGTTTATGGTTCTACAGAACTGGCTTCCAGCGTTAGAAATAAGAACAGCTGAGTGTTTTAAAGTGAGACTCCCTAGTGGATATAGTTGCCTGAAAACTCACAATATCTTTGACTCAGTGTAAATACCATATGGGATAGACATGGTTGAGGTCAAAGATTTACTTTTATTTTTATTCCTAAGCTAAAACAATAAAGAAAATCCATATGCAAAGGATAATTTTAATGACATTTTAAGTAACATTAATTTGTAATAGAATTTACCGTGCAGTTTAATGTATCTTTGATTCCTTTGTGACTTGTGCTTTTGATGACCATATTTCATTCATGATATAAATGAGAATGATTACTGGTAAGGGACATACATATGAATATAGATTATAATTAAGAAATAAAACCATTCTGCCCAATTTTTTCCTACAGTATAAATATCTTTACCTTGGCAAGAGTCTATAATCTTATTCTGAAGGTTTATGTGACTCTATGTAGATGTGTTAACTAAACCAACGTGCCTCAAAAACAATTCCATGAAATATTAATTCTGTAAGACAGATTATGAGTGAAAAGCAAATTTATAGGAAATTCAAGTTTGAAAAACATGGGATTCAATCATGTGTAGTAGTTTTTGCACTACAGCAAATTTCAAAGACTTTAATCCCCTAATATGTGTTTTTAATTGATAAGAAGGAGAGATGTTTGGAGCACTTTCTAAGATGATTTTATCGTGACATATGACATCGTATTGGACTATATTTGAGAATAAGGATTTAGGCTTTCTGAATGTGTTTCGTCTTTTGAAGAATGCATATATGCCAAATGATCTTTTTGAGAGTCTTCTGTACCTCATTATACCCTTGGAAGAAATCATTTGTATTTTGTCTAGTTTTATATTTAGACTTTTATTAGTGATTTCTCAAGATAAAGTCTATGAATAAGTTAGGGTATGAACATCAGGGCAAAACACAAATTGGTTTGTTTTGTTCAGAGATGCATTTGCTCCTAGAACAATGCCTGGCACAGAGTAGGTACACAAATGTTGTTTAGTGATGGAAATAGTAAGCTACTGCTTTTCGAGGAGGGCTTTGATTTTCTTCATCAACTTCTAGAAAACACTGCCTTCTTGGTCTGCTGATGCCATAGCTGTGCCATGCTGATCTGAAAGCATGGCAGCCAGTTACCTTCTTTCTGCTGCTCCTAGCACTCAGTGTGACCAGAGATGGGGTGGCCATTTTGAACATATTTGGCTGTGGAAGAATTACCTCTGTCAAAACTGGAAATAGTATGTCCATCTATACTTTCATAACATCAATAACAGCAGCTCTTATTAAGTCACTTCATGCCCAATATAAGATGACACAAATAGCATCTCACTGCATTAGCCATGGCCTAGAGAGTCAGCAAGAATGGAACGGTAGAAAATATCACAAAAGTCAGAACAGTAGAAGTCACTGAACATAAGGTTAACCACTACCTTAAGAGAATTAGTAAGACAATAGAGTGACTTCAAGATTCTCACAGTTACCAAAAATTATATATAAGAAATGAATTTATGCATGTGTGAATTTCCCTGCTGAAGAGTTCATAGCTGTAGAGGTTGCCATGCTGTCTCCTTCTCTTCCTCTCTCCTCTCTCTCAATGCCTGCACATCAGTATATATAAAAAAATATTCACTGGCACTGTCATCCTCATTACATATATATCTCTCACTAGTGCCTTAAAAGAAGATATATATAATAGATATATATGTGTGTGTATACACATTTACATGTCTGTTCGTTACATATATATGTATGTATGTAATGTACATATCTCACTTCTATATTCCTAGAGCCTAGCACAATGTTTAACACTAGTAAGTGAAGAACAAAAGTGTAAGTAGAAATTCTAAATTTTCCTGAATTTTCAACAAGATCAGTTACATGTTCTTTAGTTTACAGTTTTCTGGGATAAAATTAAATTTAATTTTAATCACACACACAAATGCATACACACACTCTATCATATGCATGAGCAGAATATTTATCTCATGGAGATAAATTTCCTCTGTGTTTTAAGTTGGAGATTTTCAACTGAATGTCTCCTTGGCTGTTTTAATGAACATTGTTAGAAATATGCATCCATAAATATTCATAGGAAGGAGTAATATGAATATTTATAAGGAACTGAAATTTTTCTGAATTGGAGGACATTTATTTCTTGGAAATCCAGTATTAACAATAACAACTACTGTTTCTCTTACCT
Source organism: Monodon monoceros (assembly GCF_005190385.1). NCBI lineage: Eukaryota > Metazoa > Chordata > Mammalia > Artiodactyla > Monodontidae > Monodon > Monodon monoceros. The sequence goes on from NW_021703777.1 coordinate 76,834,933, forward strand.
CTTGTTATCTTGTTAAGGGCTTTATATAAATATTTCAGGAACCTCTAGGCAAAATACATCTGAAGATGCCAAACTTTGTTGCACTGTCTTTTTTTAAATGAAATATTTGAAATGCTTTTTTTGTGTGTGTGTACCACAGTACAAGGCAATAAAACTAATGTATGTACATAAACCAATTTTGCTCTCAAATATGCATATGTAGAAAATTTGAAAATAAACCAAATCTATTGGAACAGTGTACTTTCAATATGAATTAATTGCTGAATGCTTGGAAATATTAATTTCTCTTAAATTCTTGGAGGATATTTACTTAAATCTTCATATTTGAAGTCATAAAATTATTCTGTTACCTCAAAAATAACTGACAAGGAAAAGCATACACTGGAAACCTCAAGAATTCCCCTATTTGGGACTTCCATGGTGGTCCAGTGGTTAAGACTCTGTCCTTCCAGTTCAGGGGGCGCTGGTTCGATCCCTGGTCAGGGAACTAAGATCCCACATGCTGTGTAGCATGGCCAAAAAAAATTTTTTTTAATTAAAAAAGAAAAGCGTTCCCCTATTTGTAATATCACAGGACACATTATTTTTAAAAATCACTTTAAGTCATAAAGTAGAATCCAGGTACTGAAAATTGTACCATAGCTAGAAAGACATAAATTTTATTTTGGGTTGAGTATGGCTGATTTAATCTTTATTTTCAAAACCAATGGCTCACGAAACTGATAGTTAAGAGACATTATTTTTTAATGTTTCTTCAATTGATCTTATAGTTCATTAATTTTTCATTTAATAACAATAATAGAACAATGATAAGGAACATCTGTGGAATACTTACTATGTGTCAAACACCTGTCTAAGCGTCTTTAGAAAGTAGAGTTCTTATTTTTCACATTTTATAGATAAGAAAATGAAGACTTGAAAAATTTGATCAGTTTGTCTAACATATCTCAGCAAATTTGGTGTTTTGAGTTGAGATTCAAACCTCTACTTTGGAGTCAGCCTGACTCCGAAATTCTTTTCTTTTCAATTCTTATAATGTGCCCAGATGGCACTTCTGGAAAAAAAAATTGTGTTAATGCAAACCAAAACCAGAAAGTCATAAGGACAGATTTCTAAGTGAAAACTAGATGCAGTGAATGAAAATATTTGCACTTATCCCAAATGCCAACTCAACATCTATTTATTCATACTTTTCTATAGTTCTCACAGATTACTTCACTCTGTATGATAGTCTCTAGGTCCATCCACGTCTCTACAAATGACCCAATTTCATTCCTTTCTATGGCTGAGTACTATTCCATTGCATATATGTACCACATCTTCTTTATCCATTCCTCTGATGATGGACATTTAGGTTGCTTCCATGTCCTGGCTATCGTAAATAGTGCTGCAATGAACATTGGGGTGCCTGTGTCTTTTTGAATTTTGGTTTTCTGTGGGTATATGTCAGGTAGTGAGATTGCAGGGTCATATGGTAGTTCTATTTTTAGTTTTTTAAGGAACCTCCATACTGTTCTCCATAGTGGCTTTATCAATTTACATTCCCACCAACAGTGCAAGAGGGTTCCCTTTTCTCCACACCCTCTCCAGCATTTACTGTTTGTAGATTTTTTAATGATGATTATGTAAATTTAGAATATTACATTTTCTTTTTCAGTTATATATTCAAACAAGTAAATTTGTCCCCATCTTTCATTTTACTATAATCTAAAATCTTTCTCACTCTTCATTTTGGAGCTGTTAAGCATGTTTTATTCCTTTGTTAACCTCAAAGGTATAAAACATTTTATGACAATGATTTATTATATATTTATTATATATTATGTATATATTATATATATTGATTCTAATATATCTAGGTGATTATTAATATATTTCCTGGATCATTGTACACAGTAAATTATTGATTTTAAATGATTATTATGAGTGTTCCATGAAGCAAAAGGACTTACTGGTGTTTATAACAAGTATAACATTAGTAATATGATGTTGGTAAAAAATATGGACCACATTTTAGAAGAAATGTTTCCTTTGAAAAGTTAAATAAGTATGTGTATATATAAGCACATACAGTTATATATTGCTATGTATATATACATATGCATATAGATATATATGTGTATATACATATAAATATATACAAATGCATATATATGTATATCTAAAATAAGGTGATAACCCTACAAGTATGGTAACTCCTTTGTTTGCTTACTGAGTTATCAGTATGAGGAGACCAAAGTGATCAGGTGCCAGCTGCAGATTCATGTTTAGTGGGGATCTGATTGTGTCTTGTAATGAAAGCTTCCTTTCTCTGGAAAGCAGGATATCTAGACCTACAAGGTATAAAATTGTGAGATCAGAAGTAGAAATTCCTCAAGGGTATCTCTAGGAGTAATGGGAAACTAGATGCATGGAGTCTAACCATTGGTGACACAGTACAATATAATGCCAGATGGTTAAACCATATACCAGATCCTGACACTTTCTTAACCTCATAGTATGTCATCTTTATTTAGCTCCTTAGCTGTACCTTCAAGAGGCTATTCCAATGTTTCATCAGGCTACCATTCTTCTCAGGAATGTGGTATATGGTAAGAACAGTGGATCCATATCATATGCCGTTGGCCACACTTCCTTAGCCATATAATTGTTCCTTAGTCCATGGTGGTCTTATCTGGGATCCCATGTCAATAAAACACATACTTTGTGAGTTCTTGGATAGTTAGTCTGGCTGAACTGCTGTAGACATGAAAAGCTAACCATATCCAGAATAACTGTCAGTGGTGGTCAGAAAGAACTGCTGCCTTTTCCAGAAGGGAAGAGTGTGATACAAACTATTTTTTTCACAAGTGGCTGGTTATTCTCTTTGATGACAAGAATTCAAAGATGTCTCCCCAAGATGTCTACTCCTAATCCCCATGACTGTGAAAATGATGAGATATCATGCCCGTGATTGTTCCATTGCATGGAAAAAGGAATTTTGCAGAGGTAGTGAAGTTGCTAAATCTTAAGTACCCGTGTGTAGTTAATTCATGTGGATATCAGTTATTTACATCCATCAGTTGACTTTGAGTTAATCACAATGGAAGTGATCCAGGTAGGCCTAACTGAATCACATGAGCCCTTTAAAAGCAGACCTTTCTCCTGCAGGTTGCAGAAGGTGGAGTCAGAGAGACTTGAAACAGGAAAACAACTCACATATTTTAGCTGTCTTTGAAGTTGGAGGGGTCAAGTGCCAGGCCTTGAGAACGGCCTCTAGGAATTGAGAAGCTTGACTGACAGCCAGCCAAGAAAAGGTTAGACTCCTACAAACACATGGAACTGAATTCTGCCAACAATTTGCATGAGTTTAGATGTGGATCTTCCCCAGAGCCCCCAGATAGGACCTAAGCTTGGTGGACATCTTGATTTTTGCCTTGTGAGATCCTATAGGGCCTATATAGGGTCTCACACTTTTCTCATGCTTCTGACCTACAGAATTGTGAGGTAATAAATACTTACTCTTTTGAGTCACTCAATCTGTGGTAATTTGTTATGCAGGAACAGAACAATAGTATCAATACATTCTCCTTGAGACATGGTGCCATGTTGAGAGCTGTGTTTCCCTTGTCTCCTAACTGTCCATGCAAACAGAATGGTCAGTAACTAGATCAGTCTTGGCAAACACATGCTGTTAGGGCTGTACAAGGCTTCCATGACTGCTCCTTGCATGGGGTTTTGGACAATCACATGTGTTGTCAGGACCAGAAAGTAGTTCATATCTCTGAATTAGTTACGTTTTCCACCTGGGTGTTTGTTGGTTATTTTGCAGTTGTTTTATTGTGGCTATTAGCTGAAAGTTAAAAGTAAAAATCTTCAGTTCAAGATGTCCAAGGGTAGAGAACATTGGTAGAAATTACTAATGATACACACACTTGGTTATGAAACATTTACATTTAGTTCCTCCTATAAGCTAGGCAACCAGTGAGTTAATGAGGGTGAGAAGGACAATAAGGACACTGTTGTATTAACAATGGTCAGTCTGCCATTGACTCAGATGCTCTGACTCTCCTGCTGGCAGGTCAGTGACCTCTGTTAGGAAAATTTTTTCTTACAGTCTGCATAAGAAGGTTGGAGTTTTCTCACAGTGTGTGCATCCAACAGAAAACCCAGTTCAGCACAATCCATGAAAGTCCCAGGGAGATTGATGCTTAATGCTTACTCATTGTAGGGCTGGCTGAGTTTCTGTGCCACATTTTTTTCGTGGGGGATCAGAGGTTCTGGTAGCTTGGAGTATTAGCAGAGATCTCTATCAGGGCTTCCACAGGCTTTCTTTCAAACACAAACAACTGGCTTACATTACTTTGTGTTATGGACTGAATGTCTGTGTCCCCCCAAAATTCATATGTTGAAGTATTAACCCTCAGTGTGGTGATATTTGGAGGTAAGGCCTTTGGGAATTAATTAGGTTTAGATGAGGTCATGAGGGTGGCGCCATCATGCTGGGACTAGTGTCCTTATGAGAAGAGAAAGAGACACAAGAGTGTCCTCTCCCTCCAAGGCGTGCACTGAAGAATGGTGGAGCACATAGAAGGTGGCTGTCTACAAGCCAGGAATGAGGCACTCACCATGAACCAAATTTGCCAGCACCTTGAACTTGGGCTTTCTAGCCTCCATAACTGTGAGAAATAAATATCTGTTGTTTTTGCCATTGAGTCTGTGGTAGTTTGTTATAGCAGCCTGTGATGGTTACTTTTTTGTGTCTACTTAAGTGCACCATGGGGTGTCCAGGTTAGATGTTAGTTCTGGGTGTGCCTATGAAGGTGTTTCTGGATGAGATTAGCATTTGAACTGGTGGACTCAATAAAATAAATTGCCTTCCCCAATGTGGGTGGGAATCATCCACTCTTTCGAGAACTTGAATAGAACAAAAGGCAGAGAACGGAGGAATGCATCTCTTTTTCTTCCTGCTTGCCGACTTGAGCAAGACATTGGTCTTCCCCAGCCCTTAATCTAAGATTTACATCATTTGCTCCCCTGCTTCTCAGGTCTTTGGACTTGGACTGAATCATATCACTAAGTTTTCTGGATCTCGGCTTGCAGATGTCAGATCATGGGAATTCTCAGCCTCTGTAATCATGTGAGCCAATTTCTCATAATAAATCTCTTTATCTCTATACTATGTATCTATCTATGTAATCTATCTATGTATCTATGTATCATCTATCTATCTATCATCTCCTATTTGTTCTATTTCTCTGGAGAACCCTGACTAATACACAGCCTGATCTAAGATAATTTCTTTTTAGGTAAAATTTTTTTTTTTTTTGCATTACGCGGGCCTCTCACTGTTATGGCTTTTCCCGTTGCGGAGCACAGGCTCCAGACCTGCAGGCTCAGCGGCCATGGCTCACGGGCCCAGCAGCTCCGTGGCATGTGGGATCTCCCTGGACCGGGGCACGAACCCGTGTCCCCTGCATCGGCAGGTGGACTCTCAACCACTGCGCCACCAGGGAAGCCCTAGGTAAAATTTTTATCAAAATGCTTTCTCAAAAATAACAGGTCCAAAATAAGTTTTAAAGAAATATGTTCATGAAATTTTTAATGACAAAATTTTTACAATTTAACAAAGTAGGGGTGAAAATGCTAGTAAAACAAATTCACTTTGCGGGCAAGTGAAGCATAATCCTTTACAAATTCTAATACAAATTACACACATAACAGCAGGGGATGCTCCCTGGCGAGCATTAATGTGTGATGAACCAGTCCTCACACTTCCTGTTCACTTCTTCAGTTCTATCAACATTCCTTTTACCCGGCACCTTGTTTCTTCCAAACCTTGATAAAAGTCAATCCATTCACCATCATCCAGGGATCCAATTGTACTTTTACATCAGAATGCTTCTCACTGTCCACAAAATGACTGACCAGATCCGCTGCCCAGAGCTCTTCAACTGTTCTTTTCTCATAATCTTCCGTCTTTTAGGGATATCTTTGAGTAGATCTCTAGTGTACCAGCATTCTATCTGTGCCTTACTCCAACTGAGTCAACCCATCTGGGAACTAGGCTCAGCACTTTTCTCCTCTTCTAGCTCTTTATAGGGAACCACTCATGAGACCATAGGTATAAGTTGAGGGAGAGGCATTGATGCAATAGTGATAGGTGATTTGTAGGTAGAGACGAACTATTTATGCAACTTATTTGTGTTCTTTGGTTTTCCTAGAGGGTAATTCTGAATATACCATTTCCAGTGATATAATCTTCTCAGGCTGCCCAATTACTTATTTGACTTAGTGTCTCTGCCCAAACTGAGCTAATAATGGGAAGCTTTGGTTTCTCAGTCACTTGATGTTAGTTGCTTCGTCTCAAATAAGACTCTCTATCCAAAGCTCCCAAAGATCTGGGTATTTCTATCTCCCCAGTATGAGTTAGTCCTTTTGGGCCATATGTCTCTTTGGGCAGGACTATGAAAGAAATATACATTCACTTGCTATATTAAAGCGAACAAATAATTTTACTTCTCCTTTAACACTCACATGCATAGATACCATATACTTTTATAATTAGGAAAAAATTATTCTGCTTTATGTATTATTTGGTAGTAATTTGTTTTCCTTAAGTAAATGATATCTGAAAAAGTTTTAACTATAAATAGGTAAAAAGATTTAATCTTAAGGTAAACAATAAATAGTATAATTATTCTTAAATTGTATAAATTGAATAAGTTACTGATATAATTTAAATAAAAATATTTTGAAATTTAGCATACTAATTTCCTATTGCATAACATTAGTTTCTATTGCTGCTAAAATAAAATATCACAAACTTAGTTGCTTGAGACAATTCTAACTGAATATCTTACATTTCTTTATGTTATAATTCAATACAAGTTTTACTAGGCTAAAATCAAGGTGTTGGTAGGGCTGCATTTCTTCTGGAGTCTCTAGGGCAGAATCTGTTTCCTTGCCTTTTTCAGCTTCTAGAGGCCACTTGTATTCCTAGCTCATGGACCTCTTCCTCCATATTCAAGCAAACTAGAGCAGGGAGAGTCCTTCTCATATTGCATCACTCTCCCACTGAATCTTTTGACACTCACTTTTAAGGACCCTTGTGATTACATTAGTTTATATAAAGTAAAAGTGAGTGTAACCTATTGTACATTAGGTTATCTAATGTAAAAGTGAGTGTAACCTAATGTAATCACCTGGAAAATATAGGCTACTTTTATGTTCTAGGCTCTTTTATATCAGGTTATTAGCAAACTTAATTCCATCTGCAACCTAAACCTCCTTTGGTTACCTAAAGTAATCTATTCACAGATTACAGATATGAGGTAGACATTTTTGGTGGGGAGGAGTGTCATTATTCTGCCTACTACAGACACACACATGATACTGTATAAAATGGGAAATATTTACTCCACAATTATTTTCCTTGCTAGGTTTATTTTACAGTGGAACAAAATCCCATCTATGAATATATCTGTGAATATATATATATTATATATATAAATGTAGGATATATGTAAATGTAAGTCATATATATATGGATATAAAATAATTTTATCATGATCTATGTAATGTTTTATAACTTTGTTTTATTATTTTAAATTAATGAAAATATTATTATATATTCCTAGAGCCTAAATTCAGCACTGAATTTATTTAGACTATAGAAATTGTTGCTCTGATTGCTAAGCATAAACTGTTAGATGATGAAAAAAGGGAATAATTTTGTAATGAAATTCAAATTTTCCTTAATAGACATGGCTCATGACACATACACACTGTGTACTATTCAATCAATTGAAGCATCACAATACTTTGAAATACAAGCTTAGCTTGATATGCTAATTGGAATCATCACCAGATGATACCCATAATATGACATTTTATTATAGAGATTTCTTCTGAACTTGGTAGTTTGAGGCATACCAAAGAAAAACTGAACATATCTTTTGTTGTTATCAAATGAGAAATAATTTCAATTTTCAGGCATTTATTAGTAAAGTGGAAAAGTGTAGTTTCTTATTGGACATAATTATTGAGAAATAAATTTTAGAGTAAGCTAAATTGAATGATAGCAAGGTTACAGTGAACTAAGGTTATTTTATTCCTTTCTCTTTTCTTGGTTCAAATGATTATGGGCCTGACATGTAGTTTATCCTTGATGGATGAAAGAAGACAGTAAGAGAGGGGATGAGCTAATAATGGTAAAGTCAGTATTGAATCAGAAATATATTGAGATTCTGAGAGAAATCAAGATATGTGCTCCAGTCATTAGAGTTTGTCACTACTGAGATTTGTTGGTTGATGAGCTGTCAATGAACCAAGAGAAAAAGGTTTTATAAGAAGCAACTAGACTTGCAGAAAAAGCAGTTTAATACCCAAAAGACTCTGTATAAAGAGAACTTATAAAGTAAAAGTGTCAATAAAGTTTGTAGACCAGAAGGGATAGAGTTTAACTTAATTCAAAAAAAGACAGCTTCTATATTTCCCCTTTAGTATGTAAGTTTTTTATAATGACTTTTAAATATGATAATGTCCTTTTTCCTTTTTCCTCTAAGTAAGGAGGCGTGTACATGCAAAACATGATAAACTACAGGATGTAATTTTGTCCTCAAACCAGTCCATTTTAGTATCATTAGTATAAATATTTTCTATGGTCAATTTAAATCAAGTCTCTATTATCCATGGGTCATGAATAATTGAAATTCACAGACTTTCCATGGATTTAACTCTGTTAAAAGTTCTGAAAAATGCATCTAGTGAAACTTTTACTAGAGGGGCTAAACATGGCTTTTGGTATATACTAAATATTTTTTTAACTTCATGAATAGAGAAATGGATTATTTTTGGTCATCCCACCAAACACTGAAAGTGTATCATCCCCATGACATTAATCAAGTACTAATTCCTGATGTTTCTCTAAAACTTTCTATTATGTCTACTGTTTACTTCACTAAAATTTATGATAGATTCTGAAGACTTGTGTCTTTGTTCACAAAATTATCTGCATGGATCCCCTTTTCTGAAAATTCTTAGAAGTCAGGAACAGACCTATTTGACTGATGTGATTTACTTGTTAGTCTGTGTATCTGAAAGAAAGATGGATTGTTGAAGAACAATCTACATTTGAGATTCTTTGATTTGGGGAACTTTCATTTTGGGAAAATTGGTCATTTTCTTTATTGAATAATTTGTCTTGGAGTACTCTGGGGAGACCACAAGGCCAAAGTTTCCCCAGAATTCATGCTGTTTGATACTTTCCAATGCTTGTTCACAGGCTCTCAAAAGGGAAATATTCTGCTCATCTGGGTCCTAGGCCTTACTTACAACCTTCAAACTTCATGTTTGGTCTGTTTGCTTCAACAGAAACAGTAAATATTTTGATAGGCACTGGGAGAGGATAGCCACAGGGATATGTTGAATCTGCCACCTTTCCAACATTGTTAGCTAGTGAGAGTTGTATAAAAAAATGTGTTTACACTCATTCCAATAGTAGTTACTTAAGCTATACAGAGGGTCATCTATTTAAAATGGAATTTTGTTTTGGTTTGTTTTCCTCTAGAATCAATAAAATTAGTTAGCTGAAACTTTAAATTTTAGGGTATGTATGACATGGAAAAAGCAATCTCATTAGCAATTATATACATAAAATATAACTTAAAATCAATTTGTTAAATTGTAGCACTTGGTACCTGGGGACAAAACCTTCCCTTATTTAATGTATGAAACAAAAGTACACAAAATAATTCTGAATAGAGTCCACTGAATAAAAATATCTAATTCACATATATAGTAAAATTTCAAATATTACATTGTGGCAGAAAGATGTAGTAGAAAGGAAATGGAATTTGGTGTCAGACATGGTTGGATTTTATTCACTAACTAGATTTTTAAAGTGTGTAAGGTGCTTAAAATATGAGAAGCTTAAAAATATCTGGAGTGAGTGTTACTGTTCAGAGACTAATTTGATTAGGTGAAGTCTACTCTGTGCCGAAGGGTAGTGCTGCATTTGATGTCTGGTCAGGCCTAACATTTTGGTCTATTTGTCTACTGAGCAGGTAGTATGGACTAGTCAACACACTAACCATTTGAGATATAAGGAATGAGACTAGGAAAACCCTGCCATTGCAGAGTCTACAATCAAGTTGACAAGAATGGCATTTAAAAATCATATTGATTTGATCTGGATAATTTTATTGGCTGGGGACATAGTTGATTTCCTCCTAGACTTCTATAGTCAGTTTCTAATTTCAGTGTTTTCTTTACCTTTTATGAATCAAAAGTAAATTTTTAACCTAGCTGTGTATGATTTTGAGCATTATTTTGTGCGAGGTATTTGAAAAATGTTGCAATATAAAAAAGCTTTTGCGATATATTCATTTTGGCAAAAGTGAAATGAGTTTGAAATATCTCTTTGGTTACTCCCCTAATGCTGCTCATACAATATAAATAATAATTAAAACTCTTAAGATTATATATTTATGATAATCTTCACATTACTGACAAAATTCAAAGACATGACTTTACGCAGAAATAGATAACAATGGTAAAGTTGTTCAGTGAAACTCAGTGAAATAATACATTCATCTGTGAAAGAGTATGATAATAAATTTCCTGAAGGATTGTTTTACATTTAAAAGAAATAACCCCAGTATAGTAACTAACACTGTGCATGACATTTTGTGAGTTTTCAATAACTATTACTTTTCTTCTATTTCCACTTATTGAGTAACTGCTGTATATGTGGTGATATATGAAAATCAGGAAGGTAGCCCAAAGACTATCGAATAGATTGACAAATGGAAATTAAATTATTAGAAAAGTAAAGAGACAGGGAATAAAATAACTAAACTAGTTGTGGCAATTTGGAATTTCTACCAAAAGCTTAATTCCAGGACATTCAAACTAGACTACAGAAAAGTATTTGAGGTGGTTAAAAAAATTTGCTATGAAAAATACTTCATAAAGTTTGACTTGCGTTTCTATGCCTTATCCCCTTCCTCAAAGCATTAAAGAAGAAGAATTGAAACCAATAAATGATGGGTGGTGTATAATCTCTCTCTTGCTTATTTCTCCTTTCTCATTCCCAACACAAATATTCTATCACATGTCCATTAAGAGATGCTTGCCAAATTCACATTCCTCTTTAACATTCTTGAGCATATAGATTGCATTGTCCAATCTCCCCTTGCAGTCATGTGTGGCTATGTTCCTGAGTTCTAGCCAATGATATGTGCTGTAGGATGAATGTATCCTCCAAAATTCACATAGTAAAACCTTATCCCCAATGTGATGATATTTGGAAGTGGGGCCTTTGAGAGGCGACTAGGTCATGAGTGTGGAGCCCTCATTAGTCAGATTAGTGCCCTTATACAAGAGACCCTAGAGATTTCCTTCACCTCTTCCACCATGTACGGACACAGAAAAAAGACAGTTGTCTATGAATCAGGAAGTGGGCCCTCACTAGGCACTGAATCTGCGGGTGTCCTGATCTTAGACTTTCCAATTCTCCCAGAATTATGAGAAATAAGTGTTTGTTGTTTATGAGCCACCCAATCTGTATTATTCTGTATTAATCTGTTATACTGGTCCCAACAGACTAAAACAATATGTTAACAGATGTTAAATGTGCCTTTTTCAGACATAGGTCATACAAACCTCTTGTGTTTTTCTAATGGACACTATTGCTGCAAAACTTAGCAGTTTAAAATAACCACTTTATTTTTCTCAAATTCTGCAGGGGGGCGTCAGAAATTTGAGAAAGGATTGGTTTGGCTGTTCTTGGGTAGAGTGTTTCATGAAATTGCAATCACCTGAAGGATCCCCTTGACTTCATGGAGATCTTAAGTCATTCACGTGGCTAGATGTTGATGCCGGCTGTCAATTAGACTTTTTGTTCAGCCAAGAATTGTGACTGGAGCATCTACATGGGACATTCCAGTAAGATGGACTCAGGGTAGTGGGAATTTTTAAATGGTATCTGCCTTCTCTGAGAGTAAACACCTTGAGAACACCAGGCAAAATTATCATCTCCTTTTCTGAACCAGCCTCGGAAGTCACATAGCATTACACATAACACACTGGATTAACTGAATTCCACCCACATTTTTTTTTTTTTTTTTTTTTTTTGCGGTACGCGGGCCTCTCACTGTTGTGGCCTCTCCCGTTTTGGAGCACAGGCTCCGGACGCGCAGGCTCAGCGGCCATGACTCACGGGCCCAGCCGCTCCGCGGCATGTGGGATCTTCTCGGACCGGGGCACGAACCCGTGTCCCCTGCATCAGCAGGCGGACTCTCAACCACTGCGCCACCAGGGAAGCCCTCCACCCAGATTTATGGGGTAGGACATAAACCTCATATTTTGATATAAGTATCGAATAATTTGGGAGCCATTGTTATAAGCTTCCACTCTTTTTTTTTCTCTTCCTTTGAGTCACCTGCATATTGGTGTCCAGCATAACACTGGAAGTCATATGTAGAATTTGGAAAAGATTACCTTAGTTTAAGTCCTTGAGGAAAACTGTGTGGAGGAGGAACTGCTCACTCTTTCATTCCTATAATACAAGAAAAGCATAAATTACCATTATTTGTTAGATAGGGTACATTTTTATTGTATTCTTTATGACAGCCTTTTCTAACACACACACATCTTTTTTTTTTTTTTGCTTCTCAAGAAGTACTCTTTAGTATCATGTTTTTCTAACAAAAAGTTTCGGGTTTATAAACAACACACACTTTTTGTGAAATCCAGATTGAGAGATATGACATATTTAAAATGTATTTAAGTAAACACTATAGCTTTTTGTTAAAATTTAGAGAATAATTAAAATAATTATAACATCAACTATTATTATATTATAATATTGATAATTGATGATAATTAACAAATTCTATGAAAGCTTTACTCATTTGATTGTTTTTTTCATTTATGCAGTGACCAGTGTTTTGTTGTTTGCTATAAAATGTACTTGCAAACACAATATACTTGAATGAGATAGAAAATATAAAACACAGAATCTCTATTCAATAGTATAATATAAAATCAATCTTTGATTCATAATATAATTTTTTCATTTAGTTGTTCGGCTGTTTTACTATTTATATTTCTTTTTAAAAAATTTTTATTTTATATTGGAGTATAGTGTATTAACAATGTTGTGTTAGTTTCAGGTGTACAGAAAAGTGATTCAGTTATACATATACATGTTTCTATTCTTTTTCAAATTCTTTTCCCATTTAGCTTATTACAAAGTATTGAGCAGAGTTCCCTGTGCTATAAACTATTTATATTTCTATTCAAAAATGAGTTTATATTAAATAAGATGCTAAAATTCAGACATGTCTCCAGTTTTACTTTTTAAAGTGCAATTAAAAATTTATGCTTTATTCAAAGAGAAACTATTAGTTAACTCTTATTTGAGTGACTTGGGAAAGTTGGTTAGCCTCTCAGAAGTGTTTCTTATCAGAATAATAAGGATAATTTAATTAATTTCCTCATAATTTTTGTGAGGATTCAGATCAGTGATGTAAAAACAACATGGGTCTAGCACATAGTCAGACCCAATAATTAACAGTCATTTTCTTATTATAGTTCAACATTATTTTATATTTACTAAGAATCTAAATTATTTAAAATCCTTTGCATATCTCATACACCTATTTTAATTCAGACAATAACTTAGAAGTTAAAAAGCTATTTTAATCACTAAAAGATAAGTAAAAAAGTCAGGGAACTTAAATCACTTTCAAAAGCAGTAGAAACATGGCTGAAACATAAAATTATTTTTCATTTGTGCATTCTAGATCTGCTTCCATTTTGTCAGTTGAAAACATACTCTTTTCTCAAGACCTCTGAAAAAAATAAACCACCCACTAATCCCATAGCAAAATGATTCCTTCTTTGCGAAATGGTCCATAGTAAATAATGGTACCTATCACGTATTAGATAGAATTCTAATTGTGTGTGTGTGTGTTTTGTACTAGTTTGTAGCCTCTCTGAGATCAAAATATTCTTATTTTGACTACTATTCTTCCTAGCATGTATGTTCCATATATTAAGTTACCAATACATATTTATTACTTACATTTCTGAAATATAAAGTCAGTCTCCAAAAGGAGAGAGCTATGTGGGGAGAATCCACTCTTAGGAAGTACTAAGATAATGGAAGGAACACTAAATTAATGACTTCTCTACCTACTTAGACAAATTCGCTGTCATTATTTTTGTAGTGAATATCTGCATGAAAATTTGGAGAGCTTTGTAACAAAACCTTAATTTAAAATGGTTAATTATAGTCATTAAATTCTTAACTGTTTGCTGTGTAATGTGTTATGGATAAATGAAAATGTTTGTAAATAAATTCAACCAGAGGGAATGCTCTACTCCGCTGAAGATACCCACGAGGATATATCAGAGAGGGATTATCATGCAGAGCATGATATTTCCCAGGGGTCTCTTGAGAATTCTGAGTTATAATAAATTTTTCACAGGAAAAATTCAAGTGCCTTAGTACCTCCTTGACTGCGCTCCCACTTTTTTTCCATATTTAGTCCCTCACTCCAAAGCACTCGCTGGTTAAGCTAGTTATTATTTCTCTATGAAAAGGCTAAACTAATCAATCTACTGGCAGATAATCCTGTGTTGGTGAGAGGGGTATTTTCTTCCAGGTCTTTCCTATATAAATGGGTAAGCACTAAGATTGAAAAAATGCATGGGTCAGTCTTCAACTCTTCTCACTACTCTTATCAACTTCTTTATGATCCTTTCCTCATTAAATTAAAAGGCTCAACTTCTGAAGGCTTATTTAGCTATGAGGGAAAGAAAATAAATTAACTAAGAGACTGTAAGGGATAACTCACTTAGTTCAAAGATAATTGCCTCATGACTGATATTTTGCAATCCAAATAGAATTTAACGATGGAAATAAGTGAATAAGATAGAAGTCAGCATAAACCTATAGCCAATTAAAAACAATTAAAGGAATGAATAAGGCATTAAATTTATTCTAAATAAAAGTAAAACTGAGTACACTTACAACTGATAGAGAGGAAGTTGCTCTATTTATTGAACAGAACAAGACATATTAATAACTTATGCATACTATTATATTAAACTGAATTAATGTGAAATTACAGCATATATGTTAATCAGCATCCTTTTCAAACTATAATTTTATAGGAAAATATTTAGATTATTTCCCTTTCTTTTCTGTTTAATGGAAATGAAAAGGATGATTTTTTTTTTTTTTTTTCTATTGAGGGCTGGTTCAGGCATAGTTGGTCCCCAGTGTAGGCTGTATGTTAAAAATAAAAAATAGTTTCACATGGTAAGCCTTTGCCTACTCATTAAATTATAAGTACATTCAACAACAAAATTTTTCCTAGGAAAATTATCAAATTTATATAAACTTCCTATGAGGAGTTAATAAATACTATCATAATTTTTCTTGATATATTGACAGATAGAAGAAAAGGTTTATGGGAACCATAAGAAAAGATGGTTAAGAAAAAGAGGAGGAAAGTACTAACTTCTGACATTACACGGAGCAAATTTACCTACAAAAAAGTATCAGCTTCAAATATTACAGCTAGAACTATATTCCCAACAAACATTTAAAGTAAGCTAGTCTTCTCTACTTGGGGTCACTCTTCTCAAAATACATTCTGAAAGCAGTGATATCTGCTATAAACTGTAATAGCCTAAGAGTATCACCATTATTTGGCAATCAGAAAACTGACATAAGAGAAACGATTATCATTAGCATATGTATAGTATATGTTATTTAAGGTGATGAAAAATAGGAAGTTTCTTTAATCACGATTTGGACCTTTGAGATTATATTCTAACAATAGAGATATACATAGAAAATGGAGAATCTAGTTATTATCATGATACTCCTGCCTAGACTCCCCTCCATTGTTTAGAACTGGGCAGTGATAAGGGAAAAAATCAGAAGCAGATGGTGACTCTGCCACTAGGATTAACAAAAGGGAATCTATTCTATAATCAACCTATTTTCCTCACAAGTATGTATATATACATATATATTTTAAAAATTTATTTAATTAATTTATTTTTGGCTGCGTTGGGTCTTCGTTGCTGAGCAGGGGCTTTCTTTAGTTGTGGTGAGCAGGGGTTACTCTTCGTTGCAGTGCAGGCTTCTCACTGCTGTGGCTTCTCTTGTTGCAGAGCACGGGCTCTAGGCAGGCTGGCTTCAGTAGTTGTGGCACACGGGCTCAGTAGTTGTGGCTCGTGGGCTCTAGAGCACAGGCTCAGTAGTTGTGGTGCATGGGCTTAGTTGCTCCACGGCATGTTGGATCTTTCCGGACCAGGGCTCGAACCCGTGTCCCTGAATTGGCAGGCGGATTCTTAACCACTGTGCCACCAGGGAAGCCCTCATATATTCTTTAGTTTATTACTTCCTTAATTTATTGAAAAGAAACATTAAAGTACACTTAATATGTGCTGAAAACTGTTATAGATACCGAGGAGGCAAAGATGAGAAAGAACCACTTTTTGGTTTTGAGGAAATATTTTCCAAAAGGTGGACAATGAAAATCAGGTGGTCCCTATTGGTCTCTGAAGTGGCTCATAGGCAGCTTAGTTTAAGAGGAAAGGCAAGTAAAGGCAGTCGTTTTACAAATTTGATATGTAAGACTTATCCTAATGATATTTATGCTTTTAAAGGTGGAACATATGCTACAAAAATTGAATGTATCAGTTGACATTTCATCAATAAGATACAGTTCATCTTAACCAATACAGTTTCATGGCATTTTCATGCTAGAGTTTACACTTTTTAAATTACCATTTTTCATGTATACTATTGTGTTGCTCTAGCTTCTCAATTCACAAAATATTTAAACCACTCCAAAGGTGTTCAATTAAAAATAAAAATACATTTCTTCATTGAGTAGTTATGAATACTACAATTTAGCCATTAAGAAAGTAAAATTAATGGAGAACTTAGTGTGTGCCCAGAGGTAAATATTCAACAGTGAACAAGACAAAGTTTCCAAATTCAAGAACCTTATATTCTAGTGGGAAGAAACACAATAACTAGTTAAATAAGTAAATATGCAACAACATCTCACATAGTATTTACTGTAGAGAAATGTAAAGCAAGGTAAAAAGATGGTGAGTGATAGAGAATGATTAAGTAAGGTGATCATTGGAAGATCTCTAAGTAAAGGTAATATCTGAGGAAAAGACTGAATAAAATGGAGAAGCAAATCAAATGAGTTTTGAGGTTAAAATTGTTCAATGAATGAAAAAGTTTAAGTGAACCATTCTTGAACAGAAACCTGTAACTAAAATATGAATTTTGATATGCTAATGATGAGAAGTCTTATCAGCAACTAAAAATGGAAAGATATAAAAAAGAAAAATGTCAACAAGATGAAAATAAATATTTTTAAGAAATGTCACCCATTTAAACATCATCTCTTGTGTTACGAAATTATCTCTAGTAGTCATCAAAATGTTGAGTCATTTTTCATATAAGGCATAGAGTGCCCTTTTTAAGAAGTCAAATGAGTTTTTCTCCAGAATACACATAAAATATTGCTTTCCAATATTAAATTATTTAACTTTGTTGTAAATTGTTTCACCATAGTATTATCATTCAAGTATGATATGGAAAGGTGTTAAAAGTCACATTTTTCTTGAAAAGTTTATGAAACTGATCATAACAATTATGTTTGGAGTGAAAAATACAAAGAGCTCCTGGAAATATTTGTTGTCAAATAGCACAGTTAGAAGATACATATTTTATTGTCATCAAGAACACAACGAAATGACAATCACACGTGTGTTCTGCAAAATAGCTCACTAGAGAGCTGGAAGAAATTACTAATGACCAGATTATAAACCAGTTCTTGACCCTGACAGTACAGTGCCCAATTAATTATCTCTGTTCACCATTGAAACTTTATGCAATATGGCTTTGAGTTTCTTATTCAAATAAATTTTAGAGCCAAGATTAATTCTCTCTCTCTTTCTCAACTCTGACCCCACAATTTTTTACATAATCATACTTAGACTATAGGGAATTGGTTCCAGTTATATGATCAGGTGGGTTGAGTTAGCCCTAATATATCACATGATTCTTATTCAGACAAGTAATTCCCACCAACAAAGTGATGATAGGATGAATACTATGCTGGGCAGAACAACTGATGTTCTCTTCTTCTACCCCATGACTGTCCAATACATATGCAACCATCAGTGTGAATGACTGATGTGGTACTATGATAGGTCATCAGTAGGTTGTATAACCACACAATGGTACTTAAAGAAGAACTGCACTTAAAGTTCTCAATACTTACATATAATTTTAGTAGGGAATAAGTAGTTTCCCTCAAGAGTGGATAAAAGCAGTATAGGGCAAAAGGGCAGATAGGAACATTAGAAGCCTACTGAAATATTTAGTAATGGTTATTGATATGTATTTGTGAGAATAGTTATCATCTTCTATTCACAATTTTGGGGGAAAAATCCCTGTAATAGTTTTATAAATCTTGAAATCAAATGCAGTAAAGTATTCTACCTGATATTGTGTATCAATTGAAATTGTAGGAAATTAAAATGTGGCTTCTGAGGAAATGCTCTTTTGAGATGTTGTAGAATAGCAAGAATTCTGTATAAAAATATGTTTAGAAAAGACTGCATGTTTTACTCCCCACTCCTTTTAGTGATTAACAAAACCTCTTCATATGGTTCTGCTAAGTAATACAGAAAAGCAATTTATTTAGTTTTTTTGCCTAGAATTTCCTAAATGTATTTGCCTTAAAAAAAAATCTGTTTTCTGGTGTTAAGAGCCTGTGTAACCATGCTCCTTGGCATACAGTTTGGGAAAGACTGTTTTAGGCAATCTTTTGCTTTACTGTAAAATAGGAAATTTGTGTCATCTGTTTTTCTTAACAGTGAAATTGAAATTTTGAAAGTGAAAGCACTGTTCAGTAGTGCCAACTGAATTTGGCAGCTAGGGTAGTATTTTCATGATGACTTTTGAAGCTAAGAGCTGAGATTTCGCTTGGTAAAATCTTATTTAATCATAATCTCTTAAAGCTTCAAAAACATCTATGAGAGCAAACAAATAGCCATGGGGATTGAAAAATGAATGTTTTCATGTGTGGGGTCTCAATGGATCCTGTAAACTTTTACAGTATTTTCTTTCTCTAGATTTCAGTGCTCATTGCATCCTAGGGGGAGAAAGAGAGAGAGAGATAAACACATACATATACATATATTTCTAAAATCTGCGACTGCAAAGTTAATTTTCTTTACTCCAATCTATCAGTAGTCTCAACTGTTAAATCTGTTGTTTAAATCCCATATCAAAAATTAGAAAATTAAAGGGCATTTGTTCTGAAGCTGTTGACTAGGAGCACAAACTGGACAGATTGATAAAATCCATTTTAAGTGTGAAGTCTTATTTAGGTACTCTATTCATGTCATTTTTGGTTTTTAGCTCTTTTACTCAGGTGGTAGGCTATAAATATAGGATGATGGCATTGGGGGGTGAATACTTGTGGATACTTTTATACATATTTCTTCATCTCAACAGAGAAACTACATTATTGCACTGTTTTAGCAAATTTGGACTTTGAATGATTATGCATTTGTGTCATGCATGTAATCACATTAGAGATGTATGTTCTTGGAAAGAATGTACAGGTAACCTTCCTATACATCTCTCTTGCATTACTCCTTTCTAAAACTTCCTTTGGGGCTGGTTATCTGAGGTCACCAGCAAAACATTGTCACACATTTACTAAGTGATGACTCTGGTATTAATGTCCAGAATTGAGCGCTGATTCAACATTATCACTCAAGACAATTTACTTCATATTTTTGACTCTCTGTTTATATATCAATAAAATGGGTGTGATAAAGAGCATACTATATTGCATTGTTACAAATAAATGGGATAGTATATATAAAGATTTTGAAGAAGTGTATTCAAAAAATACGTGCTCAAATAATTGCTGACTATTTTTATTACTGTCTAAAATACCTTTCCCTCTAGCCCCTTCTTATCCTTTTAAACCCTACAAAACTAAACTACTAAAAAGTCTTCCAAACTTTGTTGTGCATCAGAGTCATAATACGGACTTGTTAAAAAAAAAAGCAGCACAACAAAGCAAAACAATACAAAAACAGATTCCTGATATCTATCTATAGTCTTCCTGAAGCCAAATATTGAAGTGGGGTTCCTCGCCATATAGATTTACATCAAGCTTTCCTGGTGTATCTTATGCAAGAATGTGAAGTCTGGTTGTATTTTAAATATGTTTTATTGCCAAGTTATTCTCCTACTTCTACCTCCAAATACCTTAAATATACTTCCTTATTTTCATATCCCTGGCCAGTAGTTTTTCTTTTTATGGATTCTTTTGTTCCCCTGCCTTTGCTTAAAAAAATGTCATAGCAGGTATAGTTTTAAAAACACTTAAAAATATTTGTTATATATAGTATATAAACTAATATATTTACCTATTTTTATTCAATAAAATTTTCTCTCTGGTCAATATAAATACTATGAAAATTTTCCCATGCTGTAGGTTGACTCTTACTGTCTTCTGTTTCAAACTTTTATAGCTTACTGTGAAGGCTCTCTCTGCAGACGTCATCTTAACATTATTTCCCATTATCCTTAGGTATAGATTTTGTTTTTTTTTTTTTTAGCAAAGCAAATCTTTGCTTTATCTAGAGCATAGATGATTTAATTCATCCTCCCAAACTATACACAACTTCTTCTTCTTTTTAAATTAATTAAACATATTACCTCTTTAAAAATACGACTGAAGATTTTTCTTATTGAGATGTATAGCTTGCAGCATGAAGCTTCATGGAAGTAGATATGATTTCGAAGTACTCTGCTTGAGCATGGTGGAGTACATAAAAACTTATGTCATACTTTGGTAATATTACTGTTTAATAAAAAAGGCTGAGGTGTCACATGTTATTGGGTAATAGTCTATGTTAATTTTTAACTTATAAGTATTTAATCAAAAACTGGAAATATCAGATTATGACTTGGAACTAATCAAGGTAGAATCATTTAAGTGAGATGCAAAGAGAAGTTGCTGAAAGAAGAAATCACAAGTGAAAAAGTATGAAGGAGCATAATATGTTTCAGATATTCTCATTTTTTCTGAAATATGGAACACTGAAATCTTACAGAAGAGTAGGGTAGAGGGAATACAAGAGATCGGGACAGGTCCAAAATTCTGTTTGTATGCTTGACTAAATAATCCTAATCCAAGAATTAGAGCAGAATATGAGGTACTGGCTGCAGAGATTTTACTAAAGTAACCCTATGGATAAGTCATCCAGTGCAACTGAGGTAGGAAATGGTACAGTGAACCTTGGGACTCTTAATTCACCATAAAGTAGAATGATGGCAGTGGTTGGAGATTTAAATGAAACTGAAGACCAAGGATTTGTAATAGCACCCACCAACACAATCATAATTTTTCTCCAGCAGTGAAAACTACCTGGATTTTGGTAGGATGACTAATGGCCTCCCAAAATATCCAGGTCCTAACCCCTGGAATCTTGTAGCAAAAGGAATTTTGCAGATGTGATTAAATTAAGGCTCTTGAGATGGTGAGATAATCCTGAATTATCGAGGTGGGCCATAAATATAATCAAGAGTGTTTTCATAAGAGAGAAGCTGAGGGTGATTTGACTACAGAGACAGAAGACAATGTAGGAACTGAAGCAAGATACTATGCTGCTGTCTTTGAAGATGAAGAAAAGAGCCATGAGCCAAGAAATGTAAAAAATGTAGCTGAAAGCTGGAAAAGACAAGGAATTGATCTTCCCAGACTCCCTAGAGGGAAACTGGCCCTCCTGTCACTTTGATTTCAGCCCAGGAAAACTGATTTTGGATGACCCTAAAAAGTGTGATTGTTTTCAAGAGAAGTATGCTGTTTTAGGTACCAAGCTTTGTGGTAATTTGTTAAAACAGGCGTGAGAAACTAATGTACTTTTTTTTTTTTTCCCTAAATAGAATAAGAACGGGCATTGATTGGATTCTGAGGAAATAAGGCCACCCACTAGTGTGGATGAACAAGAAGCTTAGGTATTTGAAGTTATCAGTGTGAGAGAATTGAATTGATGGCAAAATAAGGTAGTTTATTCAGAGTAAGTTGAGACTAGTAGCTAGTGCTGTGCAAGTGAGACTCAAAGAGAAAGGAAAAGCCATGCATTAGAAAATTTACTGAGTTGAAAGGAGGTTAAATGAAAGTAAGAATTGAGCGATTTGAAGGAGTAAATTTTTATAGTAAGAGTTATTAGAATTTTGGAACCCACAGATGGAACCCAACATGAGGCAATGGAGAAGTGCTGAGGCTCTCAAATGGAGGAAGGTCAAGGTACTGAGAAGTGAGTATTCTATTCTTAATTCTTTTCTCTTTTTCCTTTCAGTTCGCCCTCAGATAACCTCAAACTAGCAAAAACAAAATTGTTCAATGACTAAAAAGTGGAAGCTGTGCATTTGGCTCTATTTATTCACTTATTAAATGTTATTTAAGAGTCTTTGGGAATTATCTATGTTTTCTCATGATAAAAAATGGCTGTGAAATAAAGCATTTGGGATAGTAAATTCATAAATATACTAACTCTATCAATTTGTATAGGAATACAGAAATAACTGTTGCTCTAATTGTAGGTATAGAGTGTGGTGTTACTTTACTAATGCAATTCATTGTATGAGCATTCATTTTCCTAAAGCTGGAGTGTTCTCTTTTTGTTCCTTAAGGCAATAATATCAGAAGAAAATTGGCATCAGTTTCCCTTTCTTAAAATATATTAACATATGAAAAAGAGATTGAGAGGAGACTAAAGATTTATGAGACTAGAAAGATTTATAAAAGATCAGCAGGAAGTAAATAGTACTAAAATAAGCCCTTTAATAAAAAGAGTCCTCTTAGTCTTTCTAGCCTTTTGAGTCCAATTCTTTGTGACTCATCCTAGTGATTCCTTCAAGGGTAAGTTATTGTACCCTGGACACACAACTGAATGGTTCTGGGTCAGGAAGTACTCATAATATAGAAAGTTCTACGCCACATGTTATACATTTCTAAGTTTTTAGGTAGTCTTCTTCCAGTCATATAGGTATCTACTATATTGCAGTTCTCCTCAGGTTATGGAACTTTGCCTATAGATACTGTGGGGTTATTTACAAAATATCAAATAGAATAGTAAAACTTAGCAATAGTACTCCTGGAAAATAATAACACATTTCCTGATTTTTTTTTTTAACAAATGAGGCTTACATTTTAATTTTCACAATAGAGGGAAATAAGCTACTCTAATTTAACCCATTCTTAGGTTATCTTTCCGTATCTAGTTTGAGAAGGAATTGCTCACCATATACAATTAGCATTGATTTCAAAATTGGGAGAGTTCCTGCTGTTGACACATTTCACAGGGTATCTGTAAGAATTTATGTATGAATTGGTACACAAGTTTATGTCCTTGATGAATGAGTAGGGAATAAGTGGAAGGATATTGAAAGACAGAAAAGTGGAATAGTAGAGAGTAGTAGAGAGATGACAAGACTCTCAAAGAAAGATATTTTGTAGAAAATGTAATATTCTGAATGTAGGAAGCTAAAATATTATAAGCCCTACTCTACACTTCATGACACATAGGGTACAATATTTAATATAAGCATAGAGAAATGAGTTTAGATAAATAATAATAATGACATTAATACTAATTTTATGCTTGGCACTGTGCTAGGATATTAGCGCTTATCTCTTAAATTCACCAACACTAATGAATTAAGTGTTATCATTATCTGTATTTACAGATTAGGAACCAGAGGCTCTTAGATTCTGTTGGCTGCCAAGATACAAGGGCAAAAAAGTGACAAACTTGACAGGCAAATGCAGGAAGTGTGCCCACTAGCTGATTTACTTACCTTTATGTTACTACTATCAGTCACTATGCCAAGCATTCCACTTAATTACCAGGATTTGAAATAAAAATATGTAAAAATGTAAACTTTATGTAGATAGATAACTAAAATTATAGACATATGACATTGGTCCTGAATTTATATTATTTCTTCTTGGCATAAGATTTGAAGGAGCTTAGGTATTAAATATTCCTTCTAGATTTGCTCAATATCCACATTGGTGGGATGGCTTTTTAGAGATTAGAAGTGCAGTTTCATAGACTGATTCTCTGACTGATCTTGAAAATCCATTAATGACATAAATTCTATTAATTCCACATACTCATTGAATGAGAAAACTGGACCCAGACACATTTTAGGTTTGAAAAATTCAATAAGAATAGAATGTTTTCCAATTTTGCCAACTGCATTTTATAAAATCTCCATACATGTAAATACACACACACACACACATATATATATATGAAAGTAAATTTAGATTCTGTCTGTTTTTTCCCTTGCATTTCCATTCTCACCCTTTGATTTATGGATTGAAAAAGAGCCACAAGGACATTGCAAGAGAAAATATCCTCTTGGTTTTCCTGGTTTGGAAAAGAAGTTAAAGTATAGTAAATCTCATGAGAAAGTCTGCTTTGTGACATTTACAGCTCAATTTTACTGATTCAGAAGGTTTGAATAAGCTTCAGATAAGCATCCAAACTTATCCAGGGTGAACTTGAATTCTGAAACTTCTAAAGCTCCATCATTGGTAATCTGACCTTACTTGTGAAGATGCCAGCCATAGCATCCCAGTGGAAATCCTGGTTTGCCATTGTACCTCACAGTCAAGGATGAATAAGGTCATGTATTCGCCACTTTATTAAAAATATGACATAAGAGCAGGCTGAGAGGAAAACTCCTTAAGAATCAATGATGGAAAGAAGTGTGAAGATGTCAATAATGACTAGGTAGTATAAGGTCATGCAATTCATCTAGTACATTTCAAAACTATTTATTAGATAAAGTAATAATGATACCAATTAGTTAAATGTAATTTTGTCAACAGAATTGATATTTTTATGTGTACAGACCAATAATGTCAGTAGATCAGTACTTGGAAGAGCAGATATGCAGAATAATAAAATAATATACACACTAAAAATTATTTAATTTTATACATGCAGATAATTTCAATGAATATTTAATTAAAATACTTAATGGAGCCTCTCTCTAATATAAATGTATATACGTAATTTACAGTATCCTTTGCATAAGAATGTTTCAGAACAAGTTGAGGGGCAGTTTGGTTAGGAGTAATTAAATATTTGTATAAAATTTGAGGTTTATGTCCACCTTTGTAATGGTCTTCACAACTGAACTTATTTAAAACCCTCTCAACAGAGAAAAGTCAACTGATAAAGCTGTTTCAAATTTAAGTTCTTAAACTTTGGTACAGCTGAATGAAAAATAATTTCTTTATTTTTGATTTCCTGTCTTTAAGTTCATGTAAAAGTAAGAAATAAAAAGAGTAAATCATCCACAATGGCTTAGTATGTCTCTTTTAATTACATTTTTTCCCATATACTAATTAGTTTTCTAAAAGTTGCTTAGACTAATCTCAGGAGCTCAGAAACAATTTTCAGTACCACACTTTTATTAAGCTCAATCTACTGTATGCAACTTTTAAATAGATTTATAGGAATTATCAAGTGAAGAACAACTTAATGTGTGCATGTTCTTGTCTCTTTATTTTCTCTTTGAAGGAAAATCTTAGAATCCTGCTATTGTTTTCTTCCTAGTGTAGCAGACTAACATCTGTGCAGTTACACAAACCTGCAAATTATTTTTTTTTTCTTGTGAGCTAATTGCTTCAAAATTATAGTGGAAAAAGATTTCAAAATCTAAATATAAAGCAATGATGGGCAAAATTAAATGGTAAACATTCTGATTAACATATAAAATTTAATGAGTGTGTTTTGATAGAAAATCTTGAAAATACTGCAAGGATATAGAACTGTTGGCAAATATTTACTTTAATTAATGAATTTCTGTAATTGATAGTTGTATTTCACATTAAATGATTATTATTTAACCCACATTCATTTTCTTTTCTGCTTTATAAATGAGAATACCCTTAGGAATCTGAAGAAAAGTAAAACTGAGTTGAATTATGCTCCTTTCACAGACTAAGGAAAAAAATGAAAACATACAAGTTTAAATAACAGTATTATTTTGATATATTTGAAACAGAAAAAGTCAGCAAAAAACTGTAGTCCATGGAACAAACTCACTTGTGGGACTTTTACTGTCTGGACCATGAATATTAGTTAGATGTCATCTTCTATCGTTTCTTGTCTCCAATTTCAAGTTTTCAATAATGAACTGTTTGTACTCACCCACACAAATGTGCCCATACAGAAGTATTTTTCTAGAATGTTCCTTTGCCTTTCTGTCCCAGCTAGTCTTACTGTACATATTATTTCCTTCCAAATGATTTCTTCAAATCTTTAAGCCACTTTGTAAATAATTTTTATACAGCTGACTTTTCCTTGTTTAAGATTTCCTGTCTTCTGGATATGGAGTGGTCTTTTTAAAACACAAGTATAGTCATACCTTTACTTATAATTAAACAAAGTGGTAACAAACTGGAAACCACCTGAATATTCATAAAGGAATGGTTTAATTAATTATGCTAATTATCTAATATGGAACAGCATGCCACTATTTAATAAAATGGTCTAGACATTTCTTAAGTATTAACTATTTACCTGGAATGTTAGTTATAATATTTCATTAAATGATGAGCACCAAGTACAGAGCAGTAAGTGTAATATTAATTTTTTAAAACAAGCATATGTGTGTTTATGAGCATAAAAAAAAAGTTAGAAAATATATTCACCAGGTGGTGGTTACCTTAGAAAACAGAGTGTGAATGGTAGGTATGGAGTTAGGGTATTATTTTGTCTTCCATGTACAGAAGACAAGTAACCTCTAAACCTAAAGAAAAAGTTCTACATAAATTATTCAAAGACTACAACTTGTGATCTGAGATTTTCAAGGCACCATTACAGAATAAAAATAAAGAAAACCATACCTGGGCACATCATAGTCAAGTAATATAAAACTGAAGATTAAAAAGTAAAAATCTTAAAAGCAACCAGAGACAAAAAGACATTACATAGAGGACGTAAAGATAATGGCTGAATTTTCACTAGAGAACATGTATAATAGAAAATGGTAGAATCACAACTTTAATATGTTGAAAGGGATCAGAGTCCTGTCATTGAAAAATTCTATATCCTGCAAACATATCCTTTGGAAATGAAGGTAAAATAAAGGCATTTTCCTATAAAGAAAAGTGAGGTAATTCTTTGCTGGCAAATCTGCACATAAGAAGTACTAATGAAGGGATTTCAGCTAAAAGAAAATAGCCAGATGAAAACTCAGATCTATAAGAAAAAGTAAAGAACACCCAAAATGGTAAATATTACATAGCGATATGCATAATGTAGATTTTTTCTCTATTCTTAAAAATATAGTACTGCTTTCAGAAAGAATTATAATATTGTATTTGGTTTGTAACATATGTTGATGTAATATGTATGACAAAGTACTATGAATAGAGCATATTAAAACTGCTTTTGCAAGTTTCTTACATTTTACATGAAATAGTACAGTACTAACGTTAAATATATTATGATAAATTAAAGATGCATATTATGATTCTGAGAGCAAAATCTAAAAGAAATTGCCTAAGTGTAAAGGTAAGAGATATGAAAATGAAATAACAAAATTATGTTAAGCTCTGAATATAAGTCTATAAAATACCTTTTTAATATCAAATAAGTAATAGATATATCATGCTTCTCATTAGAATCTCATGAATAATATTATGTACCATTCATTGTGATGTTTCATTAATATTTCCATAAAGAGCCAAGAAAAACTGCATAGAAATTTAAAGTACAAAGGCAAACTTTATAAAAATATTCCATTTTTCTAAAAGTAAATATACTATATTATGTTAAAATAATATAAGTATATAAATTGTATAAAACAAAGTCAAAATTAAAAATTATTATTTTTTTCCAATCTCCCCCCAGAGATCACTGCTTTAACTGTTTGGCAAAAGGGAGGGTTCCTTATGACTTCACAATATACATGGTAGAAGATCCACAGAAAAGACTGGGATAACACAAGAAAACATACGTGTTTAAGAACAGAGGGAATATTATGGAATAAGAGAAGGGAAACACAGGTTGTCATTCAGGATATGATGAAAGAAGTTGCCACTTAACACTTTAAAAATCAGCCATTTGGCCCATAAGGAGATATGGTTCCTACTGGATTTCAAGGGATAGTGTACTTGCCAATAAAGCAAGAGCAGAAGGCACCCATAGACTGATCCTAGGAAAAGGTGAAATAACCAATGTGTTATAGTTATGCTCTATCTGTGGGACACCATATCATGAATTTAAATTTGTTGGAATGGTAGCTAACTCAAATGAGTTACTCAAATTAAATATAGGTTGAAATAATGTGATTTTGTCAAAATGAAATTGTTTCTTGTTAGCTTGTTGTAAATATCAAATATTTTTAAAAAGATAAGTTCAAGTCTCTTGATTATGTCTCATCTCTCCATTTGATTTTTAAGTGTTCTTATAATCATAGTGCCTTATTGACATTATTACTAAACATAAGCGTTTTAACTTAAACATTCAACCCTTAGTAGTTATATTTCTTTTTTTTACAATAGCATAATAATAAATAAAATGTGCTTACTCAATTTAAATTGATAATACTGGAATAGAGAGAAATTGAGTGATAAGATTGAATTCTAGAGGAATACATACAAAAATAAATTTATTTTATTACTTTAAGAATCCAAGAAGTAGCAACAAAATTGGAATAAACTATGATAATAATAGAAAGATTAACAGCTAGTCCCACATTCCTTCTTATCAGACATATGATCTCTCTAGGTTTCAGTTTTTTGTTTTCTAAGACAGAGGTGAGAAGTTTCAAAGGAGAGAGACCCTTACAAGAGATTGGGATTGGTAAATCCATAGTACACACACCTTCCTATCCTGTGTCCAGGACAGACACTGTTAATTGATGATTATGTTTTTCATTGTTAAGTTTCAGTAGTGACTCAAACTTTCCATACAATGCTCTGGGCCATCAGTATCAATTATTTAGAGTTCCCAATAAAGATGAAACTTGTTATTTATTGCTGAGATGACTTTTATAGTCTCTTTATTGTCTCTTCAATAAAGGTGTCAGTTCAAACACTTTATTATTCTCATTTTATAGAAGCTACCATCATTATTGTTTAAAAGTGATCTATTGAGATGTATTCAACTGGCCAGCATCCCAGTACCAGGACATGAGTTCGATTCGGTTGATCCAGATTAAAAGTTTATGTTCTGACTTAACTACCTATGATGTGATTTTATGCGTCAACCTGACTGGACTGAGAGGCACCCAGATAGCTGGTAAAACATTTCTGAATGTGTCTGTGAGGGGGTTTCTGGAAGAGATTAGCATTTGAATTGGTAAACTAAGTAAAGAGATCACTCTGACCAATGTGGATGGGCATCAAACAATCCATTCAGGGTCTGAATAGAACAAAAGGTGATAGAAGGGCAAATTCAATCTTTCTTTGAGTAGAGACATCCATCTTCCCCTGCCTTCAGACATAGGCGTCTTGGTTCTCAAGACTATGGTCTCAGATTTAATTACACCACTGGCTTTCCTGGTTCTCCAGCTCGAAGACTGCAGATCATGAAACTTCTTGGTCTTCATAATTGTGTGAGCCAATTATAAATAAATATATTTATTAATACTTGGAGATATCTAGACAGATGATCCCTGACTTAATGATCTTTCAACTTTATGAAGATGCAAAAATGATATGCATTTAGTAGAAACTGTACTTTGAATTTTGAATTTGATGTTTTCCTGGGCTAGCAATATGCATTATGCTACTCTCATGATGCTGGGCACTGGCAGTGAGCTGCAGCTACCAGTCAGCAATGTGATCGCAATAGTAAACAAATGATACACTCAAACCCATTCTGTACCCATATAACCATTCTGTTTTTCACTTTCAGTACAGTATCCAATAAATTATATGAGATATTCTTTTCTATGAAATAGGCTTTGTGCTAGATGATTTTGCCCGACGGTAGGCTAATGGAAATGTTCTGAGCATGTTTAAGGTAGGTTAGGCTAAGCTATAATGTTCAGTAGGTTAGGTGTATTAAATGCATTTTTTGACTTACAATATTTTCAATTTATGATGGCCTTATTAGGATGTAACCCCATCATAAGTCAAGGAAGATCTGTATATCTCCTATTGGTTCTGTTTCTCAGGAGAATCTTGACTAACATACTATCCATTTTACCTTCTTTAAGTAATATAAAGTTTAGAATGACCCAAGATAAAATTAAAGTCATGATGCTATTTTTTTCTTATGTCTGAAATGATGGAAATATTCATGGTAATCTTTGAATATGTACTCTCTTTAAAAAGAATGTCCTAAGTAGAATTATATTTCCTTCTTTTTAAGGGTTGTTTGTTTACAATTCAACTCTATTACTGTCTGTTCACAACATTCTAATATTTCCTCATCCTTTCCAGTTGACCTTGCTATATGTCACTTGAGGGTTTGTAGCAACACAAAACTAATCCTCTTTTTCATTTTCTGCAAGTGTTTACAGGTAATAGCACTAATAGCCTCTATGCTTCATTAAGTAATATATTATATTTAATTTTCTCTACAAATTCATGTGATAGGAGCCATTAGCTGTCTTCTGAGTCTTTCATAATTGGGAGTTCGAACCATCAATAATACACTAACATGACTGATTTTCACAAAGCTGTGATCACAATTCAGATTTCCAAATCAGGGGACATGATTATTTTTAATGACTTAATAATTAATTTAAATAACAATGAGCACTTTTGTTGGTTTTCCTGCTGTAAGCCTTTTCCTCTTAAAGTTTTTTTCTATACCCTACACAGACATTGATATTCCAGAATCATTTTTCATTACTGAAAAGTCAATTTAGAAAGGCATGAAGTATTAGTGTTAATTTTCTATTCTCAACTCTTATCTAAAGCAGGTATCTACTTTAAAGGTTCCAGCCAGTTTCTCTGGCTTCTGCATGAATATTTTTGTTAGCTGGGAGTATGAATTCTGCAAAGCAATTTATTTTCTATTGTAGAGTTCTAATTACTAGATAGTTTTGGTTTTTATTAATTTGAATCTCCATCTGCTTTTGGAAGCTGCTTTTGAGTATTCCATTTTTATCAATCCCTCCTCTAGTCAAAAATTTGCTGACATTTGTTTAGAAGTCTTTTCCACAGTGCCCCCCCCATAGGTTTCTTTTTTAAAAGTATTCACATTTACATGGGATTTTTGTGTAATTTATGACTCATGAGTTCTTAGTATTTTTAGGTAAATTATAGTTGGTCTCAGTTTAAATTTGGATTAGAGAGAATAACTAATTCATAATGATATTCAGATGATTTCTTTTCATACGTGCTATACAAAACATGTTAAAGAAAGGGTAGGTAATTCTCAAACTCTATCTTCTACAAGCCTGGGGGAAGGTGGAGAGAAAGAGATGCTGATTGATTTTCAATTCGTTTTTTTTTTTTTTTTTTGCAACCCATTGCTCCATTTCAATAACAAGCTTTTGCAGCCATTGCCTTTGGTGCAAAGTTTCAAGCATTTTCATAATTTTTCTGTAACTCCAATAGTAAACATTAAACCTTAAAGGTAAGAAGAATTATAAAATATTTTGTTTTTGTAAAAAGCCTTTTTAGTATTTAATGTATATAAAGGAAGGTGTACTAAAGAAAACTTGATGGATGGTGAGAGTTTCTAAATGTGTCTAGGTTTTTTTTATTAATTGATATAAGATTAACATACTTGAATAATACTCTTCACTATAAGGGCTGTAACTTCTAAGTATATACACATATATGTTATATACACATATATTTTAGTACAAAGTTGTTAAACATATGGGCTAGAATGAAAAGAAGTCAATTTTAACCCATATTTTAATATTCATCTGCTGTGTCTTTGTGTCATTGTATTGGACAGTTTACCTGAGAAGATGAGAGAACACTGAGAGAAAGTAATATACGAGGAAAATTGGTTCTACTCTAAATTAATGATTAACGACTCCAATAGACTATCAAAAATGTTTGGCAGTCCTACTATATTTCTCATTTAGTTTAATCTCCCATTTTCCATAACATCTATTTCAAATTTTATTTACTAAATTTCCCCTTTTCTCCTCCTTATTCCAATAGATAATCGAACCTCTGAATTTACAAAAAACATTATTTATGTAAGACCTAATTTAAAGAAGCAGTGAGATAAGGGATATTTACCTATGTTTGTACCCATCTTAACATCCTTCTCTCCTGCCATAATATTGCCTTTGCTCCAACTAAATTAAGTCCATTAGTATATGGCATGCCCCATGCCCCTTTTCTGCTTTATACAGTAGCTAAAATGTCATCAAAGTCAGGGAGAGAATGAGGTTTTTCTCCTCTGAAACGGCAAAGAGTAGGCGTTTAGGATAGGTTGTGAGGAAGTATACATAGTAGATGAAAGGCTCCAGAAGAAAAAATGTGAGGTTTTTGATCAAATTTTACCCACAAATGTTATGCAGAATAAATGCAGTAAAAATTTTCAAGATGTTACAATGCTAGGAATTCTCACTTTGGTGTACTCCAGTTACTAATGTCTCCTAATAAGTGATACACAGATCTCAATCCATATATCCAACTGGGTTCACAGAGTTTGGATAAGAGCTATATTCTAGGCCTCCCTTGTTCTTATTCCACCAACTTCACTAGAGGGATAAGTCTCCCACTTGCATGTTCAAAAACTGAGAGTATTCCTTTCTCCAACACTCCCTGAGAAGGTATCTCCTGTATAAGACTCAAATTTTCTAATGTGTTTTGTGAGAAATCCCTATAAGTCTTCATGTATTGCCTTGCATTAAAAAAAAAAATCCTCTAGGAGAGAATTACCTAATTTCCTGGCCTAGAAGTTGCAGTGGTGGTTCTGACAATTTTCGGGCAATGACTCCCTGCAACTTGTTAGAGAAATTGAGCTTTACAGAAAACAATAATAAACTGATTTGGATGTCCAGGTGGCCCTGAACTGCTCCTTACTGAGAAATGAAACGTCACTTCTTAGCAATTAAATAAACTTGTAATAGTAAACTCCTAGAAAATGGCACAACTTGTTTACTTGGTAGAAAAATCTCACACTGTGAGGGATATTTTGATATGATGAATTTGTTTTTATTCTCATCTTTGTATTAATAGGAAGTAGTGGAAATATTTTTTAAATGGGTTATTCTTATTTAACCTAACAAATAATACAGATTAAAAAAAATTATCAATACATTGATAAAGACATTCAGAAAATCAAAATTACAGACTCTAGCATCTAATCAAATATCAATAGATATAACAAAAAGCAAAATCATCGAGATAAAATTCAGTCCTTAGAAAACTAGGAATAAGAAATTAGCAGACACAGATGTTAAAACTGCTGTTAAAAACTATTTACAAGTACTTAAAGGAAACAATGAACATAATGAGCAAATAAATGGAAAATATAAAACAAGACTCAAGTAAAACTCCTAGAGGTAAAAAATATGATATCTGAATTTAAAATCTTACTGCATATGACAGTGGATTAAACACTGCATAAAGAAAGTATCGGGGAATTTAAAAATATAGCAATGAAAGGTATTCAGATTGAAACAGAGAAAGAAAAATGACTGAAAAAAAAAGCTTTTAAAAAAAGAGCCTCAGTGATTTTGAGTGATCTAACATATGAGTGTAGGTGCTTATAAAAATACTGAGTGAGGGCTTCCCTGGTGGCGCAGTGGTTGAGAGTCCGCCTGCCGATGCAGGGGACATGGGTTCGTGCCCCAGTCCGGGAAGATCTCACATGCCGCAGAGCGGCTAGGCCCATGAGCCATGGCTGCTATGCCTGCGCATCCGGAGCCTGTGCTCCACAATGGGAGAGGCCACAACAGTGAGAGGCGTGCGTACCGCAAAAAAAAAAAAAAAAATACTGAGTGATACTTTCCCAAATTCATTGAAAAATATGTCCACAAATACATAAATATCAAGGAACTCATTCAAAAAAGAAATTAAAAAATTCTGCAACAAAACCTATCACAATAAAATTGCTTAAAAAACAAGTGATAAAGTCTTTAAAGAAATGAAAAATAGATTTTTTTTTTATACAGAGGAACACATATAGGGATGACTCCAGACTATGCAAACCAGAAGACAATACAAGTTCCTTAGAGTGATGAAAGAAAAAAAAACAAAAAATACTGTCAACAGAGAATATTATATCCAGAGAATATCCTTTAAAGCAAAGAAAAATATTTCCAAAAATAAAAGCAAAGAGAATTTGTCACCAATAGTTCTGCAATTCAATATATGTTAAGGAAAAGTAGGATTTTAAGATTCTTTTAATAATAAATGTTGAAAAAAAAAAAAGATTCTCAGGCCAAAGGGAAATGATACCAGATAGAAATAGAGATTGACACAAATAAATGATGATTGGACATGTTGAGTATGTTAATAAATATAAAATAATTGAAAAAATTAATTAAAATGATTTATAGAACACTCCATTAAAAAAGCCAACATATTATTTTCAAATATTAATAGAGCATTCAACAAATTCAACCATAAAATGAGTCATAAAACATGTATCAACAAATTTTAAACATTTAAAAAATCATATAAAGGATGTTTCTCTCCATAATGTTATTTAATTACAAAATCTCTAGAAAAACCCGAGACATTTTAAAATAAATAAACCTTTACCACCACCACAACCATAACTTTTAATTGCAAAATCACAGGGAAATTAGAAAGTATTTTGAAACTGAATGAAAATGAACACATAACCTATTCAAATTTAGGGATGCAGCTAAAGTGGTTTTCAGGGAAGATTAGTTACTTCAAATGCCACAAATTATTACTCTTATTCAAATGCTTTCAAATTAGAGAGATAAAATTATTAAATACATTGTGTAAACACCCATCTTAATATGTCAGAAGAAGGAGACAAATTAACCCTTAAATAAGGAAAAAAAAGGAAATAGTACAGATAATAATGGAAATCAATGAAACAGAAATAGTAGATAATGTCAACAAAAATCCAGCTTTCATCTGAGCTTTCATATCAACTTGCATAGATATGGGGCAGAAAGCAAAGTGAGAGGGTTGAGTTTTATAAGCTATTAGACGAAATTAGTGTTAGCCTCTCTATTACAAATGGACAACTTCCTTGAAAGAAAGAAATTACCCAAAGTGACTCAAGAAGAAATAGGAAGTCTGATTACCATTATGGCCCTAATATAATTTAATTCCTAATTAAATCTTTCCCACAATGAAAACTCTTGGCCAGATGGTTTACCTTGTCCACATAAACATCTGTTTTCCACACACTGATTTATTGAGAAAAGCAAAGGATTTTATGATTTCCTTTAAGTAATACCAAAAAGAAAACAATAGGAAAGCAGCCATTTAACTGATCTCCTATGTCTCAAGTACTGTTCAGAATAATTTGCTCTCCAATCCTTTTAAACTATACAGATTTGCCAAAATTGAAACCCAGCAGTCTAGATATTGTAAATGAAATTTCTGCTGAGATCAGTGTAAGCCTTTGGTCTGATTAAAAGCACTGTGGTTTTAGTCCACTTTATTTGCTATCAACAGACATAGTTATCAATTATGGACTGCATCTGCTTGCTTCTTTATCAGTCACTACATGGTGAAAACCTTGGCTTCTTATACTCCACAGTAACTGAGGTGGGTTCTAGGCCTCACCATATCAAACTTTGACCTCTTTTGATCAAGAAAATATAAATCAAGACAACAGAAATAGTGCAATAATCAAAATATTGATATCAGATTGCATCTTGGATACCATTAACTCCAAAGCTTTCAATGTTGGGCTTTCAGTTAAACTTAGGTCCAGATGTTTTTGCTCTGATAATAACAAAAACAAAACAAAACTTGGAACAATTCTAGTTAAAGTAAGTTGAAGGGGTGTTTGTATTTCATTAAATTCTTCATGAAAAAAATGTGAAGTTTTAAATGCTAGTCTCAAGTTTTAAAAGTAACAGAAATAGTGAAAAAGATTTCCTGGAGGGTAAGACATTGATATGATATTTGATTTAGTCATGGATCTAGGAGAAGTTCTATGTTCTATTACCAAGAAGTGAAATTCACCTTTGTGAACTGGAAGCAAGAAAAACAGATAAAGAAGCCATCATTAGAGGATTTTCCAGGAATCCAAGATTCATAGTATAACCCCACTAAATACGTATCTCACAAGAGATTATTAAATCTGCAGCGATTTTCTTACATAGTAGTGGAGTAATAAGGAAAGACTAAATTAAGTTCCACACACTCTGTTTAAGAAACAGAGAAGTTATTCAACATAGTTTTGGAAGTTTTAACCACAGCAATCAGAGAAGAAAAAGAAATAAAAGGAATCCAAATCAGAAAAGAAGAAGTAAAGCTGTCACTGTTTGCAGATGACATGATACTATACATAGAGAATCCTAAAGATGCTACCAGAAAACTACTAGAGCTAATGAATGAATCTGGTAAAGTAGCAGGATACAAAATTAATACACAGAAATCTCTTGCATTCCTATACACTACTGATGAAAAATCTGAAAGTGAAATTAAGGAAACAATCCCATTTACGATTACAAGAAAAAGAATAAAATACCTAGGAATAAACCTACCTAAGGAGACAAAAGACCTGTATGCAGAAAATTATAAGACACTGATGAAAGAAATTAAAGATGATAGAAACAGATGGAGAGATATACCATGTCCTTGGATTGGAGGAATCAACATTGTGAAAATGACTAGACTACCCAAAGCAATCTACAAATTGAGTGCAATCCCTGTCAAACTACCAATGGCACTTTTCACAGAACTAGAAATAATTTTTTCACAATTTGTATGGAAACACAAAAGACCCCAAATAGCCAAAGCAATCTTGAAAAAGAAAAATGGAGCTGGAGGAATCAGGCTCCCTGACTTCAGACTATACTATAAAGCTACAGTAATCAAGAGAGTATGGTACTGGCACAAAAACAGAAATATAGATTAATGGAACAGGATAGAAAGCCCAGAGATAAACCCACGCACATATGGTCACCTTATCTTTGATAAAGGAGGCAAGAACATACAATGGAGAAAAGACAGCCTCCTCAATAAGTGGTGCTGGGAAAACTGGACAGTTACATGTAAAAGAATGAAATTAGAACACCCCTAATGCCATACACAAAAATAAACTCTAAATGGATTAAAGACCTAAATGTAAGGCCAGACACTATAAAACTCTTAGAGGAAAACATAGGCAGAACTCTTTATGGCATTAATCACAGCAAGATCCTTTTTGACCCACCTCCTAGAGAAATGGAAAAAAGAACAAAAATAACCAAATGGGACCTAATGAAACTTAAAAGCTTTTGCACAGCAAAAGAAACCATAAACAAGACGAATAGACAACCCTCAGAATGGGAGAAAATATTTGCAAATGAAGCAACTGACAAAGGATTAATCTCCAAAACTTACAAGCAGCTCATGCAGCTCAATATCAAAAAACAAACAACCCAATCCAAAAATGGCCAGAAGACCTAAATAGACATTTCTCCAAAGAAGATATACAGATCGCCAACAAACACATGAAAGGATGCTCAACATCACTAATCCTTAGAGACATGCAAATCAAAACTACAATGAGGTATCATCTCACACCAGTCAGAATAGCCATCATCAAAAAATCTAGAAACAATAAATGCTGGAGAGGGTGTGGGGAAAAGGGAACCCTCTTGCACTGTTGGTGGGAATGTAAATTGATACAGCCACTATGGAGAACAGCATGGAGCTTCCTTAAAAAACTAAAATTAGAACTACCATATGACCCAGCAATCCCACTACTGTGCATATACCCCGAGAAAACCATCATTCAAAAAGAGTCATGTACCACAATGTTCATTTCAGCTCTATTTACAATAGCCAGAACATGGAAGCAACCTAAATGTCCACTGACAGATGAATGGATAAAGAAGATGTGGCACATATATACAATGGAATATTACTCAGCCATAAAAAGAAACGAAATTGAGCTATTTGTAATGAGGTTGATGGACCTAGAGTCTGTCATAC
Source organism: Monodon monoceros (assembly GCF_005190385.1). NCBI lineage: Eukaryota > Metazoa > Chordata > Mammalia > Artiodactyla > Monodontidae > Monodon > Monodon monoceros. Next base: position 76,873,092 of record NW_021703777.1, read on the forward strand.
AGAATAAAGTAAGTCAGAAAGAGAAAAACAAATATTGTATACTAACACATATATATGGAATCTAAAACGAAAAAAAAAAAAGGTTCTGAAGAACCTAGGGGCAGAACAGGAATAAAGACGCAGACATAGAGAATGGACTTGAGGATACGGGGATGGGGAAGGGTAAGCTGGGACAAAGTGAGAGAGTGGCATGGACATATATACACGACCAAATGTAAAATAGATAGCTAGTGGGAAGCATCCGCCTAACACAGGGAGATCAGATTGGTGCTTTGTGACCACCTAGAGGGGTGGGGTAGGGAGGGTGGGAGGGAGATGCAAGAAGGAGGAGCTATGGGGATATATGTATAGCTTATTCACTTTGTTATAAAGCAGAAACTAACACACCATTGTAAAGCATAATTGTAAAGCAATTATACTCCAATAAAGATATTAAAAAAAAATGAAAATGAACACAGAATCCAAAAAAAAAAAGAACCAGAGAAATCTAATAATTTAAATATATTTCCCTTAAAATGTTTATATTTAAGAAGTGGCGTTTAAACAGTTAAACTTTAGTTGTCAAGCAATGAAGTTTTCTTAGAGACCCAGGCCATGACAAAAATAGTAATAAAAAAAAACACTAGTGAATGATTATGTGCATAGAGTATTTATAATTTATATGTGATATATACCCCAAATAAAGTAGGTTCCAGAGATGGCAAGGCAGAGTTAAGAGTGAGAAAGGTCAGAAATGTGTTTCTCAATTGGCATGCCCTATAGGAATGAATATGGAGCCTCTGTCTAGGAGAAGCTGTAGTTTTTCCTTTCTGTCATTGAACAAAGCACACTCTGCATAAAGCCTATAGGACTCCTCTGCTGCTAATTGTGCTCCTCTTATTTGCAGTATGACTGGTTATTGGCTTCTGCGGAAATGGCTGAAGTCTCTACTTTTAATGAAAGCAATCTTATTATTTCTCTAGAGTTTTATTAACGTTCAGACATAGATAAATGTAAAGATTTAATCACACAGTGTATCATGTTTAGTACATGCTTTTGATTTCAACAATTTCTCAGGGAGGATAAATTATTTTAAGAAAGGCAGCCTATAAGAAATGATTATCAAAAACCTATCTTTAATCATTTGTTACATGATATTTAATATAGTAATAATTCATGTCAAATTGTATATGACCCCAATTGACAGTTAATGATAATGTGATATATAAATATATTAAATAATATTGAAACAAATACCTGAGACTGGATTTTTTTCTTATCAATTAAAAATTCCACGAGGACACATGAATTATGCAGCTTTGAATCTAGTACATTCGAGTGTTTCCTGGGGCTAGATCAGCCTTTAGTATGACCCTGATTTAATAACCATATTGACAAAAAGCTAAATTATTTTACAGAACTGTTGAAAGTAGAAGCAAAGATGACTATGATAGAGCTTTTAACTCAGGTGTGTGCTCAAAATTTGAAATGTAGCAGGAAGAGTTGAAGGAGCAGTTTAAACGTAACGTTAGGCAACTGTATCTAATTAGGGCATTACTAAAATGTAAGTTCAAATTTGGACAGAAATAATTTTCTAAATGCTTCTTTCAAAAATATAATTTTTTTTTCTGTGAAAGAAATATTTGTGGCAACATGTTTTTGAGTACTGATTTTAATTGCTTTGTAGAAACAGCAGTATTTGTTCTTGCTAGAAAGTGTGCTATGCTGATGTATTTAAAACATTATTAAAATGTCAAGATTTTGAAAGTGAATGTACCAACACTAATGTAGCACACTAAATAATGTTTTTTCCCAAAGAAGGGATATTTAGAATTGATTTACTAGAAGTTGTTAAAACCAGTGTGAAAATTAAAATATGATAAATACGCAACAATGATTATTATGATTATTAGTGCAGAGGATGGCAATGCTTTAAATGGATAGATAATGTACAGGCAACAACCTGCAAAAATGATGATGCTTACTTCTTTTTATTTATGAAAAAAATTGATTAGGTGAAAAGAACAGATTCCATATTAGGTAATGATTTATGTAAAATGGATATAAGTATGTTATACAATCTTGTATTATATAATGGATTCCATTAATATTTCACATTCACTTAACACATACTATATATGTCAGACATTTTACTAAGTACTAAAACAAGATGAATAGGAGAGTTTTTTCCCTTAAGATGATTACTTTTTGATAGGAAAGGTAAACCTAAATCATATAAATAAATATGTATCTATTCACTCATGATAAGTGTAGAATTAAATATTTGGATTATTATAAATATTTACATCATGGAAAAGTATACCAAAATAAAGGACCTCTGAATCAACAAAATTCAAAATTTTCTGTACATTCATAAAGAATAATATAGACCTACATTTAATCAAATTGCTACATATATAGCCATTATAACTACAATTGTTTTTTAGTGTTGATTATCAGTCTCTTTTTTACTCCTCCTAGACAGAGGTTACTGCGGACTGTTTGGGATGATGTTGGTGTTTTGCTCCTTCTTTTCTCATGTCTGTTCATGTGTTTTAAGTCTGTGCACTGCCAATATTGATTTCTGAATATCCGTTGGTGTGTAAATGACTTGAATCATAGCAGATATAATTCTTAATTATGTTTAGAGTTGCTTAACTTTCAATCTTTGCAGTGCAAAGTTTGTATCACACACTCACACACAGACACACTCATATTTCTTTCCTTCTATTTTGCTGATTTTAGGATGGAAAACTGGCCCATCCTCTTTTGGCCATAATGGCTGGATTGAAAGTAGATATTACAGTGTTGTGCTTTGCTTTGTTCTGTTTTTTGTTTTTTTAAAATTGAATTATTAGATGTTGCTCTTGAGGATTTATATACTGGGTATATGGTTCTGAGGAGATCTCTGTAGGAAACAGATTTCTGCTAGGATTAATTTTAAGCCCACCAAATTTCATCATAGAATAAAAGGCTTTCAACTAATACTGCTTTTCCATGAACAATTCAACCAAATTTTTTTTTTCTACTTAACATCCCTTACATGTATCTCTTTACTACCTGACTTTAGGTTTACTAATTGAATTAGCTGTAATGATAGAATCAAGAACATTCAATTTAGAAAAAGAGGAATAAACTTGAAATAATACATCAGAATCAAATGGAGCCAAACTTCATTTTAAATTATTGCTTAATATTTAATTTTTAGTATAGGCCTCCCAGAGGGCTTCAATTTGGTTCAAGATCATCGCCTACTTGTGGAGTGCCTTTTATTTTTCTCTATTTTCTTACTTGTTTTAGGTGTTTCAGTAGCCTATGTGGATTTGGAGTCTCATGGGAATATGTTGTGATCTCCTGTAAAACTTGCTTTCTATTTTATTTTATGTTCATTTTAAAGATGACATAGTAAAGTGCTATTGAAAGTGAAGAAATTCACATCAGGGTAGAACGTTATTAAAGTACCAGACTTACGTATTTGCCATATATTTCAGATGTAATAACAAAAGAACAGTTTCCCTTCCTTCTTTTTAAAAACTAATCATTGTTGATTTCTTTTGTACCACTTAACTAAATAATTGTCTTTTAAACTTAATATGAATTTATCAAAGCCAAATTCAAAATAAGTATACCAATGTCAGACCAAGTCTAAAATATTTGAACACTTTTAACACTTTAAGAAGTTTTATTGACTTTGTTGACTCTTGGAAGATTGGCATGTATGTCAGGGTCCAGCATCATGACCATAGCAATTTAGGATCAGGATCATTTCCTTATTTTTAGCATTAAAATGAGGGGATTGGAGGATGTAGGCTATATGTTCTTCTGAAAATCTAAGCTTTCTCTCTCTTAGTCTTCAAAGTTGATTCTGACTCTGCTTCTGGTTTTCCAAAATATGTCATAAAATACTGCAGCAGGAGTGCTCTATAATTCTTTTTTGTTTCCAGTTAGTGCTTTATTTTTTCATTCTCCATAGAATGCTGATTTTGTAACATTGATTACAGTCTGATATGTACCATTACAACAAAAGTTTCACTTTATGAAAGATCAGATACGGATACACACATCCCGTCCCATTGGCAGGACCGCCTAGGTCCGGGGAAGGAATTTGCCGACGTACTCGGAACTGTTTCCAAGGTTTTCTCGGGCTCGGGTTTGTGTCGCGGCTGCTGGTCCTGGGAGTCAAGGCAACGGAGATCCTCCCAGCTCGCGAGAGCGCCCCCTTCTCCCACAGCTTCGGGGACCCAGCAACAGCTATGGATCCGGTGTCTGGCTCCCGCAGCCCGGAGTGGGAGGTCTCGGGCTCCGGGGGGAAGCGTCGCAGTTCGTCGAAGAGCCCTAAGCCCAGCAAAACCTCTCGCTCCCCGCGGGGCCGCCGCTCTCGCTCGCACTCTTGCTTTCGGTCCGGGGACCGGAATGGCCTTAGCCATCAACTGAGTGGCCCCAGCCAAGGCTCCCAAAACCAGTCCTACCGCTCCCGCTCGCGGTCACGCTCTCGAGAGCGGCCCTCCGCGCCGCGGGGCGCCCCTTTCGCTTCTGCCTTCTCGTCCGCCTATTATGGTGGCTACTCACGCCCCTGCGGGAGCGACAAGCCATGGCCTAGCCTCCTGGACAAGGAGAGGGAAGAGAGCCTGCGGCAGAAGAGATTAAGTGAGAGAGAGAGGATTGGAGAATTAGGAGCTCCTGAAGTATGGGGACTTTCTCCAAAGAATCCAGAATCAGACTCTGATGAACATACACCAGCAGAGGACGAAGAGCCAAAGAAAAGCACCACTTCAGCTTCTACTTCAGAAGAAGAAAAGAAGTCTAGTCATTCAAAAGAAAGGTCTAAGAAAAGGAGGAAGAAAAAGTCATCTAAAAGAAAACACACGAAGTATTCTGATGATAGTGACAGTGACTCTGATTCTGAAACAGCCTCCAGTGATGAAGATACAAAAAGGAGAGCAAAGAAAGCCAAGAAAAAGGAAAAGAAGAAGAAACGCAGATCGAAGAAATATAAGAAAAATAAGTCTAAGAAGAGCAGAAAAGATTCCAGTGATTCATGTTCTAAAGAGTCCCAAGAAGAGTTTCTGGAAAATCCCTGGAAGGATCGATCAAAGCCTGAAGAACCCTCAGATTTGATTGGTCCAGAGGCTCCCAAAACACTTGCCTCTCAAGATGATAAACCTTTGAACTATGGCCATGCTCTGTTACCTGGTGAAGGTGCAGCTATGGCTGAATATGTAAAAGCTGGAAAACGTATCCCACGAAGAGGTGAAATTGGCTTGACAAGTGAAGAAATTGCATCATTTGAATGCTCGGGTTACGTAATGAGTGGTAGCAGGCATCGCCGAATGGAGGCTGTGCGACTGCGAAAAGAAAACCAGATCTATAGTGCTGATGAGAAGAGAGCCCTTGCATCCTTTAACCAAGAAGAGAGACGAAAGAGAGAAAACAAGATTCTGGCCAGTTTTCGAGAGATGGTATACAGAAAAACCAAAGGGAAAGAGGACAAATAAGGATTTTCTGATTGTTCATCAGACATTTTTAACAACAAAAAAGAAAGTTTGGGTTCCATATATACACACAAAAAGATTACCATGATCTGAAAAAGCTTTACAGTGCTACTGTGCCTTCTATTTAATTCTTTCAGTCCTTCTATAAAAAGCTGCTTATTGATGCCTCCACCCCAAAACCAACAAACAAACCAAAAAGCAAACTAACCCACAGACTTGTTGAATTGAAAATGTGAACATTAGTTTTAAAATTCTTAATAAGCTTATTAAAAATGGTTATTTCAAATATAAAATATTGGGACGTCTCCTGTTGTGCCAATGTAAGTACATTATTTCTATCTGAGCTGTGTTTAGATCATTATTTGAATACTAGAAATGGATGGGAGTCAACAATGATCAGGAGTTTAATAAGGAAAAATATAATGTCATTGTTTTCATTGTTTTAACTTGGTTGCTTCATAAGGATGAAGCTAAAATGATGATAAACGTTTTTAAAGTCTGTCCTTTGTAATAAGCAGATTTCATTTTAAGCATTGTTAAACTTTTCAGTTTATTTTTTACATCTGTCATTCAGTTTAATCTGTAACTTCATATAGAACCCCTCACTTTCTCACTTTTTTATGGCTACTGTTGGCTTTTAAGTTTGGGGGAAATGGAAAATTCTGGGACTGTGAGATCGTGATCTTTTTCCTTCCCTCCTTTTGTTAAAGTTTAGTTGTTAGGACATACGAGTGAAGGGGGAGGGGATAGTAGAAGTTTTGGCTGTTTTTGTTAAGGTTGTTTTGAGCTGCATTATTATGTGCCTAGGATAAATTTAAATTATCTGAGTGATGGGGAATTTCTGACTTTGCTGTTATAAAATGCCCTCTCTCCTTATAATAGTTTTAAAGTTTTTTTTTAACTGTTTTTTTGAAGAGTACACTGCATTTATTTAACCCTATAAATTATAACATCTTAACACATGTAAAATTTTTGTATTTTTAAAGTACTTTGAAAGATATATTTTTTTTAACAAGTGGAAAATAATGTTCTTTAAAAGACATCAAACTTTTAGTGGAAAATGATATTACCAGAGGCATGTAAGGATTTGTTCATCCTCTTCAAGAAATGGGATTTTTATGTAAAATATATATGTAGCACTGAATGCCAAAATGATGGGTATGTGTGATTGGAATTAAAAATGAGATTTGCTAATAAAAAAAAAAGAAAGATCAGCAAAAATACATCAGCAAGGATATAACTAGTGCATTTACTAAAACACATCATAATCATAAAACCAAGTGGTCACACACAATAATCTTTACATTTGACATACCAGTTACATCCTAGCAGAGCCAGTGTGTTTGGCAGGTGATTAAAATATGTAAGTAATGACACTGATCAATCTTAACACTTCTGAAGTGTTAATTTTTTATCAGTTAAACTTAAAATAAATCAATAAGAGTATTGAGACATAACAAGGAGGAAATCCAAAATTTGTTGAACAGAGACAGTAGTAAACAGTAGGAAGAGCACTGAATTGGGAGCTAGTACATTTGGATCCTTGTCTTATCTTTGGCCCTGGATGGATGACCTTGGGCAAGTATTCTGGGCTATATGAATCATTCACTCTTAAAATGAGAGAGTTGGCTGGATGGTTCTCTAAACTCTTTATAGATTTAGCTTTCCATAATTCTAAAATCTTTGACACCGATTCATTTTTGTGTTGTAAAGTGAAATGTCTAACAATACTAACTTGGCAGTTGGGTTGAGTCCAGCTCTACCACACAAATACAACTTGTTGCTTGTGTTCAAGTCTCTTCCTTCTGAGCCCCATGACAGCCCTATCCTCAAATTAACAAACAGTAATGACAAGCTTCAGGAGGTAAACAAGCTTGTCCTCCACTAGACACAAACTCAAGACCCCCAAAGTCATGGTTATTAAGAAAAGCTATAATGGAAGAACTATGTGGGAAACCCACAACATCCTCTTTGGTAAATGGTACAATAACACAATTCACTAATAGAAGAAGGCAGGTACAGATATTAACTACAATACATAGTTTTCAACTGTTATTTGTGAACCTGCACAAAAAATATACACACAATTAGAGCTGTATCAATATGAACTATAAATTCACAGTCTAGATGTACACGGGAGCCTCTCTCATGCTGCTAATCTGAAGGAGGCTTATTGTAGTTTCACGTGTTTGTAACTCTACAGGAGGAAGCTGGGATTCTTTTTACTAACATTGGCTTCTATTCCATTATCTGAAAAGCCCAGCTCTCTCATATAATCACAGAAATTAAAGATGTCCAAGCCCCCCTTTAGGGCATTTCCTCCATCTCCTACTTTCCTTATCAGATCACTGTCTTTTTATTCTAAAACACTGAATGACTGGCTTCCATCAGCTCCCTATCTGAAAATCAAGTAGACTTTATCTTTTTTAATCTAAGGAATAAATTTGTCCATATTTCTTCCTAATATTTTAATGTAATTCCTATCTCAATTGTATTTACACAGTTCTGAATATTTAACTACAGTATCCATTATAGAAATTAATCCAATTCGATGAACATGAGTGTGCAAAGCAAAATTACTTTGAAAATGTCGTTTTCTTAATAAACATTATTCTTTCATTAAAGTGCTTCCCCTTTGACAGCAGTGATTACTTTAAGCAACTCTATGAGCCTTGAAACATTTTCCAACATCTCTAACCCGTGCCCCCTTCCAGAAAATATAAAACACCCTTCAGTGTCCTCCTCCCTCCTGAGGGGACTGAGGATTTTTACCCTACAAGGTCTCTTCTCCTGATTGAGAATCCCTGATACTGAAGAAATGGCATCACCAGCCGTATATTTGCTGAACTTTGCCTTTCCATAATTTGACTGTAAAACAACAGATTTATTTTTGCCTTCCCAGAAACGTCATTTTTTATATTACCAAATATGCTTTTTGAACTCTACAGCTCCCTTCTATTCCTCATTCCTTACGAGATTTTAATACACTCCTTTATGGGGAAAAGACATCCCCTCCTGAGAATCACTGAACCAAAATATTATTTCTGAATTACTATTCATGATAAGGCTCAATAACTAAGTTTGAGAAAACAGTATTCAATTTAAAGACGGAAAAATACTGTATCATTGATGAAATGAATATTATAATATTGAGTATATTCTAATTATTAAACCAAATTATTTAAACTTCATTCTTGAAAACTAACGTAGAGACTTGTTTTTAAAATGATCTACTGAAATCATAATGAAATGCACCTTTCATACTGGTAAATTATAGTAACAAATTATATGGCTTTCCTTTGTTGAAATGTTTTCTTCGATTATATAATCCACTCATTTTCAGATATTCAGAACTAAAACTTTTAGATTTTTCTAAATAAATTTTTATCAGTTTCACCTAGTTTAGTAACTTAGAATTGAATCTGTTTCTTCTATAGAATTGCCAACTAGCACAAACATCTCTCTGACTGATGCACAATGACAAGAATATAAAATAGCCATGTCTGCAAGAAACACTTATATTGTCTTTACTTTTCCAAATTCTAACAGAGTGAAATTCTGTATACCCTGAAGCTAGAATGATAATGCATATAGAGTTTTAAAAGTAGTTTTGGAGAAAATATGGATGCATTTCTTTCCAAATTTTAAAAATGATCTTCTGCGTCTAAGTTAAGCAGATTGGAAAGAGGAAAGAGGAAAGGTCTACCTCCAGATCCAAGGTGAAGGGCCTAAATAAAATCATTCAACACAGCCCCCAACAAGGCACAATAGTTTAAAATTTTACACCAGTGACACCAGGGAGGGGTCCCACTCCCATGGCTGTCAGTATTCTGAATCAATGCGCTTTGGGATGGTGTTCGGCTAGATGTTTGAAGTTCCTTCATATATTGTACCAATCTTCACATCTCGGAAGTATTTTTCCACAGGGTAATTTTTGGTGTAGCCTACTCCTCCCATCCACTTGATACATTTGCCAGTTATTAGGCCCTCAATCTCTGATGCATAGTACTTGGCCATAGATTCTTTAATGAATGGCCTTCCAGCTTCTAAAAGCCTTGCAGCGTTGTATGTGAGTAATCTTGCAGCTTCTAGCTGGGTGGCCATGTGAGCCACTTGGTGTTGGCATCCCTGAAAATCAAATATTCTTTTGCCAAACTGTTCCCTTTCTTTAATATATGGAATAGTGTAGTCAAAACATCCTTGAGCCAGTCCCAGCATCTGTGCAGCCATTCCTATTCTACTTTCATTAAGACCCCCAATGGTTTACTTATAGCCCTGTCCAATTTGTCCCAGGATACTGGCTTCTGGAACCTTGACATTTTCAAATGTTAATGGGCAAGTAAAAGAAGCTCTGCTTCCCATTTTGTTCTATGGTTTTCCTATATGAAGGCCCTCAGTATGACAATCTACCAAGAAGCAGGTAATTCCTGTATACCCAAGAGTAAGGTCTACATTTTCCATCACCATGAAGAGCTTGGCATCCTTGCCATTGCTAATCCACATCTTTGACCCATTGATGACATAATAATTTCCCTTTTTATCAGGTTTGGTCTTCAAAGCAAATGAATTGCTACCTGCTCCAGCCTCTGAAAGGCAGAAACTTCCCATTTGTTCCGTAGCTAGCTTGGGCAAATAGCCTTCTGTTCTTCTGTTCCATATTTTCCTAATTACTGTGTTCTGAATGTCACATACCAGACCACAGATGCATCAACTTTGGCTAATTACTGTGTTCTGGATGTCACATACCAGAGCCAAAGACGCATCAACTTTGGCTAATTCCTCTATCACTAGGATAGAGGAAAAAATGAAGCTCCTGTTCCTCCATATTTTGTGTCAATTTCAATACCCATCAACCCTTGTTGAAATAATCCTCGTATTACTGATTTTTCCATTTTTGAATTTTCATCCATTTTTGAAACCAAAGGAGCAATTTGTTCCTGGACAATTTTTTAACCGTGCTCTTTATCATCCTCTCTTCATCTGTAAATGTTTGCAGAGGGGCATAGGGTAGGCCATTATTTGTTGCTTTGAGTCCAGCTTCTCAAAGCTGGGAAGATTTTAAGACATCAGGAGGATTTTTCCAGGAAGACAGGCAAATTGGGAAGTTTCTTCTTAACAGTGGGCTGCCACACAGCAGCCGAACCGTGGCTCCCTCCATCTGTGCCCCAGGACAATCGCCCTATAACTCTTTTCGTTTTAAGCATATTTATGTTTTTAAGGTTCTGCAATTTCTTTAGCATAAGATATATTTTTAAAGATATATACTATTTTAAAATCTAAAAATCACACACATTTTCAATAGTGACAAAACATATTTTCCTATTATATCTCCTGTTAAGGTTTTGTGACGCAGAATTAAGTTGGGACCAGGGTAATATTGCTACTTGATACACAAATTATTCCTTTGACTTACTGAATGCAAACCCACAGTCAACACATTTATCAGGAGAGGAATAGTTAAGAGCATTTGTTAGGTTTGTATATGTACACAGTAAATAGAAAAATATTAGGTTTATGGGACAGAACAAGATAAGCGAAATGAAAATTAAATGTCTGATAGTGTATTTCTAGTCTGTTTCAGCTGCTCTAACAAAAATATCATAGATTGGGTAACTTTTAAACAAAATAAATTTATTTCTTATACTTCTGGAGACTGGCAAGTCCAAGATCAAGGTACCAGCAAATATGCCTGGTGAGAGCCAGCTTCTTGGTTCATACACAGTCTTTTCATTGTGTCCTCACATGGTAACAGGGGAGTGGGAACTCTCTGGAATCTCTTTTGTAAGAGTCTCTTCAGAGTGTCTTTTGATCTCATTCAATGTGATGGTATTTTGACATGGGACCTAATGACCTAATCAAAGGTCCCATCTCTAAATACCATCACATTGGGTATCAGGTTTCAACATATGAACTTGGGCAGTGGGGAGGGGGCATACATATTCAGTCTTTAGCATAGTGACTAAAGAATAACATAATATATCTTCCATACCATTCCACAGAAAAGGATGTAATGCAGAGGAAAAGAAATAGTGGAAAGTTTGAAAGTCTGGGTTCTAGTCTTTGGCCTGCACATGCCGCTTTCCTTTTGTTGTAGACAAGCTGTGTAGCCTCTATTAACCACAAAGTCCTCATCTAGGAAATATACTTGTTAGCCCCTATTAAAATCCTTAAGGTCTCTTCAAGCCTTAAGATTTTTTTTGTTAAATTAACAATAGATCAAAGTAACAAGAACCATGAATAGTTAAAATAACATGAAAAGTTATGATGTATATAAAGATCTGTGGATTGTTCTCATCATAAATAAATTGTAAATTTTGCATTTTAATTATCCTTCCTAGACCCCCATCTAAAAATATATCTATACTGTTATTTATTTTGTAGTGTTGGGAGAAATGAACAAAGCTTGAGTGCTACACATGGTGATAAATTTAAAATATGTTAAAAAAACCACGTTCTGATTTGGCAATCATTCTTTTGTGTATATAATGAACCTGTAGTATTTTTCTTTCAAATTTTACTTCTGAGCTATAGTTATCTACAAATACATGTGCATACATGCCTAATCTTTGGGTTTCCAAGAATGATTGTAAAGAAATATAAAAATAAATCACTTTACAATCTCTCATGCAGTAAGTATGTGCTAGAGCAACTTATTATGGTGAGCGAAAGGATGTATCACATTGAGGTTTCATTAATTCCATATTGTGCTAAAGCACTGATACAAAAGAAGGACGTGAATTAACAAACAGCACATCTTACTATTGAGGTATGTTAGATAATACAGTCAGATATTATAACCTAATTTCCAACTTAGAAAAGTTTTAATGAAAACTGTGGATAGTTGCTCAGATAAGCCAGAGGAGGAATGAAGAGCACAATTGTCCACCATTAATCCATTTCATTAAATTCAAGAATTTGAGCATATTAAGATAAATCAGAATAAAGATGAACGCTGAAAGCCATATACCTTTCAATCAAAAACAGGATTAGGAGCTGACATTGAACTGAGAGAGAGCCTAATTTAAACATGCTAGCCTCTGAACTTTTGGAGCCCCCCTGAGAATGAAGTTTTATTCATATGAAGCACTTGTTCTGAATAATAGCCATGTTCCTTTGGCACTTATACCTAAAGAGTTTAACTTAGTCAATCATCACTTCTTTCCATTGTCTTCTTACAGATAATTGTGTCTTGGGGCTGCAAATAATATCATTATTAACTCTTTGAGATAGCCACTGTGTCTTCTGAATAGTGGCAAAATCCATAAAGCAGTTGAGTGGATTTTTACATCACTGGAAACTCATCAGTCAAGAGATGGTAGTCCTGTTAAGCAGGTGACAGACATTAAAGAGATTCATTACATCTGAAAATGCCAACTCCTTGTAACAGCTTACTGAATATCCCTGCCACTACAAAGGTCAGTGTGTAAGATGTGACTAATGCTGTTGTCAGAAAGCTCATACACTTCAATGCCAGTTTTCATTGCACCTTTTGTTTGGCACATATTGGGTGAAAGTTGTATTAGTTTTCACCCACTTGAAGAGGTAGATAATAGCTAGAGTTTATGATCACAGTGCTTCATTAGATGCATTCTGCATTGAATGAATCAAACTTATTGGCTTTATTTCTGTAACTTTCTGTTGAAGTGTTTAAGGTTACACTATGAGTGATCAAAAAATACTTCTTGAGTAAGATGCTATGTTGACAGCTTTGACAGAACTAAGAATGACTTTTAATGAGTCTGTATCTAGGTAAGTGTCGATGCTTCAAATATGAAGGTTCCAATACCCTGTTTGGATTAGAAGGGGAAAAATGGTATTTTGCCTATAGCTAGCATTTCCTAAAGATCCTTTCATAGGCAATTGTATTAACACAAGAACAGTTCTCTATATAAATGTCTGTGGTATTGGCACAATTCCTGGAATATTATGGTTGTATATATACATACATATATATATATATATATATATATACGTGTGTGTATGTGTGTGCATGTGTGTATAAAATACTGACCAAAAGTAGCACCAAATAAAAGTTATGGGCTCCATTCTTCCTCTAAATTCTGGGGAATATAGGCTCAAAAATACTAAATCAATATACCCTATTTAATTTTCTCAGCTTCAAAGTCTCCAATTCACATTAACCAAAGAGTGTGATTATTGATGCTATATGATCCCGACATCACTTACAGTGCCTGGAAGTGTTGCCTTGGTAGGGAATAGACAATGATCTTATAATGTTTCTCTGAAGTTGGGTTATATATTTGATTCATATTTAAGTATGCTTATTCTTGAGAGAAAGTATAACATTCTCTGAAGAAAATTTTTTCTAACATTCGTACCTGAAATGTCTTTCCTATACTCTACGCTGGCCGTTTTCCTATCTGAATGTAACTTTAAAACTTTTAGAAATATGAATGGATCACCCTACCTTAAAGTCCAGTACACTGGCTTCCTATGAATAAATTGTTCCCATCCACTTTAAGGAAGTCATCTGACCCAGAAATCTGACAGATTAAAGTATGCCAGAATATGGCATTGTTTTTTTCTTTAGAAGAGGTAAATCATATATCCTAGGAATAAAGTGTCTGCTACATTAATGCAGTTGACTTCTGGTCATAGTCTGTCCTTACATAGTGACTACTATATCATTTATATCAAACAAAGAAACATTTTAAAGGAGGTAAGGGAGGTGAGTGGCATTTGTCACACAGCTGTGCAGAGATATCTCAGGTAATTTCTTGAGCCTCTGATGTATTGTGCTATCAGTCTTAATTTTCTCCTGCCATTTCTTCATGAACCAAAGAAAAGGAAAAATTATTTTCTTAAGATCTCAAGGGAATGTGAAAATAAGATCAAATAACCTATATTTAGCAAAGGAAGTTTTAAAAATAAAGGAAAAATGAAGTGGCTTAAATTTTAGAAGATAGGCCTGACATATTATGTCCCCTTTAAATGTTTCCTCATCAGGTTACATGTTCTGCTAATTTTTAAAGAAATCTGAGCTAGAGATTTTATATTACTTAGGTTAAAATAAACTATTTTATGTGAAGTAAAATGTACATAATATGGAGCTTTAAGTAATGTTTTATTATGTCACTGTATCCCTGCCGGTGAGAGGCAGTATTATTTAATTCTGAAAGGATGGTATGGTAAACTCTGTACATATTATTAGCTCTTCTAATGCACACAATATGAAGAAAGAACTGAGATTTAAAGCATGAGACTTTAGTTCTAGACCAATCTGCCACTATCCAGTTATGAAATATTAGGGAGTGAACAAGTGTCTCTGGACATTGATAAATCTTCTTTTAACTGAATACATGCAATGAACAATATCTGAAATTCTATAATCAGTAATGTCTTTAACTTTAATCTCTTGAGAATAAGACCAAAATATAGGCTAAAATCACATTTGGGAATGATTTTTCATTATATGTATACATGTATATATGTTTTATATGTATACGTATATATGTTTTTCCTATTTCTAATCTCACGTCCCCACTAATATAAACATATATTTTGGGGAAGAAATTTAGAAAGGCATACGTGCACAGATTTTATTGGTTAGTGAGGTACCTGAACCTGCCAAAATAAGAATTTTATTAAAATATTTGGTTGAAATCAAGTAAACACAGGTTTCTTCTTTCAACCTAATAGATTGTCATCATATGTTTTGGTATTGAAATGATGCTAGCATGCCTCCAGATTACTTTAAATGAGGAACATAAAAGGTACAATAAATGGCAAAGTAAATGGTAGAATAAAGCACTGATCTAGATTCCCTCTCCGGTAAGCTCTAGGGATAATAAGTTCAATTTTTTTAAGGCAAGGTGTTCAGTGATAAAAGATTGGGCCCGCTATCATTTATAGTCTCTCCGCTCCAAACCCAACCTTCTTTTTCCCAGTTTTGTGGACCCTGTACGTATTTCTATTTCTCTAGCTGGTACATTGTTGGGCTTTTGTTCCAATAACGAGTGCTGGAGTAACATAGTGAGGTGATAGTGACAAGAAGCCCTCAGGTTGGGTGCTGCCTCCATATTTTATCCAGTACAGGAGGTGAGGCTTGGTGGCTCTCACTTCATGAGACTTTAGAGACAGTTTCTAGCCTCACTGTCTTTCACAGGAGCTGTGCCCCTACTTTTAAGCCATGCTCTTCCTACCTGGCTGGCTGCTTTTACAGATGAACTTCATCCATCATCAAGCAACTGACTATCCTTTATGAGGTTGCTTCTAAAGAAGGTCCAGCTGAGACCTCAGGCAACTGCCTCACCAACACGTAACTTACTTCTACAGACCAGCTCACATCTGCCCACTTCCTCTGGCAATGGCAGACCGTTTCTGTAGATCAGCACTGGCCTGCATCCCCTCTAGAAAGCTTTGTTGCCACTGGAAGACTGCTTGTCTCTCTCTAGCCATGCCTTCTGCAAAGAGTTTGAAATCTCAGCCTTGGGTGGAGGAACCTCTCCTAAGTCCTTTCACTTTCTAAGTTTCTTTCACTGTCCAGTATCCTTCAACTTAGTAATAGTATAACGTGTTTATTTGCACTTGCAAATTCTGGACTCCATAGAGTTCCTTATATCTCTTTTAGTAGTTAAAGGCTTTGTATAAGTTAATGATTCTTTATACTAAAGATTCCTTGTTTAAATTACTAGTGTATTTTTTGTCTCCTAACTGGACCCTCATTGATATAAAAGTATAATGGAACTCATTGCTTTTGTTTAGCAATTCAACTTTCATATTTTTTGGAAGTAAAACAAAAAAAAATGCAGTGAGTATATGAATGTTAGGAAAATAATTTGAACTAAAGTTCACAACATTATTGTCAGAGGAAATATTTGTCAGAGGAAGAAAATTAATATTCCTAGGCACTAGACACTCTTATGGCTTCCTGAGATATAAACACCCCTTTCACCTGCCAAGATCCAGGATGCCTATATAGGGCTTAGGTATTGGACAAATGAATTATCTGTAATTCATGTCATCTGTATCAACAACTAATTTCATCTTTCTTAAAATGTCCAGGTAATTTTAAATTTTTTGACCATTCCACTTAGCAACATTTTAATCTTTTCTTCTGTCAGTATAGTTTGCTTCCTTTTAGAGAGGGGAAGAAAAGAGGGTGGAATATTAGATTGAGCTATGGTATATAAAAGAGAGACAGAGAGACTTGAGAGAAAAGAGGGGGAAAACTATTAAAATAAAGCTTGGTCTTTATGTTTCATTAACGGCCATATTTGCCAGCAAAATACAACAGAAAAGAAATTGAACTGAAACAAACTACCATGTGATTATTCTGGAAGTTTTAATTGCCCTTACCTTTTCTTGTTCTCAGCTTGCTTTTGTTAACACGCCTACCCACTTTTCCTTTTCCTTTACCTCTGCTCCGTGTTAAAAGCTAGAATGTCCCCAGTAGATGTTTAAGCTGAACCTCTGAGCCAACTGAGGCAACAAGTTGTGGTTAATAAAGTATAAGAGTTTAGAACTAGAAGCGGCCTTAAAGATTGTCTACTCAAACCCTTAATTTCACAGAAAAGGGGGATAAAGCTAAGGGAGTTAAGAACTCAAAAATAAAAAAGGATGGTCTGACATAAGAATGGGTAGTTTGGGTTCCTGGGTTCAAACTTGGTTCCATGAACTTGGTTCTCTATCTATCATATACTCTTGAGGTTAACATCAGGCCTAACTTTCAAAGTACATCAAGATTTTGCTCAGAAAACAAAACATTATCCAGATAAAATAAATTTTTGTTGATATTAGTAATTATATTCTTAACTCTGGCATTCCTGGAAGATGCTAGTATAATGTTTTTAGGTCAAAAGGATACTCTCACAGTTTTCTAGGCAATTCTCAAATATTCATTCTTTCTTTCATTTAACAAGCAATTATTGAAAGTCCTTAATGTGTTCTTGGTGTTGGCTAGGCATTCGGGGGGAAGAAAGGAAATTAACAGAAAAAAGCAGAAATGTTGATCCTTGATTTCAAAAATCCTAAAACCTATATTTTAAACAACATAAGCACATTTGATTGGCATTAGTACATTTAAAATACTATAATTCTAAGTAATAAATTATATGGGTCATACATTCTAAACAGAAAGAAAAAAAAGGCATAATCATGGTAAGGCACATTTAATCTAGAAGTTTTTTGAGAAGGCTCAATAATGTAATGAATACAAAGGTGAAGAGGAGAAAAAGTAGGGAAAGGCTTTTTAAATGGTAAAACTCGCACAAAGTCAGGAAAGTAGCAGATGAACTAATGTGGATGAAATAGTAACTAGTTTGAGAAAGTAATTTTAAATGGTAATATTTATCTGCAGTATAAGAAAAGAAACTTGATTAAAAGTAGATATTCATAACATGGACAGCAATTCTATTAGATAGGTAGGTAGATAGATAGATAGATAGGGAAACAGAACTACATCAGAAATATAAAATCATTAATATAGAAAACAGTACAATGATGACATACTTGTATTAAAACGAGGAAAAAAAGAAGTGTTTACCTGTGTCTGTGTTTCTGGAAACTCTTTATTAAATGGTTAATATGTATTCTTGTTCACTTTTACTAGTTGTGTTCAAAGAAAGAATAAATTATATGAAGATTTGACCAAAAGCAAAGAAAAACCCAGCAGGCTTCATTGAGATTAACTGTTTCTCAGAAGCTCATAAGTGAACAAGTCAGATCATTGTGGTCATTTATCTGTAGTTGATTGCATCCATTTATCAAACCTCTTTTGTTTCCCCCACTTTTTTTTTTTTTAGTAGAAGTCCACTTCAGTGATAAAGTAACTTTACATGATGCTACTTTTCTTTAAATAATTTTCTTCTCTGACCATTATTGCTTTCTTCATTTCTTATATCATTGCTTCTGATCATTCATTAAGCAGTTAGCAGTTTTAATGATAAAAAAAAAAAAGAAAACTAAAACTAGAGAAGATGGAAGAAAGGAAGGAAAGATATACATTGTAGTAAACTCATCATCTTTATACCACGTTTGTCATACTAAGAAAGGAGAATTTCTTAAAACATGTTTGGATGTCACCAATAAGATTACTTGTAGGTTTTTCTAGGAATGATGATAGTCTTACCTGTATATTCATATACAGAGTTGAACTATGACTATATGAAGATTCATCACTCAATTTTTATTGTAAGAAGGGATTTAGAATTTATATTTAAGTCAATATAGATATTTGAGATTATAGATGAATTTTCTATTATAATTATTGTATATTGACGAAAACTGACTACAGATTGAATGTGAAATTATAGGGATTATTATAGTGTAGTTATGGAAAAATATGAACCATTTATGGGATAGTCTTCATTTAAAAATAAAATTTCATATCTGAGAGTTTAGACACTGGAGATAGGCTTACTCATACCATAGAATATCAAACTATGCACTTTCATAATAGTAAATGCTACCAAGAATAAGCCTTTACTGAATTAAGAAGACATAATATTTCTAAGTTGCTAAGTAATATAAAAGAAATTAAAGCACATGCAATAATTGATACTGGTTTTATAATTCTGTTTAACTGTTTGTAAAATGTCTAATGTATACAGTGAGTTAACTATAAAAATAAAAATATGTGCCGTAATTGAGTAAAAGTCAGTACATATCATAAAAATAATTTGAAATATGGTGACTCGAATGTAAATTTTTGCTGAAGATGTCTAGCCTTAAATCTGATACAATTTTTCAATATACCTATACTCTTTTCCAGAGTTTTCACAGCATAGTCATAACATTAGCCTGATGTACATGTTAAAAGCATATTTGAGTAAACATTTCAACTTGTACAATAAGTCAAAATAAACACAGAAATTGATACTTTATAAACAGATCAGGATTGAACATGAGATAATTCTATGTATCTAATAGATTGAATGATTTTACATTTTCATGTACAAAATTACAAATATGCTACAAAAAATACTGAATTTGAAGTCAGAATTTTGGGGTTTCCATTTTCATATGTCCAATCATTAGATTTTTACCTACTTAAGCTCTCTGAGAAACTTTCTACGCTGTGACTGCTTTCCCTACTGGTCCATTTCTCTCATTCTAAACATGTCATTATATTTCCCATCCTTAGGAAAACAAAACAAAACAGTAACAATTATATCTACACTCCAAAAATAAAACCGTTCTCAGATTCACCATCTACACTTTGGAATAGACTATCCTATTGTTCTCTTCCTCTTCCTCCCTAAATTTATTTTTAGACCACAGGAATAAAAGATTGAGTAACCATTTTCATTAGTGTAAAGCACTTTATCACCATCAGTAGAATGCCCCTCTTGTTATGATATTTAATATTAATTGTATTCCTTTTATATCCATGGATACTCTGATCCCCATTGGCATTTACTTAAACACATATGTATATATTTGAAAAACGATGTGCCCTTGCAAAATGCATACTGCTGTTTTATGTGTATACTACACATGTTAAGTATATGTGAATGGCATTTTGCTATTCAGCCCTTGTTATTCATTCAACACTATGTTGTTAATGTGTTTTTTTTTCCTTTTAATGACATCTTGGGAAGATTCCAGAGCTTTCCAGTTGAGAAACTAAAATAGCTTATCTGAATGTCATTCATTCTGTTAAACAGGGGGAGCACCTCCAGAGGAAAAAATACATAAAACAGGTCAACCAGACTAGTTTCCTTGTACATGTATTCTCAAGTAAATAGAAAAAAAAAAAAAAAAGATATCTGCTGAGGGGAAGAGAACTTATCATTAAAATGCACTTCATAGGATGACTCTGCCTAAGAATAACCTGTACTAAGTAGAACTTAGGTTCTCTGAGACTTGATACCCTGGAGAATTCTGTGTAAGCTATGCAATCTCTGATATAAAATGGAGATGTGTCATAATTGAAATTCTTGCTGTGTGAAGCAAGCAAGCACTCTATAAACTCATTAGGAACCTCATCTCTCCTGTGCCAGAGATGCATATCTGACATGGAAAGGTGAGGGCCTGGGGAACTGCCTCATTTTCCCTGACCTCTTTTTGCTTCACTGCACCTCTTGCTTGCCTATGTCCTTGAATTTATTTAGTAAAGCTTGACACCCAGTGAGATCTCTGATTTTAGCTGACTGAACAGTCTGATCCTGTATTTAGCCCATTAGTCACTTTCTGTTATTAAATGTCTCATTTGATAATTTAAGTACATTCTCAAGCATTAAAGCTTTCAGTCTAGTTCAATTTAAGATATCAATCTCACATCCAATTCAAAGCTTCCAAATCCAGTTTGAAACTTGATCTTAAGCTCAAGAACCTGCAGCAGGAAGAGAAGCACAAGCTGCTTTCTGGTTATTCCTTCTCTCTCACCGCCTCCATCCATTCCCGCACTAGTGGCTCTTCTATAAGTTGGGATGAAAGGTTAAGGGATGATGTTAACAGGTAAAGTCCTTATAAGACTGCCGCTACTTTAATTTAGACTTCAATGAGAGCTCTATCACAGGCATTTAAATGTTGCTGTTTCTAGGATCCCCTTCTTCAATTTACATTTTTGGGAGGCCTTATTAAGGCATAGAAAGACAGATTCCTTATATGGGAAGTGCATTTTCATGAAAGTTGACTTCTTGTGATCCTACCCCTCAGGGTTCTTGCTACTGGCAACTCAAGCAAGCCTCGCACAGGGTCTGCGAGACAGATCCTTGGTGAAGTCTGCCATGACTATGAAGAGAGGAGACTTAGCTGATTATCTGCTGAACCTTATAGGCTTATCTGAATGAGCCCTCAAATTGTATCACACAGGAAATTGTATTTCCTGTTCACAAAGAGCATCAATATCCACAGAAAGAACTACTACTTACACCACGTAAATGAAATGCTTTTTCCCATTTTCTATTAACTACACCCATCATACAACTCTGTAAGAAACACAAGCTTCAGGGTAGGGAAGGGAAGATGACTGAAAGAGTATAAAGAAGAAGAATAAATCATGCTTCCATACTTTCTCTTGGGAAGGATGCTAAGCCACAGTTCTACTGTGAGCCCAGAATAAAGTAAGTTGTTGTATTTGCTGTGAGATTAAAGTTTGACAGAGTATTGGACAGGACTTTATAATATCTTAAGATAAATAGCAATCACCAAAATTAGACCAATTGCAAAACAAAAATAAAAGGAAATCTCCGGGATTCACTGAGATCATCAAAGAGTAGATGTGACAGAACTGGCAGAGCCTAACTGAACACAGGAGTAGAATAAAAATAAAGCCATTGCTTATTTGTGCCCCATTAAAGTCAACTCATTCAGTGCATCCATTACATACATGAGTCATTTGGGGTTCTTGTCTAAATTGTCTCTTTATAGCCTCCCTACATTTTTCTTTTAGGTTTTCTGAGATTTTTGACTTCTCTCTCAGCCAAGTATTATAAAAATTATCCAGTCACTCATTGCTTTACTATACATTTCCCACCCTCAAATATATTAACACAGCTTCTATTTCTTCCACTCTATTAAAGCTGTTTTTCTAACATGGATCCCTGCATGCATATTTTACTGAGACTCTCTAATGCTGTTTAATGGTCAGTTTTTAAACTCTTTGTTCCTTCTAGTTTAATGACACTATTTTGTCTGATTTTTCATCCCCAGTCCTTTGTATCCACTTTTATACTTGACCCTTAAACACTGAATCTCCGAAGGAGTTGTAAACTAGTCCACTGTACTTCTTTTTCTTTCTCTTTGTTTGTTTTAATTTACTCTCCTGACTGAATATTCCATCAATATGCTAATGATTCCCAATGCCTCTCTTTAGCCCTCAACCTGCATTTCTGACTCATCCATTTACCTGCTTATAAGTCAGGTTTGTATGTCTCAAAGATGTCTTAAGCTTATACAGTTCAAATTATAACTGAATACTTATTATGATGTCACTTAAACTTCATATATATATTTAATGGCATATATCTGTTAATTTAATGGCAAAAATTTATCCCAGGTACATGAATCTGTAACCCAGGGTCTATCCTGTAATTCTTCATCTCCTCCCACTTCCATTCAATTATCGACACCTCTAGAAAATTTCTCTAAAATGCCCTTCCCCTCTTTGTCATCATATCACACTATACATGCTTTTATTTTAATGCCTATATTGGAGTGGACCCATTTATTCATTTGTCTCTCTCATTAAAGTATATGCTTATCCCGGACAGGAATTCTTAGGCACCTCTGTAGTATATTACCTAGCATAGAGTCTGCAATCAAAAAGTATATGTTCCATATGTATTTTCTGCCCTGAACTGACTTCCAGTTTGCAAAATAGTTTTCTTTTACTTGCTTCTAACATTGATAACCTTTCACTAGAAATATCATTCATGTAAAATATTTTATAAAGAGAAATATGATGTGTCCTTATTAGCTGTGGCTGACCATCTGAATTGCTTTGTGAAATGATGCATAATAAACAAACAACAAAAAAATTGATCACTAAATTTAATTTATAAATGTTTTTTCCTTCCTTTTTAAACATATGCAGTGCCAATTTTTATAAAATTATTGATTCAATTAGGAGAATGCCACTTTATAAAGAACATAATTAAAGTATAAGAATACTTCACAGAATTGCCATAAAATTAAATTTAACAAGTTCTTTCTATTTATTTCCATGCTGACTGCATATGTACTATTTCCTTCCTTTTGCATTAAACTAAGTCCCTCTCTCACAAACAAACTTATTTGCCCTTGCTGTGCACTGTATCTATAACCAGTGTTTTACTTCTATTTTCGACAAGATATATTATTTTGCTTTTTACGCCTACTACTGCTCTCTCTTTACCTTGCTTTCACACTCTTTCTCATTATAATCTGGCAGCTATATCCTCTTGGTCTTTGTTCTCCTTAATCATTTTTGTAGGATTTAGCAATGTTGACCATTTCCTTTTGGACACCTTCTTATCCAAATACTGTCTACTCAATTGCTCATTCTGTCTCATTTTCTCTTCATAATAGAGAAGGTAATAAATTTCCATTGATTTATTCAGTCAGCCAACAAGCATGTATTAAATGTCTCCTGTGTGTCAGCACTTTCCAAATGATAATAAAACACTTATTCCCAAAGAACTTACTATTTGGATGGGAAGACAGATATATAATGAATTCAAACATAGAGAGGAAGGCATTCTAAATAACATATAAACATCTAGAGGGTTAAATTTAATTTTGACCCAAAAAGCATTAAAGGAAAAATTAGATACCATATACCAAGAAATATGGTGATAATTTCCTATCTAATATTTATTCCTTTGTAAGGAATACATTCAACTATGAATCACTGATAGAAAAATCGGAAAATATAAGTCAAGAAAGACTAGCTTTGCATTCTCAAAAGATATTGCTTTAGAAATTCCTATGCTAATTTTCCACTTTTGTAATGAATTTATGTTTTAAAAATAATCTATTTAGTCAAGAATTATATAATATTTAAATAATATTTCCCCCTCTGATACACTGTGTACGTAATTCAAGTGCAGTAGTCTGCTGTAGCACAAAGTTATTATCATAGCTTTTGTGATATTTCGTACTGATAGGATGTCTGATAGGATGTCTCCTGTCACTCAGAATGATCTTGCACAGCCTTTTGAGGACTCATGCATGTGAAAAATAATCCTTCATGACAGTTTCCTCCAATTTAAGACAGCAATTTCTTCCACATCTGCCTGTTTTATTGATAAGCATCATTGGTGAAAGGGAATTGTCTGCAACCCAGTATAGATGAAAATGAATAG
This sequence comes from Monodon monoceros, assembly GCF_005190385.1. Lineage (NCBI taxonomy): Eukaryota > Metazoa > Chordata > Mammalia > Artiodactyla > Monodontidae > Monodon > Monodon monoceros. The sequence continues at coordinate 76,897,312 of NW_021703777.1, forward strand.
TACTGGAGATTATAAATGTAACCTTGCTAGAGAAATTATATCAATTTGAGACATATTGTCTCTTGAAGGCAGACAGATACTAAAGAGCTGAACCATACAGTTTATGAAACAATTTATTTTTGTCATCTCTTTCAGCAAAATCAAAACCAACTTTTTCTTCCTTCCTTCCTTTCTCTTTTCTTTCTTTCTTTCTTTTTTCTTTCTTTCTTTCTTTTTTCTTTTTATTTCTTTCTCTTTCTCTCTTTTTCTCCCTTCCTCCCTCCCTTCCTTTCTTTCTCCCTTCCTTTCTTCCTTCTTTCCTTCCTTCCTTCCTTCTCTCTCTTTCTTCCTTTTTTGTGCTGTATATGTTAACACTCTGTGCCTCAGTTTACTCATGTATAAAACTGGGACAACAATCATACTTCACACAATTATAATTTTTAAAAATGAAATGTTTTCAACAGTGTATTTCACAGTAGTGTTATTTAAGTGTTGTAATATTATTTTTTCATATCCTTATCAACTTCTTATGAAACATTCAAGTATAAACTTCTGTACCTTATATTGTGAGTCAAGAGCTATGATTCCCTCTCTTATGCTATGTGCAGTGGGCAGAATTCCCCTTAGAACTGTCAATGCCCTAATCACTGGAAGCTGTGAATATGTTACCTTACATGGCAAAAAAAAATTTGCAGTTGAGATTAAGGTTAAGGCTCTTAAAATAGGTAGAAGATCATAGATTATCAAGATGAGTCCAATGTAATTACATGAGCTCTTAAAACACAGTAAACTCTCTTGGTGTGGAGTCGAGTGAGGTGAAGTAGGAAGAAAAAAAGAGAGATCCCAATCACAAGAATATTGCCACCAAGACAATTTGCCCACCATCACTACACTATTGAATCTCAGAGGCAATAAGGTGAGAGAAAGACAGAGGGGGAGAGAGATAGTGCAAGGATAAGAAGGAAGAAAAGGATGGGAGAAGGAAGTAGTAATACAAGAAAAACAATAATAACTTATTCCAAAATAAAGTAAGACTGTAGAGACATCACTTAAAATAGCAACAAAATTAAAAGATATTTAAGAATGAATCTAACAAAAATTACACGAAACACAATTGAAAGAAAATTGAAAAGCATGATTGAAAGACATAGTAGATTTTCATTTGAAGCAAAACAAAACACAATAGTGTTATAACAAATGGTATTCAAAGCTAAGTCTCTTATGAGAAACACAGAATGGAAGGCAGTTTTTCACATTGTCTAGAAATCAAGACATATTATAAAATATACTAATTAAAATCTAGTAGTTTTATACAAAATAATGGAAATAGATTAGTGGACAAGACTACAGAGTCGGAGGACAAAATATACATATATTTTGCTCTAATTTGAGAGAGGAAGCCTTATAAATAATCAAGAAAAGATTACTTAGTAAATTTTCCAAAAGTTAGAAAAACCAAATATATGAAAAGAACACATTAGATTTCAAATCACTCAAAATTATATAAACATGATAACAGTTAAAACTTAGAGAAAAATTTCTTATCTTGGTATATGGATATATATCTTAAAAAGCAAAAAGCAAGTATATTAAAGAACTGATAAATTTTACCATATTAAAAATAAATATTTTGTGAAACAAAAGACATTCTAAATGTTCAAATAAGCAAAAGATGTATGAGTATAAAAATGGGTATAAAATTAATCAGTGTAAAATTATGACAAGCAATTTATAAAAAAAAAAACAATGATCAAAGGAAGAGTTCCTCATAATCATATAATGAGATTCTGTGGAGCAAAAAGAGAAAAATTCCTTGATCTACAAGTATCAACATCGATGTGTTTTCATTATGTTAAATGAAAACAGCAAATTTCTATGAGGCAGGATAATAGGACAGAACTCATGTGAATTACAAATGTTCATAAAAAGTATCATCATAAAGTTTATGGCTATACATATATTCAATATATAGAAATATGCACTGGAACAATACATACTTTTTTTTTTCCTGGAACTATCTGATGGGGGCTGGAGCAGTGGAAAAATACACATTAATTTTGAGTGCTGTGTACAACTTGTGTCTATAATATTAGTTTCTGTGCTTTTAATGTTTTGAAAAAAAACAAAGTAAAACACGTGGGGAATAATCAATCAGGCTTTTTGGCTATTTTTGCAACATTATATTTGTTACCAAACTCAAAGCTTCCATCACTTTCTGTATCCATATTATTTTGTCCCAAAAGCTCTTATCTCATTTTCATTCAATTTACTTATAAGAATTTCATCATACCAAATTATTTTTCTTGCTGACAAATTTGTAACAGAAATAAAAAGATCTTATTTGACTTCTACTAAACCTAAGTACAATAAAAGCATTATATTTAATAGTGATGTCTCTAAAGACATGTCTGTATTAATTAGATCAAGAAACTAACTTTAATACCAGGTATTAACTTAATATTGAATATTTCCCAGTTCACATAAACCTGAAACTCATTCTGTCTAGTTCCCCCTATATTTTTTAGAGTTTAATTTGTAAGTGCTTATTTTTAAGTCAATTAAATAGGGCTCTTTTATAAGTTCAATTTTGATAATGTTTTCCAGGGGTAGAGACATGGCATATGTATAATGTGTACACTGACATATAAACAGACAAAACTAGAGGTCTCATAGCTTCACTTTAAAAACTTAGTCACAACACAGAACACAAAGTACACATGCACAGCCATCACAGGTTGACCAGTAGAGGCCCTAATCAGACACTCCCTTAAATACAAGTGTCTCTCAATGGCATATGCACGTCAGGACCAACTGGCCCAAAAGAGCACCCCTTACCCAAATGGTGCCTGGTGCCCACAAATGATTCTCAATGGCAGATGCACATCAGAATCAACTGGCCATAGAAGGAGGCTGCCTGGGCATGCTCCAATGGGAAAACCTGGTCTTGGAGCTTGTCAGTTCATCCAAATGCACGTTCCCATCTCCACCAACTGAAAGTGAAAATGGGCAGCTGGTGCTGAGCAGGGGAGAGACAGGGAGCATCCCAGGAACGAATAGTTTCAGCAGCTGCTGGGACTTCCCTGATAATACCCCACTCTGCCCCAACTAGCCATAAGCAGCTCTCAACCACTGCGCCACCAGGGAAGCCCCCTGCTCAAATTTTTTTGATTGATCTTAACAATGAAGCCCTAATGCATAATTTAGTTATTTAAAATGTGTCAATTTTAAAAGCTGAATTGAACAGAAACGTTATTTAGAAATCAAACAAATCTCTCTCACTTAAAGTTGATGCAAAATAAATTTCTCTTAAAAATGCCCTTGGGCTTCCCTGGTGGCGCAGTGGTTGAGAGTCTGCCTGCCAATGCAGGGGACATGGGTTCGAGCCCTGGTCTGGGAGGATCCCACATGCTGCGGAGCAACTGGGCCCACCGTGAGCCACAACTACTGAGCCTGCGCGTCTGGAGCTTGTGCTCCGCAACAAGAGAGGCCGCAATAGTGAAAGGCCCGCGCGCCATGATGAAGAGTGGCCCCCACTCGCCGTAGCTAGAGAAAGCCCTCGCACAGAAACGAAGACCCAACACAGCCAAAAATAAATAAATTAATTAATAAAAAAAATGCCCTTATATTTTTTACTATATGTTAATGCATGTAGTTTTATTTGCTATGATTTTTTCTTTTATAGAATTATATTTCTAATAAACATAAAAGTATTAATTATAGGCTTAATTAAATTATCTAGTGATATTGATTAATTACATATTTTAATATCCCGGTAAACTTTAATTGTCAATTAAGCTTTCTAAAAAATTTGAATTTTTTATTGGCTAAGAAAGGGAGATCTTTTATGGGCAGTGGACAACGAGGGGACCATTGAATTACTATAATGCTTTTAAGCTATATAATTGTAAAATTTTGTCTATGTTCTGAATAATCTTACAGATATTTGTTTTGCTATTTTTCATATGTAGAGCTAGCTGTGATTAATCAGTTTTTTCAAAGTAAATTCTTATTGTTTCCATTAAATTAAGTACATTCTAAATCAATGAATACTTAGAGCATAAACGGTATCATGCGGTTGTCTGAAAATACTTAGACATAAAAAGTGTTCCTCACATTGGATCATTTAGAAAATAGTTCTGCCATTGTTTGCTCATTTTAAGAATTATTAATGTTAATTTTTTCAATGCATTCTATTTTTTAATGAGATATTTTATTGTGATGTCTCCATTAAAATTATTCTCCTGCTAAAGAACTAGAAAAATGATTATTGTAATATTCTCTCAAGACAGCAAACATCTAATGAGAAAAATTTATTTTTACTGGCAATGATAAATTACATTTTAAAAAGAGTTTCTGAGGGAGATAGGATATGTAGATTGACTTAATTATATATTTAGTCAATCTAAACAACTGTTGTTTTCATGTATAGCAAATATATCTCACATTTAGAGCAGACAGAAATGAGTATTAAATTACTGTTATCTACTACTGCCATTATCGTATTTTGCCAGATTACATTATGAACAATATATGATGTTAAGACTTAGCTGAGCAGAGTTCTGAAGTCTAGCAGTGTGATTCATTCTGTTACATGCCTTGCTCTGTATATACATCTGAAGTTCATGAATAGAATTAAAAAGAAACAAAATTCTAAAATAAAATATGTTCTTAATATTTAGTCAACTTTATAACAATTAACATGTGGCTGTTCCTTCACAGGGTGCATTCCTATGTCAGGTGTAATAAACATTGTGTGGTGAGGCAAGATAGTAGTCACTGATGTATTTTTTAGTGTTCTAAATTTGGTAAGAATGGCTTTCCTGATTTAATACTTCCAGATTTTTTCCATTATATCCATGACATATGATAGTCGGGTCTGATAATCTGATATTTTGCTAGCATTCTTCTTGTTTTTAACGATTAAGCCTCTTATAGTATTTTATCATTAATACAATCTATAACCAATCATGATGTCTCAATATAATTATCTCCCTGCTATTAGGCTAAAATCTATTTAACTGGGAAAACCTTTCCTAATTAATAGGGCAATACTTATTCTTATACAAATGAGGAACTGCTTCTCATGAAAAGAAATTCACATAATATGTGTGTGTGTGTGTGTGTGTGTGTGTGTGTGTGTGTGTGTGTGTATGCCGTGGTATACTTTGTAAATTTGCAATCTTTTCAATCGTGTGACATACAGCTACCCCATAAACGATTCACATGGTGCCCAGAGGTACACTTAAAAAGGGCAAACTGATGTCATGAATGCTTGTTTGTATAAAGCTCTATTAATAATAAATTAGTTCTCTCTTCTAGAGTCAGGATATAGTGCCTGTGTCTAGTAAATGGTAAGCATAAAATCGGGCAATTCTTTACAAAGAAAATGTAAACTTCCAGAAATATATATGTATCCTTTGGCTCTTTGTAATGACTGTCTCAGAATAATAACAGTGAAAATATAACAACACATTTAAAATAAGTTTTCTACTGTATATTGTTGGAAAATAAATAGGGAACCTCCATTTTATATTTCAGCACATTGTTCTTTTTTTTTTTTTTTTTTTGCAGTACGCGGGCCTCTCACTGCTGTGGCCTCTCCCGCTGTGGAGCACAGGCTCCAGACGCGCAGGCCCAGCCGCTCCGCAGTATGTGGGATCTTCCCGGACCGGGGCACGAACCCGTGTCCCCTGCATCGGCAGGCGGACTCTAAACCACTGCACCACCAGGGAAGCCCTGCACATTGTTCTTTTTATTTTTAAATCTATGCTGGTAAGATACTACTACAAATTGACCCACTGTGCTAAAAATATGCTATGAAAAGAATAACAAAAAAAATTTATATTTAACCTTCCATTTAGCGGACTTCTTATAGCTGGATGAGCTTATAGTGTGTCTGAGAGTCATTTTCATAATGTATTCCTTTATATGCATATGTGTAGTAGTTATGCTATAGCTATAAAGTGTTACACTTCTCTTTTTTTAACCACATTTGAATTATTTTTACTTAGTGTAACATGAAAATCAAAAGTACTTAAGAAAAGTAAAACTTCTGATTAAAATCAGTGAATTGAACATTAAGTTCCACTATGTCTGCAAATCCCCAAATGACCATAATGGAGTTTTTAAAGGTATTTCCCACAAGGACATAACAAAGGAAAGAACAGCAGTATATATCTTGAGATCTGGTTTGACGTTAGATGAATGGAAACTGGGCTTACCTGAACCAAAATCTCTAATCTAAACAAAACAAACGAACAAAAAAAGAAAACCAATTCATATCATAAATACGTCAGAAGATTGAAGAATATATGAGTGGGGAGATGTGATGGAGGAATAAGCATGATAGGGTTATGTGGCAGTCTTTTAAGAAAAAGACCAATGTATCTACCAGGTTAATTCTACAGCCCTGTGTTGAACCCTAATGTTCCTCTACCCTTTGGGAGAAGTCTGGAGATTTAATCTCTGCAGAAGGTGAGAGAAAATATTTCTGGACATCAGGCACAATGAAGGACCCAGACTGGACATTAAAGGAATATTTACAGAATGTATAGACCACTACTTACTTTCCCCATGTGCTAAGCACAAAATTGGTAACCAGGTGGTTTACAATCCATATATGATATTGGAATAGTCTCCTCTCTGAAATGTGATGAACCCAAAAGAAAATTCACAAAGATATTCTAATGGAGTGGTTGAATTGATGGGGAATGGTCTTTTTCAATCAGATTCTTAGTTTTCTATCACAAATACAAAGTGACCCGTAAGGATCACCACACATTTACGAAAAAAATAATCTAAGGAAAATATCTTAAGAAAATTATCTAAAATGAAATGCAGAAACAAAAGAAAAACAAGAAACAAATGTAAATTGAAGGAAACAGCTTAGATAAAGCTGGAGTAATCAAACTTAAAAGATCACCAGTAATATTTTTAGCCTTTTGAGTATCCCTAATAAAAGAAAAAAATGCTGTAATAATTATTTACCAAAAAAAAAGGAAGTTAAAAGTATGATGGCAGTAACTAATACTTAGTAGAAATATTAGAAGAAAGATGTGAAACAACCTCCCAGAAGGAGAAAAAACAAAAGAAAATTAGAACACTGGTCTGGAGAGCCAATAAATGTTGTTTGTCAGAAGAGGAAATTCAGAGGCAATGCAGTCTATTTTCACTAATTTTTGAACGATTCCTGCATGTTTCAGAGAGAGACAAGGCCCACGACTCTTGTGAATTGCTGATCCCTGGAAGGTGATAGTGAAGCCCTTGATTTACTCTTTATTTAGAGCAAGTGAAATCACTGATTCCTTAGAAGCTGAAACGTGTATCTTAAACACATCCCCAGTGTCTCTGATGTTTGGCGTTCAATTCTGTGATAATCCATAGAAACTAAGGGAGTCTTCCAGAGCTTTCACTTCAAGATGCTGAAGGAACAAAAGGCATCCCTGCCTGGGTAGTCAGGACTTTCCAAACAGCTCAGAAACAAAGGTAAAAGGGGAACCTTCCAGGCTACCTGGGGAGGCACTATTCATTCCATCTATTTCCAGTGGTAGATGAATATGTTATAAACTTTTTTCTGACTTTTTCCCTTCTAATCTATTTCACTTTGAGGGCTGAGAAAATATGTTAAAATTTAGGTATCCCCTAGGCATCAAGAATATCACTGGACTCATTTTTGGCAGGTTATTATATATATAGTTTTGTAATTTAACCTGACAGTCTTCCATCCAATGGTCCCAGTTTCATATATGCTTGTACTCTGTAAATTCTTGTCCATAACCTCAGCAAGGTCATTTGGAAGGGAATTAGAGATAAATTTTCATGCTACACAATAACCACTTGTTGATTTGTTTGGCTCCAGTAAAAAGAATATAAAAGTGTTACTTAGGAAATGATCCCAAACTAGTTTCCAAAAAGTAAAAAGTTCATTATTTTAACAAAACTCTGAAATAAAAGAATAAAAAGAATCACTTTACTTTTGATCTTGTAAAAGTATGCATCTTCTTTGCTTACATGATATAAACTCTCCTGGTATGTGTATAATATGTTGAATGTAGTTTTAAAATAACCTATAACATAGGTGGAGAATATTATGAAATTTACTCAAAAACTTCCTAAAACTCTTTCTTACGCAATGTTAAAGGCATAATGTGGAGGACTGCCACTTCCAGCCACAATGAAGTAACAATTCTTGCCTGAAATAACTAAAAATCCAGGAAAAATATATGGAAAAATTGTTTTTAGAAACAAGGTAACAAGCAGCACAAGGCAGTGATCACTGAGAGAGCGAAAATAAGCAAGTGGAGCCCAGTGTCTGTCTCAGTTTATTGCCTGGAAGAATCCCAGATCAAAGCACAGGGAGTGGGACCTCAGCTGTTCTACCCTGGGCTCACTGGAGTATCCTGTGCACATGCACATCCAGCCAAGGATGTGAGGGGGTTTATACTCAGAGCTTTTGTATTCACATTATATGACACCTTCCTTTCCAGGTTTCTCCCCCTGGTGACAGCTCTGAATCCCTCTGACACCTTAAGCCAGTGACAGTGAAGATTTCCCAGAGAGCTCTTACCACCCCTTGCTAATCAACTGGAGAGTGGTGTTAGGGGCCAAGCCACATAAATGTGGACTTCACCCTCTGTAGTTCACTTCTTTCAAGGACTGAACTCTTCCAGATTCTGTGTGATTTAGGTCATTCCAATTCCATCAAATAACCATTTTATTTTTTGGTCCAGTATGTAATGGTCATCAAAGTTAGAGTCGAATCCAAAACCAGTCATGTGAAATTATTATTCTCATAACTGTTTACACACGTTTCTCAACTTGAATTGGAGCATATATATAAAAATATAGGTATCTACTTATATTCATTATAAAACATGGCAATGCTTAGCAGTCTACCATCTAGTACTCATACTGGAAACATACAAACTCATTTAGTATACTGGAATCTCAAATATTTCATTTTCTGATCATATTTTTTCACCCAGGTACATTATTGATGAATAAGTTCATAGTTATGGTCTCATTTTATAATCTTTCATAATTTTAGGCATAAAAGGTAGCAAGCAGAATAGGTGACATTTCCTTCTGTAAACAATCTTTGACCAAGCTATTCCCTATCTTGTTCATTTATTTGAATCTAAACATATTATTACCAGTCAACAGTTAGTATTCCAGTTTGAGACACAGACAAATAAATACAAAAGACATGAACGTATAAAGTAAGCGCTATATTTATTTTGGGACTCATCCATGTTGCTGTGTGAATCCCTAGCTCTGGCTCTTTGTTGCTGAGCCAGACTGGAAAAAAATATATATATACTATAAAATTCCAGTTGCACAAAATTCTATAAAACACAAACTGATGGAGTCACAGACAGCAGGCCATAGTTGCCCGGAGGTGGCGGATGCAGGAGGGAGGGATTGCAAGGGGGTGTGGTGGAACTCTTGAGGGAGATGTGCATGTTTACTGTCTTGACTGTGGTAATGGTTTCACTGGCATGTACATATGTCAAACATTTATCAAATTGTGCACTTTAAATATACATGGTTTATTGCATGCCAACTATAACTCAATTGAAAAATTTAAATTAGAGTCATTAAAACATTAACGATCCCCTAAAAAAGAAAGTTAAGTACATATTGAGATGAATGCCATTGGGGAAATACACAAATATTATGAAAGGTATGCCCCTCCTTCATGCAATGTTCAGAGACAGCCTCCAGGAGAGCGTAACATTTAAGTACAGATGTGACGATGAGACAAAGTCACTTTGCTACACTTTGATGGAATGTTTTCCATGCAGAATGAACAAACTATGCAAAGACGGACTATAGAGACCAGTGTGACCAGATTATGATGAGAAACTAGCATGAGATGAAGGGGAAAGCTCAACAGGGATCAGATCATAAATATCCTTATCTCTATGGTATGGAATTTAGACTTTTAAGTATGAGAAAGAAAAATCTACTGGATTTTTTGTAAGGAAATATGATTTAAAATTTTAAAAATAAAGTCATTCTGTGCTAAATGGAGAAGGGAGTATGAAACTAGCAGAAGATAAGCAGGGAAAAGTTGCTTTCATGGGTGGTTGATTGGAATTTTGCTGATTGGGGAGGTGAAGAGAAAGTGAATTAGATTAAAAACATAGATTAAAAATACAATCTGAGAGTACAACAGAGAGATTTAAAATGATAGATTGAATGTATGTGGCTGATGAACAAGGTAATTCTTTGATCCCTTTGCAATTCATGATTATTACTATAATGATGGGGGGGTTTGATTAGGAAATTGGTTATTTCATAATCCATCTGATTATAAGAAGTCATATTTGTCATGCATCTTAAAATAACTTGATGAGTTTCTATACGTTTTAGCAAATTCCTCCTGTGCATTTTAGATATGGCACCAAAACCACAGTCAGGGCTGGTATATAGCTATTGTCTTGTACATCTAAACCACTTGTGTAAATGTTGAATTTCAATACTTCTATACTGGTTGGTCACTACTCCAAGTCCTGATATGCTCCCTTTTCCTCTCTCAGGACCTCTAGATTTTCTTGTGATCCAAAAATTAGAGGACTGAAACTTAGCATGGTAGGAAGTGTCCAGAACTCTGCTCTAGTTTTATGGTTTAGTTCCTGTGTCTACTCAGAACACTAAAGCCCAAGCCATGTATTTTGGATAGTACACGAGACCAATTCTTTACAATTATTCAATTTTTCTCTAGATAAAATTTCCTACCTATATTCATTACACCTTTTAGAGCATTTTTCCATCTCTAAAAAATATTGTTCTAATATTTGTATTGTGATTACACTACATATATGGATACATTTAGAGACATTAAAATTCTTCACAAAATTGAAAATAAACCAATTTTATCCGAGGTCTTAAAATAGAATTTTATAATTTTATTTATATAAGTTCTATACATTTCTAAAGAAGTTTATATTTCTAGATTTTATGTTTTAAAAATGTAAGTGGGAATTTAAAAATAATTATACTTGCTATGTGCTATTAAAATTTAAGAAAAATATTTCTTCTCTCACATTTATTGGTGCAACTGACCACCTTACTAAATCTCAGAATTTTCCAGTGGTTTTCATCTTCTTATGCTTTGTGCTTAGTAAATCAAATAATTTTTTTGATGAGTAATGATCATTTTTTTCCTTCTTACCTATATTTATATTTCTTGTGTATATGTTATATACATCAGAGTTTCAATTAAATAATTATGGCTTCTTTCTCTGCAATTGTAGAATTACACTCCTTTACTCCCCTCAAATCAGATATGACTATGAGGCTTGCTTTGAACAATATTTATGCATGTCAGAATGGTTAGAAATATTTCATTATGCCCCACCTAAAGAAGACTATACAATCCTGCATCCTGCATGTATTCAATATGCATTATGTCTAGAAGAAATTCTACAAAAATATGCTAAATGATTAGTATCAATCCCTATTTTCAGCTCAAAGGGATTTTCCTTCTTATAATTTTTCTATGAAGAAATGTACTTAAATTATCTGATTCAGAAAATAAAATTCGATGCCATTTTTGCATATATAATTGTGTGTATACATACATATATATTTCTATTTAAGAAAATAATAGTGCTTAAAATTAAGCAGAGTTGAATCTAACAAGTATATCATCATATACATATGCTTTATGTATGATATACACCCCCACACACACACTTTCTGTTGTATAATAAACTCCTTGAGAGAAAAGGATTACTTATTTTAAAATTTTTCTTTATATATCACATGCCTAGTATAATATCTAGTTTAAGAAATATTTCTTGACTGAAGCTCTAACTGTAAATGCTACTGTATATCTTATAGTTTCTGCACTATTGATGTGGTCAAATAATTTGTGCACTTAAAATATGAAAGGCTGTAAAACTTGCCACGTTTAAAAATTAAAAAAAAAAAATTTAGTTTTCTCTCCAGCCATAATAAAACAACGATATAAGCAAAGCTTTAAATGACTATATAAATGTGTGTAATTCTCTGTTTATAGTTTAATAAGTACTATTATTATTTCATGAGGCACCGTTAACTTTTATGGTGGTTTTTCTATACATATAAAGTCACTGCCCATTTGATGTACTGGGAATTCTTATTTTAAGATTAATAGAAATAATTGCATGCACAGGGCTCTGGTTATTTTTTTGTAAGAGCATATTTTAATTGAGTTTGAATGCCTAGGCAAGGAAATAATAATTAGAATACCAAACATAAAATCAATCATCCTTATCCAGGACTGTTCATTTGTGCTAATCTTTAGGATTGGAATCATTAACAAATAAAATATATATCCTGAGCATGAAAACCTGAAGGCAACGGATTTATCCCAAGTCCAGTGGTCTTACCTCCTTTTATTTAAATTTTCTTGTATAAAGCATTGCATAAAACCTGGGAACTTGCCTGCTGTGTAACTATTCTAACTCCAAAGCTAACTTTGCTCTATCTCTAGATATTTAGAAACAAAATGTTCTTTACAAAAGTTGTCAGCTTAAGGTACAAAATTAATTTCTTCTTACTCTACGAAATAAGTTTAAGGAGTGTAGCTAATGATTTTTAAAAATGTGATGTGATACAAGAATGATGTAAAAGAAATGAGATGAGTTATAAGGTAATAATAGATGAAAAGTAGTGATAAATATAATTTGTATGGCAAAATAGCCAATACCTGAATCATAAGCACTCTAAAAATTATAGTTAAATTATAAGAAGAGTAAAAGTAATGCTATTAATTTACATAAATATATCATATCTAGAAGACATCCATTCCATATGTCTGGAAGTTACCAGAAAAGAATCTTAAGGGGGATAATATACTTATTCTCAGATGCCTTATGGATTATTATAATCTCATTTAAAAATATAACTGGAAACTATCTTGATATTTTCAGTGTGAGGGCTTTGGGAGGGAAATTAATTATCATGTTATTTCCTCCTAACTTCCTTTTAATGCCTAAAATCCAAAAATCATACTTCCACCTGTTCCAGGGTTCTCAGCTGAAGAGGCTCATGGAATGGATGCCATTGATGATATGGCTCAGCTCTCTGTGATGCCCAGATGTTGTGCACTGTATTTTTAATCTTAATCCCTAGAAAGGTAAATATGAATGTTCAAGGTGAACCCATCAATTGGTTCTGGGAGACCAGGTCCAAAATCAGGAATATGAGAGGAAGCCATTATTGTGAATACGGCAGACTTTTCCAGCAATTACATACTGGTTTCTTCTAATACATATCCTTGAGTCTTTTTCTGACTACTATCTCACCTTGTATCATAGTTTCCAAGTCGCACCATTCTGCAGATATTCTGGTCTCCCAGTTTCTTAACCATATGCAACTATTTTCTCAGCTGTGGGCTTTTCACTTGTTTCTTCTAACTGGTATATGTCCCTCTATGCTTATTGCCACACTTAACCTAGGGGATCAGGGGGGATCTTTTTCTGCATGCTGAAATTTCACAGGTAAATTACTCTGTTGAAATTAGCATCCTCCCCCTGTGTGGTCTTTCATATCACCCTTTAATCATCCTGCAAAGACTCTACTAAAATCTGTAGTTTTCTTCTTTGTAGAAGAAACATGTAGGTTTACATATTTTATTCTGATTTTGCCATCAGAATTTAAGATTCATAAAGGCAACATTTTTTAATCCTCATTACTGTTGTATCTCCAGTGACTAGCACAATCAATACATTTGCAAATGAATAAATTTAAATAATTCAATAGTGAAAAGTGAGCTTGAATGTATGATTCCTGAATGTCCTCCTCCCATTTCACAATTTTAAAACAGAATTATCAACTACATTAAACAATTAAATATAATTGGTGAATACATGTAAGTTGTTGATATTAAAAATGAAAAATCATATACATTATTAGCATTAACAAGAGTTAATGTTGTTGTGAAGACATCTTCATGCTCATATTACAATTAATTTTCAAAATTCTTGTATACTAAAGCAGAGAGGCCTGAGAGTGTAGGGTCTGGAAACAAGCTGAGTTTAAATCCTAGCTTGACACCTTCTCTTTATGTCACTTAATTTCTCTGTGACTCAGTATTTGTATCATGAAGGTATGATAATAATAAATATGAAATAGATTTTTATGGACTTTAAATAAATACATAAAATGATTATAATATAAAAATTATAATTATGTTCTGTCTTTAACACTGGAATATTCACTAATCATTTGTTTACATATCTAAAAATGAACTACACAGAGAACTAACTGATTTCTTAGTAAATTGCTCAGAAAAGTTGCGATCCAATGACAGAATTTATTATATCTTCATGATATCAAGTCCCATGGCAAATATAAACACAATATTTTTATTTAAATTTGAGCCACATTTATTAACCTAAATCAGTCATTACATTGATGTCTTTACTTTATAAATCATGGATTTTTTCCCCACGATATAATTCTAACTCCCTTTTCATCTATTTTACAATAAACTGTCCTTCAATTTGAACACAGGAAAAATTTACTGCTTTTTAATAGTGTGTGATTATCTTGTTTATTTATGCCTATAGCCAAAAGGATGAATTTGCTGTTTAAACTACATGACTCATCCTAGACAATAATTGTCATTCTACAGCAAAAGCTTCACTTTCATTTTTACTCTAGGCAAAATATGTCTTTATTTGTTTCGAATAGAGAGAATGGAAAGAGATGGTAAGCCTAACTATTTGAATCCTGGGGTAAATATTAAGAACTATGTTTAGGAATCCAATGTCTCATTTTTTTAAATGTAAGTTTTATCCTTATTTCATTTTTAAAGCAAAGAAAAAAAGTTTATCATAATTGTGGAAGTATGATTGAAAAGATTTGCTCACATAGAGAAAATCATTTATGGTTATCCATAGTTTAAAAAGTTTATTTTAAAAGAGAAATGTAGCCAATTTCACAATTTAAATAGATAATAAGGATCAGAAGGAATGTTAAAATGAATCCAGATGACAACAATAAGCATAAAGATTCATGAGAAAAGATCTGCATAAATAATGGCTATAAGTTTCTCAAATCTGAGAAAAAACATTAACTTATACCTCCAAGAAGTCCATTCAACTCCAAATAAAATCAAACCAAAGGAAATCACATGGAGACACATTATAACAACACTGCATAAAGCCAAAGCTAAAGAGAAAAGATTGAATGCTGCAAGAGAAAAATGATACATCACATACACAAAACAATGAATCAAATAATGGTTGAGCTTTCATCAGAAACAACAGAAGCCAGAAAACAATGGAATGACATATTCAAATGTTGAAAGACAAAATCTGTCAAGCAAAAATTCTTCATACATTGTAACTATTCTTCAAAAATTAAGTGAAATAAAGACATTTCTAGACAAACCAACAGTGAAAGAGAATTTGCAAGCAGACCTACATACAAGAAATTCTTAAGGAAAAATTGTTGAAATGATGTCAGATGGTAACTTGAATCCACAGAAAGGAAAGAAAAACACCAGAAGTTATGTTATCTAAATTTATTTTATAGTCTTAGAACCATTTAAAGTAAATAGGAGAAATAAATACACCTAATGATATTGTAATATATAAAGTAAAATAGTTTTCAAAATGTAAGAGAAATAAATGTGCCTAATAGCATTGTATTAATATATAATTTTATATGAAAATATAGTGCTCTCTGCTTAAATCAAGTTATTTATAATTTCAATATCTTTCATTTAGACAAGTGGTCTCCAACCTTTTTGGCACCAGGGACCGGTTTCATGGAAGACAATTTTTCCATGGACCGGAGGTGACTGATGATTCACCTCCTGCTGTGCGGCCTGGTTCCTAACAGGCTGCAGACTGGTACTGGTCCACAGCCCGGAGGCTGGGGACCCCTGATTTAGATTATGCTTTTTATATGCATTCATTGAAAACTCATTTCTTTTAAAAGACAAAACAGGGATAAATTTAAGTATACACTAATAAGGAAATCAGCTATGTTTCTTCATTTTATCTAACAGCTTTAACTTTTTTCTAAAGTCCATTTGTTTCAAGTATTTGAGTTAATTTTAACTTAATAAACAAGCACAGTTCCTTTCATAAACACAATTTTATTAACCTTTGTGGGAAAGCAGAAGAATTCTAGAAATTGCGTTTTTGAGAAAAACACCTATTTACATCATGGACTGAACAGTGTTCCCCCCAAATTCATATGAAGAAGTTCTAACCCCCAGTACCTCAGAATGTGACTGTATTTGGAGATGGGGCCTTTAAAGAGATAATTAAGGTAAAATGAGGTCATTTGGGTGGGCCCTAATCCAATAGGACTGGTGTCCTTATCAGAAAAAGTATATCAGGACACAAATAACAGAGACCGACCATATGAAGACACAGCAAGAAGTCAGCCATCTGTAAGTCAAGGAAAGAGGGCTCAGAAGAAACCAAACACCTTGACTACTAGCCTCTACAACTGTGAGAAAAATTTTTTTTCTATTCACCACCCAGTCTGTGGTATTTGTTAGGGCATCCATTTCAAACTAATAGAACTCAATACCTCAATATTCTTACAATAATAACATAGAAACACAATATGATCTCAATCCTACTGATTATTTTCTGACTTAGTATTACTTTCTCAGTTAACTATGTCTGTTTTTAAGTTATTATAAGTTTATAGGTACTGTACACATTGTACACACATGTATACATACACATATAGACACATATATATATAATTTTGCTTTTTAATATTTTGATTTTTAGAGATAAAACTAAAAAATATCTAAAGACAACTGAAGATTTATTAATTACTATTCTTATATAATCCAAACAGTAACCAAAAATCATGTAATACAGAGATACCATGAAGCCAGTTGATATTGTATCAATAAGAATAAAATATGACATTTTACCCTCCTTTTCCTTTATATGTTATTTTTCAAAGATTATTTTAATTGAAACAGTTTTTATAATGTTTTTTGTTTCATTTGGTTTTATTGTTCATTCATCTGTCATTATGAGTTATATGTCTTTCCAAAAGTATATACTTTTTGAAGAGAATGTAATTAATAATGTGGTTAATAATTAACTAATATTTAATTTAGATAAGAACATAATGTCAGAACCTGAATAGCCCATGACTCTTATTAAAGTTCCTTAAAAATTCATAAAGTGTCTAGGGGTTTATATTTGCTCAAAATCATGACTCACCAAGATGTATGTCACAGTTAATAGAGTTTACATATATTATTTTCTATTTTTGTAATATATTCCATATTATTTATGCTTAGTAATGTATATAAGTAGGAAGGTAGGCAGGTAGATAAATAGGTAGATAAATGGATATTGCCAAATTCCTCTTTCTAGAGTTTGTATCATTCTGTCTCTTCACAAGCAAGATATAAGAGTTCTAGTTTCTCCAAACTTACTAACAGAATATGTTTTAAATTTTAATCAATCTGATAGGTGAGAAATGGTATCTCAGTATATGCTGATTTTTTATTTATTTTATTAGCAGCAAGGGGTTGAGCATCTTTTATACATTTAAGGCTATTGGTATTTCTTTTAATCAAACTGTGCATTCATATTTTGACCATTATTCTATTCAAATTTGGGGTTTCACCTCTCAATTTATAAGAGGGAGGAAACAGAGAGAAGTAGACAGGTTCTATTTCTATATTTAGAGAATCTAGATTTCTCTGAATGTAAATTATTATAAACTTGAAACTATATGGTAAATAAATAAAACTAAACTTAGTAAAGGGGGAAAGCATTCCCTAATTTGGAATACAAACTCTAAATGTCTTTGGAAAACAACTGTAGAGGAAAAATAATTTTCCCCCTACCCTTCTAGGTTCTTGGATAAGACTCTCCTGTAATAAAAGAGAGATTAACAGGAGAAAAACAAATAGAAGTTTAATAACTTGTATACCTCCTGGTTATATGGAAAATACCCAGGAAAACTGAGTAACTCCCCCAAATGGCCCAAGCCTCCACCTTAATTCCATCTCCAGGTAAAGATAATAAGAGGATGTTGGGAGGGGGGAAGGATTTCAGGAGGTTACAGGAAAAACACAGTAAACAAGGATATATTTGCTATGCAGATTTAAGTCAGTACCATCTTCTTTGATAAGAGTTTCTAGAGATTTGGTCATCCTCCTCTTCCTGGTACAGAGATGGAGACACCCTCACAAATGGAGATTTTCCTTGTAAATGTAAATGTCTCTTAGAAAAGAGTAATTTCTACTCTGTTTTCAAAGCTTCTCCTATGTCTGCTGTTTCTCGAAATAATCTTTATGCCAAAGAAGCATATTTTGTGGTGGCATATTCTGCTACCCTTCAGCTGCTTTGTGCTTCTGCCACGATCATAAAAAGACATACCTAGACTAGTCCAGTGTTCTCAAAAGAGGATAATAAATAGTCAGAGCAGAGCCCTTATGCCCAGGTGCCCCCGAAGAGTAGCCCACTCCTAGCCTAAAGCATGAGCAAATTTAGCTATGATCATCACAATCCACAGATGTCCCAATCCTGGATCAGCTGACTTTCAGTCCATCCATGGTAACAAGAGCCAAATAAATACTTATATTGGGTTGGCCAAAAGGTTCGTTTGGTTTTTTCCATAAGATGGCTCTAGTAGCGCTCATTTGTTTTAACTTCATTCAAAACAATTTTGTTAGATTGTATTGTGACAGCTGTCATATCAGCGTGCATTAAAAAAAAAAAACTTATCAAAATTGGTGAATATTTGTGTAGCCATTTTAATATTGAAGATGAAAAAAAGCAACATTTTTGGCATACTATACTTACATATTTCAAGAAAGGTAAAAACACAACTGAAACGCAAAAGAAGATTTGTGCAGTGTATGGAGATGGTGCTTTGACTGATTGAACATGTCCAAAATGATTTGTGAAGTTTCGTGCTGGAGATTTCTCGCTGGATAATGCTCCACTGTTGGGTAGACCAGTTGAAGTTGACAGTGATCTTAATTGAGAACAATCAACATTATACCACGCGGGAGATACTCAAAATATCCAAATCAAGCACTGAAAATCATTTGCACCAGCTTGGTTATGTTCATTGCTTTGATGTTTGGGTTCCACATAAGTTAGCAAAAAAAATCTTCTTGACTGTATCTCCTCATGTGATTTTCTACTTAAACGTAATAAAAACGTTCCGTTTTTAAAACAAATTGTGACAGGCGATGAAACATGGATACTGTACAATAATGTGGAACGGAAGAGATTGTGGGGCAAGCAAAACGAACTACCACCAACCACACCAAAGGCTGGTCTTTATCCAAAGAAGGTGATGTTGTGTATATGGTGAGATTGGAAGGAAGTCCTCTATTACGAGCTCCTCCTGGAAAACGAAACGATTAATTACAACAAGTACTGCTCCCAATTAGACCAACTGAAAGCAGCACTCTATAAAAAGTGTCCGGAATTAGTCAACAGAAAACACATAAACTTCCATTAGGAGGATGCAAGGCCGCATGTTTCTTTGATGACCAGGCACAAACTGTTACAGCTTGGCTGGGAAGTTCTGATTCATCTGCCATATTCACCAAACATTGCACCTTTGATTTCCATTTATTTAGGTCTTTACAAAATTCTCTTAGTGGAAAAAATTTCAATTCCCTAGAAGACTGTAAAATGCAGTTCTTTGTTCAAAAAGACTAAAAGTTTTGGGAAGATGGAATTATGAAGTTGCCTGAAAGATGGCAGAAGGCAGTGGAACAAAACGGTGAATAAGTTCTTCAATAAAGTTCGTGAAAATGAAAAATGTGTCTTTTATTTTTACTTAAAAGCTGAAGGAACTTTTTGGCCAATCCAATATTTGTATAACCACGAGTTTTGTTCTTGTTGTTTCTTTCACATTGTGGCAATAAATAACTGACAGAAATAATAGGAGACTCAGAAAATATGTATAAGCTAAAAACCAAAACACCCCAAATTTCATGTGCACAGAGACAGTCCAAATTAAGCATTTGGTGTACATTCTTCCAAATCTGCAGATGTAATTGTGATCTTTTAAATAGAATTTGTTCATATCATACACTTTTCTAACCTTTTTTCACTATATATTGTGACTATCTTTTCATGTCAGTCAGCACATTTCAGTGATTGCATATGAAGTCAGTCCTCCATTTTTGGTCATTGAGAGATTTTCTAATTATTTGCCAGTAGTTATTTCCTTTGGCTAGGTTCCCATAGTGGAAGAGCTGAATCAAGGGTATGCTTATATTGAGAGTTTATTAGTAAAACTATCAGATATGAGGTCCAGCTGAACCAAGTCTACCAAGCTGACAGATCTGAAAGCAAGCTAAAGGTACACAGCAGGAGCAGTGTTCACATATGGCCCCCCTGGGTGGACAAGCCAGCATCCAGATAATGTACGGTGCCCCTGAGGTTAGTGTTCACCCTGTGGTGGCACAAGCTTTGTCTGTGTTCAAATGCCATCTTTCTTTCACATATTGGCTATTTAATGTTCTGGAAGGTTCTTAAACTCTGAGTTTCCTCATACATGTGATGTGGATAATACTACTTAATTCAAGAGCATTAAATGACAGGGGCATGTGATTGTTTCATAGTAGGGACATATTTCGTGTCAAATACAGCAGTAATAAAAGTATTAAAATATTTCAGGTATTACTCATTTTTCAAAGAATCTTTCTTACAATTTTTAATTAATCATATGTTTTTGATTACCTACTATGTATCAGGCTCTGTGCTAAGCACTGGGAATAAAATGATAAGGATGATAAAACCAGTGTCTGTTCTCATGTAGCTCAAAGTTTAGAAAAAGAAATAAACAACAGACAAATAATATAAACATGCATATACAATTGCAGCAAGCATTACGAAAGTGCTATGTGATGATATCAAATTTAAAGCAGTGAGAACTGCTCTGACATCGAGGTTTAGAGAAGATATTCCTAAGGAACACCGTTTGAACTGAACTATGAGTAGATAATTTCAAATAGATCTCTTCATAACCCAGATGAGTGTTGTGTATGTGTTCGTGTGTGTATGTGTTGTACCTTACTATTTGGAAAAGTTTGGACTATCTGAATCTTTTAATAGGTATCATTGATTAATTCTGGAAATGTATTTGTTATTATTTTGTGAATGATTACATTTTCTTTGTTCTTCAAAGTATTTTTCCTGGAACTCTAATTAGGCCAATGTTGGGCTTTACACTCTTCTCCATTTTTCCTAAAGTTACTTCTATATTTTCTAGTTCTATGATATTCTTTGTTGAATTTAGGATAATATCTTCAGCTCTATCCTCCAATTTACTAAGTCTTTCCTCACTGTTCATTGAGGTGCTAATTTTTATTGTCATATATCATATTTCAAGTTCCAATTGATTATTTTCCAACATTGCTTTATTTGTTAGTTTCTTTTACCTGTGTTATACTTCACTCATTTCCTTTTATTCCGTAGAACATATGAAATGTGTCATTTATATTTTTATTTAATAATTTCAATATGTAGATACAATATAGAGGTTATATTTCAAATAATTTTAAACCATCAATGTTTCTGTTTGTGTTTAGTAATATTTTTAAATTATTTGCTCATACTATTTCTAATATTACATGTGGCAGATTTTCGAGTACTAACTTTAAACTGTTTTCTCCAGAGAGATTTGCTTTCTGTTTCTGCCAGGCACTAAGGCTTCACATTAAACTTTAAGTCAAATTTCTAGGTTCCTTGGTTGTTGACAATTTTATTATTGTTTTTATGGTTGTTGATATTTTTTATTATTGTTTTTATTTTAACTGCAAAGATATCATTAAATATAGCTTAAACTCATGAAAAAGTGTCCTTTATTTAGGAATGGCCAGAGGGAAATTTTGTTTTTTGTTGAACTTATACTTCTTGCCTTCTACCTAGAGCCAAGTTTAAAACAGTCAATTAAGTATACCCTGTTAATTCTGAAAAACAAATGTTTTCTAGTTCACTCACTGAAGAGAATCTGTATTATCTGGGTAAATCTGAGTTATCTCCTGTATTATGAAAGTATAGTTCTTGCCTCCTCTGCTGTAGATTAATTGACGATAAGTGTGTGGGTTTATTTCTGGGCTCTCTATTCTGTTCCATTGATTTATGTGTCTGTTTTTGTGCCAATACCATACTGCTTTGATTACTGTAGTTTTGTAATATAGTCTGAAGTCAAGGAGTGTGATTCCTCTAGTCTGTTCTTATTACTCAAGATTGTTTTTGTTCCTTGGGGAGTTTTGTGTTTCCATACAAATTTTATTTTATTTATTTATATATTTATTTATTACATCTTTATTGGAGTATAATTGCTTTACAATGGTATGTTAGTTTCTGCTTTATAGCAAAGTGAATCAATTATACATATACATATGTTCCCATCTCTCTTTCCTCTTGCGTCTCCCTCCCTCACACCCTCCCTATCTCACCTCTCTAGGTGGTCACAAAACACCAAGCTGATCTCCCTGTGCTATGCGGCTGCTTCCCACTAGCTATCTATTTTACGTTTGGTAGTGTATATATGTCCATGCCACTCTCTCGCTTTGTCACAGCTTACCCTTCTCCCTCCCCATATCCTCAAGTCCATTCTCTAGTAGGTCTGTGTCTTTATTCCTGTCTTACCCCTAGGTTCTTCATGACATTTTTTTTTCTTAAATTTCATATATATGTGTTAGCATACGGCATTTGTCTTTCTCTTTCTGACTTATTTCACTCTGTATGACAGACTCTAGGTCCATCCACCTCATTACAAATAGCTCAATTTCGTTTCATTTTATGGCTGAGTAATATTCCATTGTATATATGTGCCACATATTCTTTATCCATTCATCTGATGATGGACACTTAGGTTGTTTCCATCTCTGGGCTATTGTAAATAGAGCTGCAATGAACATTTTGGTACATGACTCTTTTTGAATTATGGTTTTCTCAGGGTATATGCCCAGTAGTAGGATTGCTGGATCATATGCTAGTTCTATTTGTAGTTTTTTAAGGAACCTCCATACTGTTCTCCATAGTGGCTGTACCAATTCACATTCCCACCAGCAGTGCAAGAGTGTTCCCTTTTCTCCACACCCTCTCCAGCATTTATTGTTTCTAGATTTTTTGATGATGGCCATTCTGACTGGTGTGAGATGATATCTCATTGTAGTTTTGATTTGCATTTCTCTAATGATTAATGATGTTGAGCATTCTTTCATGTGTTTGTTGGCAGTCTGTATATCTTCTTTGGAGAAATGTCTATGTAGGTCTTCTGCCCATTTTTAGATTGGGTTGTTTGTTTTATTGTTATTGAGCTGCATGAGCTGCTTGTAAATTTTGGAGATTAATCCTTTGTCAGTTGCTTCATTTGCAAATATTTTCTCCCATTCTGAGGGTTGTCTTTTGGTCTTGTTTATGGTTTCCTTTGCTGTGCAAAAGTCTTTAAGTTTCATTAGGTCCCATTTGTTTATTTTTGTTTTTATTTCCATTTCTCTAGGATGTGGGTCAAAAAGGATCTTGCTGTGATTTATGTCATACAGTGTTCTGCCTATGTTTTTCTCTAAGACTTTGATAGTTTCTGGCCTTACATTTAGGTCTTTAATCCATTTTGAGCTTATTTCTGTGTATGGTGTTAGGGAGTGATCTAATCTCATACTTTACATGTACCAGTCCTGTTTTTCCAGCACCACTTATTGAAGAGGCTGCCTTTTCTCCACTGTACATTCCTGCATCCTTTATCAAAGATAAGGTGAACATATGTGCATGGGTTTATCTCTGGGCTTTCTATCCTGCTCCATTGATCTATATTTCTGTTTTTGTGCCAGTACCATACTGTCTTGATTACTGTAGCTTTGTAGTATAGTCTGAAGTCATGGAGCCTGATTCCTCCAGCTCTGTTTTTCGTTCTCAAGATTGCTTTGGCTATTCGGGGTCTTTTGTGTTTCCATACAAATTGTAAAATTTTTTGTTCTGCTTCTGTGAAAAATGCCAGTGGTAGTTTGATAGGGGTTGCATTGAATCTGTAGATTGCTTTGGGTAGTAGAGTCATTTTCACAATGTTGATTATTCCAATCCAAGAACACAGTATATTTTTCATCTATTTGTATCATCTTTAATTTCCTTCATCAGTGTTTTATAATTTTCTGCATACAGGTCTTGTGTCTCCTTAGGTAGGTTTATTCCTAGATATTTTATTCTTTTTGTTTCTATGGTAAATGGGAGAGTTTTCTTGATTTCATTTTCAGATTTTTCATCATTAGTGTATAGGAATGCAAGAGAGTTCTGTGCATTAATTTTGTATCCTGCTACTTTACCAAATTCATTGATTAGCTCTAGTAGTTTTCTGGTAGCCTCCTTAGGATTCTCTATGTATAGTAGCATGTCATCTGCAAACAGTGACAGCTTTACTTCTTCTTTTCTGATTTGGATTCCTTTCATTTCCTTTTCTTCTCTGATTGCTGTGGCTAAAACTTCCAAAACTATGTTGAATAAGAGTGGTGAGAGTGGGCAACCTTGTCTTGTTCCTGATCTTAGTGGAAATGCTTTCAGTTTTTCACCACTGAGGATGATGTTGGCTGTGGGTTTGTCATATATGGCCTTTATTATGTTGAGGAAAGTTCCCTCTATGCCTACTTTTGTGATTTTATCATAAATGGGTGTTGATTTTTGTCGAAAGCTTTCTCTGCCTCTATTGAGATGACCATATGGTTTTCTCCTTCAATTTGTTAATATGGTGTATCACATTGATTGATTTGCGTATATTGAAGAAATCTTGTAACCTGGAATAAAACCCACTTGATCATGGTGTATGATTCTTTTAATGTGCTGTTGGATTCTGTTTGCTAGTATTTTGTTGAGGATTTTTGCATCTATGTTCATCAGTGATACTGGCCTGTAGTTTTCTTTCTTTGTGACATCATTGTCTGGTTTTGGTATCAGGGTGATGGTGGCCTTGTAGAATGAGTTTGGGAGTGTTCTTCCCTCTGCTATATTTTGGAAGAGTTTGAGAAGGATAAGTGTTAGCTCTTCTCTAAATGTCTGAAAAAATTCGCCTGTGAAGCCATAAGGTCCTGGGCTTTTGTTTGTTGGAAGATTTTTAATCACAGTTTCAATTTCAGGGCTTGTGATTGGTCTGTTCATATTTTCTATTTCTTCCTGATTCAGTCTTGGCAGGTTGTGCATTTCTAAGAATTTGTCCATTTCTTCCAGGTTGTCCATTTTATCTTGTAGTAATCTCTCATGATCTTTTGTAGTTCTGAAGTGTCAGTTGTTATTTCTCCTTTTTCATTTTTAATTCTATTGATTTGAGTCTTCTCCTTTTTTTTCTTGATGTGTCTGGCTAATGGTTTATCAATTTTTTTTATCTTCTGAAAGAACCAGCTTTTAGTTTTACTGATCTTTGCTATCGTTTCCTTCATTTCTTTTTCATTTATTTCTGATCTGATTTTTATGATTTCTTTCCTTCTGCTAACTATGGGTTTTTTTTGTTGTTCTTTCTCTAATTGCTTGAGGTGCAAGGTTAGGTTGTTTATTCGAGATGTTTCCTGTTTCTGAAGGTAGGATTGTATTGCTATAAACTTCCCTCTTAGAACTGCTTTTGCTGCATCCCATAGGTTTTGGGTCGTCGTGTCTCCATTGTCATTTGTTTCAGGTATTTTTTTGATTTCCTCTCTGATTTCTTCAGTGATCACTTCGTTATTAAGTAGTGTAGTGTTTAGCCTCCATGTGTTTTTATTTTTTACAGATCTTTCCCTGTAATTGATATCCAATCTCATAGCATTGTGGTCGGTAAAGATACTTGACACAATTTCAATTTTCTTAAATTTACCAAGGCTTGACTTGTGACCCATGATATGATCTATCCTGGAGAATGTTCCATGAGCATTTGAGAAAAATGTGTATTCTGTTGTTTTTGGATGGAATGTCCTATAAATATCAATTAAATCCATCTTGTTTAATGTATCATTGAAAGCTTGTATTTCCTTATTTATTTTCATTTTGGATGATCTGTCCATTGGTGAAAGTGGGGTGTTAAAGTCCCCTACTATGAATGTGTTACTGCTGATTTCCCCTTTTATGGCTGTTAGTATTTGCCTTATGTATTGATGTGCTCCTATGTTGGGTGCATAAATATTTACAATTGTTATATCTTCTTCTTGGATCGATCCCTTGATTGTTATGTAGTGTCCTTCTTTGTCTCTTCTAATAGTCTTTATTTTAAAGTCTATTTTGTCTGATATGAGAATTGCTACTCCAGCTTTCTTTTGGTTTACATTTGCATGGAATATCTTTTTCCATGATTGAGTGGGTGCTGGTGATGTTGTATTTCTTAATATGTCTAGCAAATATTTTCTCCAGTCATTTTTAGCTTTATATTTTAATCATATGAAAAATTTTAATTTGTATATAGTGAAATTTATAAATATTTGATTTTTTAGTGGGGGATTTTAGCTTTGTATCACTCTTGTATTCTTCTAAAACATTTCAGGTTTAAATTTTTATAACTGAATATAAATCTATGCTCCATTTGAAATAGATGTTGAATACAGGTGGGAAATAACATCATTTTTAATTTTTTAATAATATCCTTTAAAAGTTTTTTGTCAATATACAGCTCGTTGATCCAACACCATTTTTTCTCAAGGATTCAAAATACCACATTTTCTTTTTCAATTTTATCTAAAATTTACCATTAAGTATCACTACAGAAACGAATAAATATTAATTTTGATTGAAGATGTATAAGAAATAAAACTATATAAAAAATCATTGGCCAAGGTTCCAGGTACAAACAACGGTGCAGAGAGGTAAGCATTTGCAGGGGGAGCTCAGTAGAACCTGACACCCTGGTTGGAATTCTGAAGTGCTTCACCCTCAAGGTAAGTAAAATCCATAAACAAACATAGAATTCTTTCTGGACGAAGAGAAACTTACCCTAGCCATCAAATTATTTACTACAAAGAATTGTGCAAACCCAGTATCTAGCACACAATAAAAAATTCCAGGCATATAAGAAGATTATATAGCATGAATGACAAGTAAGGGAAGAAACTGACCACAGAAACAGAAAACCAGGGGTCCAGTTATTGGAATTCTTTAAATAAACTGTAGTATATCTGCTTGCTATGTTCAAAGAGTTAAAAGGCAAGATAGAGAAACAGATGCTATAAAGAAATGGGTGCTATAAAAGAGAAACGTGATAAAAGAGAATCAAGTGAAATTCTAATCCTGAAATATATAATAAGCAAAATTAACTCAAAAAATGACTGTAATGGAGAGATACAGATAGAAAAATAATTAATTATTGGGAATATTGTCCAGAGGAAAATATAAAGAATGAATAATTAATAGAAAAATTATAGAGAATTAACTAAATAAATGTAGTAATACAATATACTAATGGTTTGGTAAATTAAATACCATCATGATGTCCATTATTTTCAAGCAGATCCTTAGATTCAAAGTTATCCCGATAAAAATCTTATGGAAAAAATTTTAATATGTATGTGTATACAATTGAAAAGGTCAATTCTAATTTTTGTACACAATTTCACAAGACCAAGAATAGCCAATGTTATTGAGAGCAAATGAGAATAAGTAGGTCCACCTGATATAAAGATGTATTGTGAGACTTCAGTAATTTTAAAAGTGTCATTAGCACAAGAATAATCATGTAAATAAAGGAAATATAAAGATTCCAAAAATATATTTACTTTTTTGTTTGTTATTATTTATTTTTCCAGCTTTATTGAAATATGATTGACAAAAAAGTTTGTATATATACATAGATTGTACATGTGATTTTTTAAGGTGTAAAAATGTGATGACTTAATAGACATATACATTATGAAATGATTACAATTATCATTTAATAAGTTACTAATATATCTATCACCGCATATAATTACCTTTTTTGTGTGGTGAGAACACTTAAGAGCCACTTTCTTAGCAAATTTCAAAAGCTTTTAGGGCTTTTAGGGCTTTTAGGGCTGAACCATAGCACTTCTAATTTTTTCAATCAGGCTTTGGGCTCTAAGAATGGAATTCCTGGGTTAAGAACCTGGCTCTGCTGCTTATTGGCTATGCCTGGCTTACAGTATTGGTATTCTGATCAGATCTTCCTAGATCCCTATTACCATTTTCTGTCTCTGCCTCTCCCCCTCGAGCACACACTTCAGTACGCTTTCTTGTTCTAACAGTCAGACTGCAGCTCTTAAGCAACTTGAGCCTGCATTGCCCTTATCCAGAGAGACCCAGACATTACTGGGAATTTGTAGCCCCCAGGGTCCCAAATTAATGACTAGAGAGAATGGAGGAATCAAGCTGAAATGTCTTTCTGTGGGAATTTGCCTGAGATCTCACCCTTACCTCGGTGCTCTCCCTTTCCTGTCCTGTTTCTTCTGCAAATTTTCTGATTGATTCTCCCTGTAACCACTTAGAAACCCTGGCACAGGAATCTTCATCCCGGAGCCTGTTTCTGGAGAGCACAACTGAAGACTTGGTGCAATATGAAACTAGTTGTGTAAATTCCTCAGTTTCTTCCACTGCAAAAATGTATTAAAAAAACACCCTAGTTGCTATGGCAATTAAAACGATTAGCACAGAGCTGGGTGTGTGCATACACATATGTATATATATTCTGATTTACCTTCCTCTCATGAAATGTTTTACCTTTTGTTTCATTAAGTAGTTATATTAACTTTTTGTTTATTTTATTGTATTGGGTGACTGCTTTCAGGGAAGAAAGTATACTATTGTGCTATTTTTTACAAAGATATCTAATCAGTTGCAATAGGAATTGATTTTACAACACTGTTATCTTTATTGAGTATAAAGACATACACTTATAAAAAAGGGACATAATTAATTGTTTTGTATTTTCCTTCATTTAAAAATTTTCTAAAGATGTAAATCCAGGAAATGAATACATAAAAATACAAAAAATCCAAGTATATTTTTGAAAGTACAATATGGCTCCTTTTTTTTTAATCAAACGGCCCTAATTCAAATTTTGTGAAGTGTTGCATGAGCCTCTCACTACATGATTCCCGTTAAAGTCAATGATCCCCACAGACTGTAATGGGGATCATACAGTTCCACCCCCAGAAAGCCCTTTGCACATCTACTTATGTCTATAAAACTGCTTAGGCAACTTAGGTATTATTTTGTTTCAATAAGAAAAAAAAATGGTATTTTAAAAAGTCTTAATTTTCACCAAAAAAGCATAGTCTAAAACAGTTGAATAACCTTTTAAAGAAAGAATGCCCCACATAATTGGATGTTGTGACTAAGTTTTGGCACCACTTAATTTCATCTCATGAAGTAAAATAAAGAAGTGTAGTTTAATGACATGAACATTTAAATAAGAATACAGCATCTAATACCAAGACCTGGTCAGGTGATTCCTGATTGACAGTACTGGAAATTTTATTATTTCCACCACTTCTCTATTTCCTTTGCAAATAAGAGGGGTCATAGAACAATGACCTTTTTTTTTTCTGGAAAATTTAAAGGAGCAAAAAAGTACTAAATCATGTGTTTAAAATTTATGAAACACAAATTTGGTAATTTTCAACCTTATTTATCATCTCTCTCTTACAAACAAACACACATTTGCAAACACAGATACACACACACACTGAGCATGAAGATGCATGAACACTTTTCATTTCTAAGTGGAAACAGTATATCCTGAATGTAAGCTCTACCTTCTGTAGAGCTAGACTGCTCAAATGGAAACCTATCCCTTAATAGCAAAGTCAACTTCGATAATATCAAACCTCACAATTTTCCTAGTCTATAAAATGGGGATAACAGTAGGATTTATATTGTAGGGTTATTATATGAAAATATATGTGTTAATATACGAAAAGCACTTAGAACAGTGCCTAGTATGTTAAAAGATCTCTACATATAAGCTAATAATTTGAATTACCCATATCCATATTTCAACTAGGTGATTTACATTATGTACACTTTGCCTAAGAAGAATGGGAAGGAAATGAAAATATGTGTGTTAATCCTAGGTATAAGACACTGTGCTTGGTACTATATTGTGCATTCTGTAAGTAAGCAGCAAAGCTGTATTAATACCTTTATTTTGACAGATAAGGAAACAAGTTCACAGTGCTTAAGTAACCTTAAAAGGTCATGAACCTACCGATTGGTGGATCTGTGAGTCGAACTTAGATTTTCTGGAAATGTATCAATTCATTCCTAAGTAAGTGATTTTCATATGCTAGATATGTGCTATATAATATCCCTGAACAAAACAGACAAGGTCCCTTCTCTGATGCTTCACATATTCTAGTAAGGAGAGAGAGAAAATAAACATGGTAATAAACACAAGATAATTTCAACAATGATAATTATCTAAAGAAAACAAAATGAGATCATTTAAGAAATTGTAACGAGAAAGGAGGCTTACAGTAAATAGAGTTAACAGGAGAAACACTCAACAGAGTTAACATATGAGTTAAGAAATTAGGGTTGTTCGAGGTGGTTAGATTTCAAAGCAGAGTGTACTACAAGAGTAAAGGGCTTGATAAGAGAGAGAGAGATTAAAGATGCTAGCTTGAACAGTTGATTAATAGTGGTAAGGATTACTGGGAAGAGAGAGGAACCAGTTGGGAATCAAGTACAATAATTTGATCTTGGACAAGTTAAGTGTATAATATCTTAACAGATATTCCAGTGGAAATAAATCAGCAATTGAAATATAGGTGTAGAGCTTAGGAGCAAAATCATCTTTGTATGTATGATGTGAATTTCGTTGATGGCACTGAATGAAAAGGATCTGGAGAAGAAAGCGCAGAAAAGAAGGAGGCACAGGCACAAGGCTTGGGGTGCTCAAAAGTATAAGATTAAACAGAAAATATATTCAGTAAAAGAAATAAAAAAGGGGCAGCCTGGTCTAGACAGAAAACAGATTGTATTGTCACAGAAGTCAAATGAAACAAGTTTTTCAAAGACATGTGAAAGATTACTTCAATGAGAAGCTATTAAACAGGAAAGCATCAAGAGCATAGAGGATAGTTTGCAACACAGATTTCAGGGATTGATGTGGAGTGATGTGGTAAGAGGTCTGGTTGCTCCGGATTAAGGGGAGACTTCGGGGTAGGGGATTAGAGGGAGCTGCTTGGGACAACTCTTTCAGTGGGTCGTCTGGAACAAGAGCAGGAACCTGGTTAGTAGCAAATGAAGAGGTCATATAGAAAATGTAAGAACAGCTTAAGAAAATAATAGACCACATTGTTAGGTAATGAAAATGAACAAGTAGAAAGAGTTAATTTGATGATGTAGAAAACTTGTCAGAGCAAAATGCTAAAGTGATTAGAATATATTGACTCTAGGGCACAAAGAGGAGTTAGGCTTAGACAAATGCAGAAATGTGTTCTTCATTTTAGGAAGAGGAAAAGGAGAAGGTTTAATTGCTGCTGCAGGTGGGTTGGTAAATTTGAATATGGAGGATTATGGAATTCTCACTTGATTACATCCCTGTTCTGAAACTAGTGTAGAGTAAAGCCTTAAGCTTCTTTTGGTGGGTTAGACGTTTAAAGAGGGAAGAGAGGACGCAAAATGGTTGTTTTGGAAAGTACAGAAGTAAACATACTAACGTGAAGGAAGATTCCTGTAAAACATTAAGTGTATGAGCCAAATCAGAGGACACATAACCAGAATTACATGAATCAGAGATCAAGATTTGCTAATAATTTCAAGTAATTAGTCATTTAAGAGGGGCTGAAGAATTAGTGAGAGAGCTAGGATGTTGAGGACAGCTATGTTGGTCCTATATTCCTGTACCAGACATGCACTCTCTGGCCCAGAGTAATAAATGAAGTCTCTAATGAGGTCTGCATGTCACCTCACATAGCAGACAGAATTTACGTAATGGAACATATCTGTTTTATATTATAGACAATTGCATAGCTTACATGACTTTATCCAGTGAGCCATGTCTCAGGTTTATTTAGTATAAGATATACTTTAGGCAGGGAACATCCTATAGATATGTCCTTCCTTCTAATAAATACCCTCAATTTACTTTCCTGGAAGTGCAGTTGACAAGGATATTAGCCTAGATGCATGTTCTCTTTTCTTCCCTTGCCTCAAAGGAGTTTCCCCACCTTCCCAAGGAAGCAACAAAATACACGCCAACAGTTTTAACCCCTTGCTCCTCAGTGCTCATTTGCAGTTTGTGCATTTATAGATTTTAAATGAGAGAAGTCATCATGCTATTTGTTGCCATTATTTGTTTGTTTTATAAAAGTAGTAATGTTAATAGATTAGAAGTCTTGAAAAGATTTAAAAAATATTGGAACGAGGGATTCTAGAGTAAAAATACTTAAGAGTAGTGGCCTAGTGGTGCAGTGATTAAAGTTAAATCTTTAGAGATGGTGTAGTTATTAGTGATAGTAAATTTAAGATAACCATGGGAGTGGAATGTGGAAGGAGAATAAAGAAAAATACTATAGGAGGTAAGGAAACCAAAGAATTGAGAATCTGGGTTGAAATCATACACATATGAATATACATATCCATTCATATATATATAGATATATGGATATATATACATATATATTCAGTTGAAACTTAATCTAAAAGCTATCATATAGAAGTTAAAATAAAATGTGTTTACATTGAACTTCTGTGAGATATTTTTTGAGTTAATTTTCTGGAAACTATCATAATCAATGTTATTATTCTAAAGCCATAGAGCTTTTAGGGCTGAACCATATTTTCTTTAATGAAATCTACCTTTCAATGTTTATTCACAATGTTCTAATTAATTGTCAAGTGCAATCCATCAAAACAAATTGGGATACAATTTGCACAACGTTGTGTAGAATTTGACCTTCACCAAATTTTACCTCACTAAATCTTCCTCATACTCCTTTGAAAATGCCCTCCTAAGTCAAATGTATTTCTCAGTTGTCTTGTACGTCAGGAGGAAATACAACTAGAGGAAATGAATGATAGGTTTACATTTTATATTAAATATTCAGTCAGCCCTCTTCCATTGAACAGCCAACTCACACAGTCCTAAAAGTATTAAGAAAAGAATGAACAGTGGAGGTAAAACTGTTTGCTCCTCGTAGGACTAGGTTTCCCTCCTTTCAATCCACTAAAAAAAAACCTGGATTGTGATATGTGTGTATTTCACATATGGCACACGTGTGTATTTCACACTTCTGACTCTAACCATACCATCAGAAAGAGAGGAGACAAGTGTAGGACTACATGGCATAATTGGCAAGATCTTCAAAAAGGAACGAAAGATTCAGCTGAGTTAACAAAAATATACGCATTAAGTTTCATAACAAATACCTATCAATTTTAAGAACAGCTCAGGTAATTCTAGGAATGCACAAATAAACTAACCAGAATCACGGAGGAGAAAATCCTAGAGTGTATAAGAAAATGTCTGGGGTGGGAATGTTGGAAAGGTGGGTTGAGCCCGGACTTTCAAGGATTATGAAATATAGAGCCATCAAATAGTTTTACACCAATTTTAACTAGAATCATTGAGCCATAAAGAGGTAAATGCCCACTGAAAGTTGCAGATTGTTGTAACTAGGCAAAACAATGCCCCCTTCTCCCAAATATTATACATACTGTTTCTATAAAACTAGAGAAAATAGAGTGTATAACATGTAAATTGAATATTCCAAAATGTTTTTTCCCTAATGAAACAATAATGATTGTGGTAAAACTAAGGAACCTGAGAAAAGAAAACAAAACAAAACAGAATTTCAGCATTTCTGTAGGCAGTATATTGGGTGAGGGGCGGAAGTGACTAGCAATTGCAGCAAGGCAAGGTATTAACCAGATGAGGTAAAGCAAGAGACGAATTTGCTCAAATGCAAAAATAATCCTTCATAGAAAATTGGACAAGTTACGCTTTTTCAATATCCAAAATGGATTACTCTAAAATGGAATGATTTCAGTCTTTGATTGAAATATCAGAAAGAGAAATAATAAAATCCTTAAGTTCAGAAATTGAAGGGGAAAAGTGAACCAGATAATTGATCATCATTTTGACACCAAAGGAAAGAGAATTTTAAGGAAATCTTAATTCATTAAAGGACTGAGAATCTGAAAAGTATTGATAAGTGCTCAGGAGAAAATGAATATCTATGAATCAATTCCAATGCTACGTTAGCAGTAACACGAAGAATTCAACAGGGAAAGATTTATGACCAGAGTGAGGAAGATCATCGACAGCAGGGCAACGGAAATATAATTTAGCTAGATGGTGTGATAATAAAAATGTAATAAAAAGGTCAAAGGCTTAGAGACTCATAAAACATTTTGAAAGGTGAACAATTCGTATTATATTAACCAGACAATAAAAATATGAATATGATGTAGCTATATTCTAAAGTTTAGGAAAATGCTCTTTGCTAACCCATGCAAAATTGAAGTGATATGCATGGCTAGGACATTACCCAGTAAACCTACTTGATGTCTCATAGAAATGAAGGCAACATTGTTTCCAAATGGCAGTTGATAAAAACATAGGAAGGTAGTGGCCTACTGTAATACGATATTAAAATTCCTCTAATTCTGAAGTATTATGTTGATCAAAAGAGTAGCGAGCAAATATTTTTTATTTTACTACTAGCAGTAAGTAATTTTAGACTGAGGATAAATTTTAAATTGAGACTCACCATAAGAACACGTTTACCTAAATGTTTAGATATTTGCGTTCAGTACTAATAGTTGCGGAGAAAGTGACGCAAATAGAATGATCTATTTAGCCTTAGCCTCCCAACTATCACACACACACACACACACGCACGCACACACACACACACAAATTCCATATTCCTCTTATATACTTTATTTCATATTGATATTTACATTTTATGTATTCAAACTGACAGAACATGTCAGTAATTGATATTAAGAATCACAAACTCTTATAAATCAATAATACAAAAGATAAATAATACAAATGAAAAATAGACAAAAATCCTAAAAAGTTAGTTCACAGAAGAGGAACCACCAGTTGCTAAAAAGATTTGAAGAGAAGCTAAACCTCATTAGTGATAAGGGACACGTGCATCGAAATTTCTTTTAAAATCGCATTTTTTATGCATTCTATTGGAAGCAATTAAGAACTCTGATAACACCAATGTTGGAGAATATATGGATCAATAGGGTTATTTATTCATTTTGAAGGGGTGGGGAGTATAGAATGCTTTAGAAAATGAATTAGCGTTACTTTTTTTTAAGTTGACCAGTCACATTCCCTACTACTCAACAATTGCACTTCTTGGAATAATCAAGATAAATTTTAGCATATTTGAACCAAAAGAAAAGGAAAATGATATTTATACTATTGTTCTGTTAGTAATGGTTACAGCAGAAATAGTAGTTATAATAATAATAATTATTATAATAGAAATAATAACCTGAAGATAATTCAAATGCCCATTGATAGGAAAATTGTACACATAATTTGTGGTCTATTCACATAATGGCATAAAGTTAGGGGTAGCTACACAACAATATGAATTCTAGTAACTTAAAACTGAGTTGCCAAAAAGGAAGTAGAGAAGAAAGAATGTAATATATTATAGAATGTTCAATCAAAACTAAATCATGTATCATCTGAACATACATATATGTGTAATAGAAGTTGAAAAAATTAAATAGGAGGGAAATGATGAAACTAACTAACAGAAAAACATCTGGGGAGGTACTAGGTTCAGGGTATAGGGAAGAGAATATGGGAAATATAAGAAACAAGTAATTTCATAGTTATTTGAGAAGTAGGTTCCTGAATGTGGATCATATATAATAAATTTTAAGTTAAGTCACTATCACTCTTTAAAATAGCAGAGGGCTGTATAGAGGAAAATAGGATTAACCTAATTCTGTGCATCTGAGGATAAACACAACCATTAGAAGAACTCTTTGATAGTAATTTATGTAATGTATATAATTAGGAGGTAAATATTACAGTGAATACAAGAGTTAAATTTATCACCAATATTTTTATGCTTCTTTAGTTTGTGATAGTTAAATGTATGAACAGGCTTCCTTTCTGTAAGTCAAGTTTCTCAAACTTTCTTAGCCTCACATTTCACATGTGGAAAATTAGCATAATAAAATCAGTTTGCTTAGTTATTTGGGGCATTAAATGTAACTGTGTGTGTGAAAAATAGGACAGAGTATTTTCTCAGTAAATACTATTATTGTATTACAATTCCTGGCAGTGGCCTACATTCCCCTCTACTAATATTATTTAGAGAAGACATTCCATATTAAATCAGATATTTTGGGTTTGGCAAACAAGCATTATCTATTCAGTTAGCTCCTCTTTCCAATGATGTCTTCAGATGAAAATCATAGACAGCTCAGTATTTTATAAAATGTGACTATATAGCATTCAGAGAGCTCCGGCAAATATCATCACTTCCTTTATATTATGCAATTTATAGGAGTTATTAATATAAAGTAATCTAGCTACAAGTAATTGATATAAAAGATACTCGAAAAATTATTTAAGAAGAAAAAGGAGAAGGAAACTCAGGAAAAATTACCTGATTAATGAGGTAAAATGTGAGATTTGCTTACAAGGTGCTTGAAGACTTGAGATGGTCTTGGAGGAGTTCCTAAAAAACATTAGCATAGGAAAGATATAGTAAGAAAGCTAATACAAGTTTTACACATTTTTTCTAGGAAAATATTGGGTTGAGTTAAAAAACAGCTCACTTGAGTTTCTTTTTCTTTCATTAAAAATATGAGACTTTACTAACTTCTGAAGATGAAAGTGTAATTTTTGAATTTGCAAAATTTATGAAAATGTTATGAAATTGCAAGATTTAATTAAAAAAAGGAAATGAAAATCAACCTAAGTCTGATCAGCAAGTTAGGAACTTCCAGTCATGACCAGTGTGGAAATCAATTATATATAGAGATGAAAATATTTCTTTTTTTTTTCTTTCACTTTGTAGGTTTTATTTCATTTAACTTTTTATTATGGACAATTTTAAACATGTGCATAAGCATATGGTGTAATAATCCACATACACCTAACCCAGCTTCAACAATTAACAACTCATAGTCAATTGTGCTTCACCTCTACCCCCACCCAACCCTCACCTACCCCATATCATTTTGGAGCAAGCATCAAGAGATCATATAATTTACTCCTTAAATTTTCCAATATGTATCTCTAAAAGATAAGGATTTCACAAAAAATAACCACTATAGCATTATCACACCCAAAATAAAATTAAGTCACTTGAGTTTCTTGAACTTCTGGTTCAAGCTTCTATCTACAAGATTTGGCTCATTAAGTGTTTTAATTATTTTAGGTACATATAGTAGTGTCCAATAACAATGAGTTAGTTAAATGAATAAAATAAATAAGAAAGAATTAAATATGTTCATAGCTGGAGATAGACTACATATGTTTTTAAAAACTTTTCTCATCTTATTTTTCTTGATTCTTGAAACCCCAGTTCATGTAATTTTAGTTTTAATTTTTTATATCTAATATCATCATAGCCCTCCAGGTTCTTTCCTGTTCATAATTCATATGATTAGTTTTGATCTCTGGCCTCATTACTGAACATTCTGGCATATTTAATCACATTAACAACTTTTTTTAGCCTGTAAACTTTACCTAGGAGATTTTGAAGGATAGCATGAATTGAAATTCATAGTTTCTCTTTGTAGTAATTTGTGTCTGCTACAAATTCAGGGCCTATATGCTATTTAATTTAGTTTATGTAATTATAACATCATCTTGCTCTGAGAAGTCTCTTTTAGTCCATTTAAATCGTAAGTTTTAATTACTTTTCTGCATAACAACTACCCTTAACTTTTGCTCTATTAAAAACTAACAGTAACTTGAAAGTTATCATAGGTAAGGTATTGGTTCTAAAAATTATATGGAAGAAGCTATAAAAATAAGGACTGGTTTGCATAATTAAACAGATTAAACTTTAAAAGCATATCAAAATTTGTTTAAAGTTAATATTTCCCATGTTTTCAGACTTTGCATTACTATCAATTGTTTATTAATAATTTCTTGATTATTTAATAACTCTCAGTCCACCTCTTCATTGTATTATATGTGTCCATTATTGGAAAATATATGCTTATGCCCATATCCTCTAAAATTAACTGGCAAATACCCCATTAATTCATTGTTAAAAATGATAATTTAAAGGATAATTTACAACCAAATTAATAAAATTATTAGGAATGTTTTCAATTACCAATGTAAACTAAACCAAATTGTATAATAATATCTGAAAGCCATTTGATAAAATTAATTCTCCTTAACCCACCTTTTAAATAATTATTTCCTAGCCATTTAGTTCACCTAATATTGCTACTTATGACTCAGTCTATACAGTATATTTATTTTACTTTTACAATGAAAAACTATAGGTTTTCTATTAAAAGAAGGAGCAAAGTGTCTGTTAACACAACTGGGGTCTGTTAACACAAAGCTGTGGGAGAATTAACAGTCAGGTATATTTGGAAAGCATAGAATAACTCAATTATATTTAGGACTTAAATAAATTTATAAAAAGTTTTGGTTTTCATATAACTCCTTTGGAAAGAAGTTTAATCTTAGTTATTATAGCACATGATGAGTATTAATTATTATTGAAAAATTGCTGGGATGATATAAAATGAGTTTAGAATGGAATGAAGTAACTATAACTTTAGTTAACCCTCTTACTCTTGGAGAAATATGTCTTTCCTATGGGGAAACTCAATCCTTGTAGTCCCTGTGATGTCACCACCCTTGATCCACACCAGGGAAAGATGTATGTCTTAGGTTCTGCTAGTCAGAGCTCTTCCTTCACTTTGGTACAAACATATAGTCAGGAAGAAAATTTTTAATTATATAATTCAAGAAATTTCTCCTTTCTTTTGCCCCAGGTGTTTTGAGATGGATTTCTATAAGAATCCTAGTTAATATATAGTTTAAAAATTACAATTAAAGTTGTATAATCAATGATTGCTGATTTGATAACATGAATTATTGACCTCATTTGTATATTTCAGTAATAGCTGAAAAGTCCAATTTTTAAAAGGGTTAAGTAATTGATAACATTACAAAATTCTGTGCTAAAGAAATTTCAAGAGATTCCTTAAAACTAATCTCAGAACTTTTGATATGCTAATAAGTGATAGAACTCAAAGAAAGGGTCTAGTTTGCTGAACTATCCAGGTTTCTTTGAAAACAGAAAAATTTCACCATCCAACCAATGTCTCTCAGGATACTCATGTTTACTAATAGGGACTGGCAAAACTGGGCCAAGCTGCTTGTTTTTGTAAATAAAGTTTTATTGGAACAGTTACACACATTTCCTTTTTTTGTTGTTTTAATGTATTTTCTGTGCATATTTTTGGGCTACAACAGCCAACTTGCTATGGAAACTGTATGCCCCATGAAACAGGACATATTTACCATCTGACCATTTACAGAAAAAGTAAATTGCCAAACCCTACTGATATGAAAAGTTTGGGGACAGCATATATGAACTTTTAAAAAAGAATTCAAATTATTGAGTGAATCATTTAATCTGAACAAGACTATTAGCATATGTGACTTTTTGGAAGGCTAGAGAGGTATCTGAAAACTATTGTTCATTAAATATAGGCCATTTCTATACATACTCCAGTATTTATTTAATCTCTATGAATATAAGATACGTTCTTATCTTTTTGGTATCGTTAAGACTAAATAACTGTAGTAAAACAAGAGGCATGGAGTAGTCCAGACTCTTTCTTTTAACTTGAATTCAGTGGGCCTGAAAATTGCTAGATTATTTGCATAAGATCATATGACATATGTGTGCAAAAGTGTATTTATTTATTTTCAGAAATAATTTAAATCTTGCATCTTATTCCATTAAGATGGGACAGATCTGACAGTTAACTCTTGTGTCTTTTTTTGTAAGATATATAGAAATTCTGAATGTGATGGGTTTTAATAACCAAATCTCTCAATCTCTCTCCAGACAAAACTGTAGACAGAATGGTGAAATTCAGCCTCCTTTAAATCTTACTTACTATTTTGATAAAATACTTATGTCTATGAACTACATTACATTTGACAGGAAAGGAGAAATATTATTAAAATATGTAAAGATTGAACACATCCAACCCAAACTCTGATTTCTCACACTGATAAAGTACCTTTCTCTGGCACCAATTTTTACACATAAGTTGATTTATAAAACATTTTATCCCAAATGCTTTTGAGATCATTTCCTTCAGGGGCTCAGAATAAAGTATTTATTTAGAAGTAAGCAATGATTTTAACATAGCAACTATTTGGAGTTATCCAAACTTTTAAATTCTGCCTACATCATTAATTTGAAAACATTTATCAGTGCCCTTCCTTTAGGCACTAAAGTATGTTTCCCTTTTGACCTGCCTTGCAACTCAGGAAAATTATTCTGAAATAATTATCCCAACAGAACTTAGTGATCAGTACATCAGCAGACTTGTATGTCTTGGGAGCAAAATCAGCAAATTAAAAGGGCATTTTATGAAGAACAGGTCATTTAGGCTAGTTCAATTCTTAAACCTGAAAGGAAAACCATGACAGAGAGCTATTTTCCTAATGTCCTTGAGTATACTGGAGCAAAATCTTCTCAAGTCTTTTACACAAAGAGCTCTGTTCAAAAGAAATTAGGTCAAACTATTAAACTCACCTCTGTTTGATGTAAAATAAAACTGCTTATTGCAGATCTAACAAAACACTCGGTGTCCTATTAGGTTGCCTTCAAAGAATGTCCTAGATAACCTTAAGGTAATTTAAAGCACAAGCTAACTTCAATCCTTCTTGTCTGCTATAGGACTCAAGCTCATTAGAATATATTTGAAAATGCAATGTTGCCAAAACATAGCCATTTCTTGCTGATTATATGTTTCTTTTCAACTGGTCACCTGTGTTTTAATTTCTCTATGTTTTGCATATGGTAGAGAATGTTAAGATAATTAAAGGTAAAATAAAAGAACTAGGTTAATTAATGTTAAATCGATGAAGTTTTGAAAGGCATATTGATATACAAAGCATCAGTGCCTTCTTGTGTGATATAACTTGACTCCTTCTGTTTCCCTTCTCTCTCTCCTTTCTTTATCTCTCAGTGTTTTATAACCATAGAAAACTTCATGCGAAACTATATTTTCCTCTTTCATTTCCTAAAATGATAGAGGGGGAATTTTAATCTCCATTTTATCCCAAAATATTTGTAAATAATATTTTAAAATACTCCTTTAATTATTAAGGGAAAAATTACTCATAACCCAGATGCACCATCAAACAAAATTACTTAAGAACACTTGTATATTGATTCAGTATACTGTACTCTATCTTTCTTTGTCTATAAGACAAAGAAAGATACATTAATCCATTTGGATGTTGCCTATGCTACTCCACAGCAAGGCAGCAAGAAGAGACTCTTACATATTTTTGAAAATTACATGAAAACTATTAATTGACTGACTTCTATTAAAATATCTTACAACATAGTGCCAGGTAAGTTTGCTGCATGACGAAAGATCCTCAAACGTATTGGCTTAAATGTTATTTTAGTTCATGATCTGTGTGGTGTTTCTCCTCTTGGTCAAGCTCAGCTGATTCCAGCTAGGTTCACTCATGGGCTCCCTACAGTAAGCAGGTTATCTAGAGACTGGCTTGCACTGGATGGCCTCATTCACATGTTTTGTATTTGCTGGATTTTGGTTGGGACAACAGAGACTTGGTTCTCATCATCTCGTAGGCTAGCCTGGACTCTTTCACATTGTAGATGGATTTGAAATATTATGTTTTCTATTTTAAAATTAAAACCAATTGTTATGAATTAAAAAGGAATTAAAAATGTAATTCAAATTTGATTCAGATTACAAATATCACACATTATAAATGCAAAATACATTATATATATATATATTTACAAAAACACCTGTTGTTTAATAAGGTACTGGGGTGATATTTACATTTGATTTGGCATTTATTTTACAGGTTTATGGGTACTTAGATTTTTTCTTTGAATTTTAAGGGCAAGTCTGCTTAATTAGAGATAAATAAAAATCAGACAAGATTTCAGATGGGATTTTAACTATATCGATGTTTATTCTATATGAATTTATTTTGGAGATAATATTTCTCCAAATATTGTCCAAATTGAAGATAGAAATGCTAGTTTTTTTCTCATATTTTTCTCTTGTTCTGGCTTGAAATTTTTTTCTACTAGAATTTATTATTGGGATTTTGGTAAGTTGTACCATGGTTCCCAAGTTTTTATTTTCCTTTTTTAGGAGCTTCATATTCACCTGCTCCATTGACATCTGACTTTACCATGTGACTTGTGGTGTCTCACCCAGAAGGAGGATTAAACTTTACTTTCCACTGCTGTCATGCTTGGTGATATGATTTGCTTTGATAAAATTTGAGCAAATGGTATTCATCACCTTTCAGCAGAAATTTTAAGAGATCCCTTCTATGATTCTACCATGGCTCATATGTTTCCCTCTGCAAAAAGTTTAGGCATGTCTCAGATAGCATATTCTTCCAGTAGGGTCCTATACTGAAGGACATGTGGAGCAGATTCAAAGAAATCATCAATGAACATGTAAAATAAGACAGAAATAAACATTTTTTGTGTTAGCCCACAAAGATTTTTTTAAAACTATCACATGTTGACTGATAGAGAAATAAGTAATTAGAAGTAGGGTGCTTCCAATGTGAGAAAATCTATGATATGTGACTTTGACCTGGGAAGAGGCAGCATCTCATGTTAGAGGCATTGTAATTGGATGTTAGAGATGGCATTCCATGCTGCTGTGCAGTGGCAGCACACTTGGTAAATGGTGCCTGTGATAACATATAAAGAAAAAGCGTGTATCTAATAAACTTGCGGTTTTAGGTGGAAATAAGGGAAAACAATGTTAGTAGTTGACATTGTTGCTCTTGGCTCTCCTAGACAAAATACTTAAAGAAACCAATGAATTTAGAAAATAATAGGCCAGATGCAAGAAGAAATGTAAAAAAATAAAGCCCGGAAATTCCAAGACTTGCAGAACTTGAAGATGAAATTATTATCATTGTTAACCCAAAACTGAAAGCCCCTAAGTGGCAAGGATAATTCAAGTGCAGCATCATGGCCAAAAACAAAATCAAGGATGTGGCCCAAAACCCCCAGAAAAAAATTCTGATTAAGATGGCATTTAAATACTTTTTTTTTTTACATCTTTATTGGACTATAATTGCTTTACAATGGTGTGTTAGTTTCTGTTTTATAACAAAGTGAATCAGCTA
Organism: Monodon monoceros; assembly: GCF_005190385.1. Classification (NCBI taxonomy): domain Eukaryota; kingdom Metazoa; phylum Chordata; class Mammalia; order Artiodactyla; family Monodontidae; genus Monodon; species Monodon monoceros. The sequence goes on from NW_021703777.1 coordinate 76,940,569, forward strand.
TACATATACATATATCCCCATATCTCCTCCCTCTTGTGTCTCCCTCCCACCCTCCCTATCCCACACCTCTAGGTGGTCACAAAGCACCGAGCTGATCTCCCTGTGCTATGTGGCTGCTTCCCACTAGCTATCTATTTTACATTTGGTAGTATATATATGTCCATGACACTCGCTCATTTCATCCCAGCTTACCCTTCCCCCTCCCCATGTCCTCAAGTCCATACTCTATGTCTGCGTCTTTATTGGATTAAATGGCTCAAAGAAAACACAATAAATGCTGGCTCTCAAACAAAGTCTGATTAAACTCACTATAGATGTAATTAAGCTAAATTTAATAACAGTATGGTTATTGCTATAGGCATGTCAAATTTATTGAAAGCAAATAAATTTTTTTACAGGTTTTGAGAGAGGTGTATGGCCAAAAGGACTACCGACCTGGATTAAAAGAGATCGCAATTGTCTGAAATTCAATATAATTTTTGGTTTCCAGCCCCCCTCAAGTAGGAAGCCCTTTGGAATACCGAAATATTTCCCATTTAATTATTTATATATGGCCAAGGAGGATAATAGGAAATGAAAGATTTATTGGATAGCACAGCCAAAAGTCATGGCAAAGAACAGGCTAGGTGAAATTTCCCAGGAAGCAAAACTGGGGCCTGGCAAAGCTCCAGAGTTGAGACTCATATTTGCCCAGAGAAACTTCAGAATTGCAATTGACTGATTACTGCTCTAAGCTTTCCATTCTTTCCCTTTTTAATGGGAATGTTTATTGCATTTGTCTTGTCCCTGTTCCATCATTGTGTATTTCATGTTTTTTTAAGGAGCAGAGAGCAGATAATTTGTTTTCTTGTTGTACTTTTTTGTTGTATGTTGGTTGTTTGGATTGCTTCTTGCTATTGTTCATAGGTCTCAATATCAAAAGCAGCCAGGCATAACTAGATAGAAATAGGTACTATCATACAATTCTAGACTTTGGGACTGATGTTGCTATTGGATTAGACCGTTGGGTTTTCACCCTTAGGAGAGGGTAAGTATCTTTTCAAACTTAAGGAAGAGAATTGGATCATAGATACTGGTTGATTATATTTTCTTCTCAAGTTTCCTTACCATTTTCTGAAGTAGAATTATGCTACATGCCCCAGTGAAGTCTTACATTTCCACATTATATGCTTTGGCCAAGGATATATACGTGGAAGCAATTTATGTCACTCTTGAGAAATTTAAAAGTCATTGCTTGGTTCTACCATTTTTTTTCCTTTCTTTCCCAGCTCAAAATATGCCAAATAAAGGCAGCTCCTTTTTTAGCCTGGGCCCTGTGATAAAGAAAACATGAAATAAAACCGACCCAACATGCAATAAATGAAAAATAAATATAAGTATCAATTAATTTATATAAACTATTTGATATTAATTATTTTGATATTTTAAAAAATTAGATATCAAATATTTTTGATATTAAAAATATAAGGTGTTAGAGTTGTTTGTGTAGTTGAATAACTCATCTAAGCTGATTTATTCAGACTCCTTTTGAGCACAGCCTAAACATTCTTAGAAAATTGAAGTATTAAATTTAAAGCACACGTGTTTATGTAGAGAAGAGGATCCATGGGAAGGCTAGCTGCCTAGACAGGCCTACACCCTGCTGAAATCAGGAAGTCTTCGCTCTTTATTTACCAGGCTACAAAACAGCACTTGTCAACACCACAGATCTGTATCACTTTAAGAATGAGAATAATACTAGCCTTTATTTCTTAGGGATTTTAAGGAATAAAAGTATCTGGAAAAATATAAATTAGTATAAAATAACATTTATCTGGTTCTTAATTATATATAATATAATATGTCTTATGTGACTGGCAGCTTGGTGTTCTTATTGATTTATTTAAAACAAAGGAGGTCACATCTGTATAACAATATCGATATTTTAAGGTTTCATATCAATATTTTTAAGGTTTCACATAAGGCAGATTAATGTTTTATGAATTATTTTAATGCTTTAGGAATATTACAATAGTATTTAAAATGTACAGTACATAGGGATGTCATAATTAATGAACTGCTGTTAAATAGACTAATTTTGTTGAGGCCAATTTGACCGTTGTTAAATAGTCAATTACTGGGAGTTAGAGCTGTAATAATCAAATAGTCTTTGATATTAATTAGAGTTTGACACTTCTATTTCTTTAGTTGTGATTCATCATTTTCATACTTACAAAGAATTGGCCTAAGTGGACTTAAACATCTAATAGATAGCAAGACATTTAAATGGCAGAAACAGATTTCTAGATACCTTCTCACACCTCATCGCCAGTAAACCTCTTCTTACCCCATTCTCCCCAACTCAGTAAAGCCACTCGCAACTCCTATGCTCCTAGATAAACCCAGGGAACCATCCTTGAATCCACTTTGTTCCTCTCTTGACATCTAGACTCTAGCAAGTCTTATTGTCTGTCTTGCCAAAATAGATTCTGAGGCCAACCACTTCTCTCCATCTTCACAAATAATTCCTTAGTCCAAACCATTGTCCCTCAGCTGAAGTACTGAAAACCATCCTAAAAGTAACTTTATTAAAAATAGTAAAGCACATCATGTTATCCTCTATCTTAACATCTTCCACTATCTTCCCTGCATACTTAAAATATAAATCTAAATTTTTATCAGGTCCCTAAAGGCCTGTGCAGTCTGGCTCCTGTGGCCTTTGTGAACCAAGGTCCCATAGCTCTCCCCTTACTCATGGCACTGTCCACGTCACTCTGACCAAGCTCCTGCCTTCTTCAAGGCCATTCCTGGGCTCGAGAACTCTGGCTCTAATTGGTCACATAACTGACTTTACCTCATTATTTAGGCTTTAGATCATAGACTGCCTTAAAAAGTGCCTTTTCAGACCAAGCTAGAGAATCACAGGCCCCAGATACTTACTGTATAACATTATTTATTTTCTTACTGAACTTCCAGTAACTTAAGTTATGTTACTCAATTATTGGTTTATTGTTCAATAAAAAAAGGAGAGAGAGATCTTGTCTGCTGTAATTCTCCCTATAATTCAGTTCTTAGAACAGTGCTTGCCAAATATGAAAAAAAATTCAGTGTATGTGTTGAATGATAAATTAATGAATATTCCTTTTCCTTTGGGGAAACAAGTGGCTAAATTTCTGCCATATCATTTTCTTTAGTGGTTTACCATGCAAAAGCACCCAAGTCCAAAGACATTTGTGTAAACGTTTTTTTTATGTAAGACGACAGAAAGAAGGATCTCTGGAAAACTCTGCTTAGAACTGAGAGATTAATTTTAGTTTAAAAATGCAGTATGTAAAACATTATTCATTTCATCAGAAACTTCACATTTATATTTTCAATTACTTTTCAATAAGTGAGCAATACTTCATCAAACATTACTAATAGCTTTCTAATCAATACAGTAAAATTTTCCCCATAGTAATCTTAGATGCCAAAAGATTACTGTATGCATATGAACTAGCAGTATCCTATATTAGTTTTAGACCATTTCCCAACTATATTCCTGTCTTCTAAATGGAGAAAAGCATAGGAAAGAGACATTTGTGTATGTGAAGGCTTTTAAATGCATGATCAAAGGTCTAATCTGATTTCAAAATGACCATATTTTAATAATATTTTGTTGTCCTAGCTGATACCATACAGTCATATATAAATATATCAAGAAACAAAAAAATTATGAAAATGAACTGATAAGAATGGTTTGTACCACTTCCTTTAATACTATATCTAAGGAGATAACAATAGGGAAACTGACTTAGACACTAATAAAATAAAGAATTGAAATACTGTGTAAGTATTTTGAAATAAATGCTGTTTAATATCTGAAATGCTTTAATCTTAAATATAATGTTTAGTTAAATTTTAATGTTTAATGGTTACGGTTCAGAAATACTAAATACTCAATGAGATATTATAGGTTGACATAGTATATTGCAATTTTATTTGGTTATGAAGCTGCTTCTTCAGCTACCAATTGTTGGTGACCTTGGGAAAGTCACAAAATATTTCTAAATTTAATTTTCTTCTTTGTAAAATGGGAGTATGGAGATTTCTTACAGCTATCTTCATGCCTAGCATTATTTTTATCTCTGTGACCTCTTCCTCTGCATTATTTATTTTTGACCTTCTTGTAATGAATTTTTCTTTTGGCACTGACAACTGTGCTCCAACTATCTGTGCTGTACATTTAACCTGAGGTCTGAATTTTTATTTTGTCTGCATTCCTTGCATATATATCCACTTCATTTTCATCATAGCTTGCATGTCCTGCATTTTCTATCTGAGACAAAATTAAAATCTTCCTCTTTCCTTTAGAAAATATTTCTCATGGATATAATATTAATGCAAAAATAACAACTGCTGAACCTTCATTGGGCTAAGCTTTAGGCTATTTGGTGTAAACACACACACATGTACACACATTATTTTCCTACCACCATAACATTTGTATTATTATTCAAGTTGTATATATGACAAAAGTGAGGCTTATAATGACAAAGTAATTTCTTGTCCAAAGTTATACACTTGCTAAATGCTAAAGCCAAGATATAAATGGCGGTTTCTCTGATTCTAAAACTCATGTGATTATGCATTAAACTCCACATCTGCCAACTTTGTATTGTACCTTTTTTTCCTGAATTTTTAGAGCAGTGATCTTCTTCTACTTGACATTTTATTTTTTTTTCGGTACGCGAGCCTCTCACTGTTGTGGCCTCTCCCATTGCAGAGCACAGGCTCCGGATGCACAGGTTCAGCAGCCATGGCTCACGGGCCCAGCCGCTCCGCGGCATGTGGGATCTTCCCGGACCGGAGCACGAACCCGTGTCCCCTGCATCGGCAGGTGGACTCTCAACCACTGTGCCACCAGGGAAGCCCTACTTGACATATTTTATATGATGTATCCATATATTTTAAATGAAATACTTATTTTGGAAGAAGAAACATCCTCAAGATTAGTGTTTGCCAACTATCAGAGTGTGTGTGTTTCCACATCATCGATTGTCTCATTTCTTCTATGATAGTGCTATCAGTTAAGTTGAAAGGACAGAATTTAATCATTAGTCAAATAATGAAATTTCTGGTGTCAAACAGGTATTCATAAAGGATCATTCTGCTTAACCGAGGCAGGATATTCTCCTCCAGTTATCTATTCTCCTGAATATAAAGTAATTATTTTCTGATAGATTTGAAAATTATTTTATACATCTTACTAGAAATAGTTTTTTAAAAAAATTACATTTCCTGACGGCATTCCTTTGAGCCCTCCTTCTGCTTTTGCCACAGCTGATTGGTTTATTTCTAATCCAGTCTGAAATATGCCAGCCCATTCCACAAAAGCTCACTTTTATTTTTATTTTATTTGTTTAACATTTTTATTGGAGTATAATTGCTTTACAATGGTGTGTTGGTTTCTGCTTTATAACAAAGTGAATCAGTTATACGTATACATATATCCCCACATCTCTTGCCTCTTGCGTCTCCCATTACCTGGGCTGAACTGAGTTCTGGAGAGACAAAACCTCCTTTGGATGTTTAAAAGTTTTGATGTAGAAAGGAGAAAATTCAACTTCCTTTTCTTCTTAAAATTGGCTTCTGAATAATTGCAGAAGACTTTTTTTTCTCACTGATGCAGCCCTAAGCCGCTGACACTGGGGCACAAGGCAATTCTAAGTTTGCTTTCTTTTAGAACTCTAGATATTAGTCAGTGTAGTAGGTTGAATTGTATCTCCCCAAAAGATATGTTCAAGTCCTAATTCCTGGTACCTGTGAATGTGACTTTATTTGAAAATAGAGTCTTTGCAGATGTAATCAAGTTAAGGTGAGGTGATACTGGATTAGATGACTTCTAAATCCAATGACTGATGTCCTTATAGGAAAAGGGACACTGAGAAGAAGGCCCTGTGAAGATGGAAGCAGAGATAGAAGTGATATAGCTATGAGTCATGGAATATCTAAGATTCCAGGGGGCCACCAGCTAGGAACAGGCAAGCAAAGATTCTCTCCTGAAGCCTTCATAGGGAGCATAGTACTACTAACATTTTAATTTCAGACTTCTAGTATCCAAAACAGTGAGAGAATAAATTTGTGTTTGTTTAAGCTACTTATTTTGAGGTAATATTTTATGGCTGCTGTAGGGAATTAATGCAGTGAGCAACCTGTAATTCCTCAACATTTAGCAGCTATCTTCCTTGAGACTACCCTTCCTAAAGTTTAAAAATTTGTCTAATAATATCCTCACATTTCTGTACTGTTATGACTTTGTATCTTGGAATGCATCATGAATATTTCTTTTCACTCAAAGAGATGTAATTGAATTCATCTATTAGTCACAACAAATTTGAAGTTTGATATTTACATTTTAAAGTAAAATAGTGAACATAAAAGTTGTTTTAGAGAAGCTTAAAGCAGGTTGACTTTCAAAATCACAGAGTATATACATAGTATTTTATTTCACCTAAACATTTCAAAGCATACATATGCACACAAATAAAGGCTTTTAGTTAGATTCTTATTTGTTGACTATTATTCCATTTTTTTACTTGCAAGTATTTATTTGTTTAAAAGAACAATACAAATTCATATTAATATATGCAAATGATTGCATATGGTTATATAGGTATATATATGTTCTCTCAGATTATTAAGATCTACTTCAGAAGTTAAATAGATGAGAGAGAGAGAAAGAAAGAAAACATCATAAACTGGAAAAATGATTCTCCTAAGCCATAATAACTAGCCCAAATAATAAAGGTTTGATTATTGAAATTTTATTATATTTCTATTTTTAGAGCATTATCTTTGTATTAGTTTCTGAATATTCAGGGCACTATAGAATAGGAGTTAACTAAAAAAGAAAAGACAGTGGAAAGCCTTTCAACAAGTATATGCAGCTTTGGGCTATATATTTACACTATCTAAAGTAATATTTAATTAAAGATACTACAATAAAAATTAGTTTTCATTTGCTGTTGCTGCTGTAAGTTTTCCTGGCTGCATCCTCATCACAACAGAAAGCCAAAGCTTTGTTCCACCCAGGGGTTTTTGTTTTCAGGCTTCCCTGAATAGTAGACAGGCATTAAGAGACACCTCATTAGGATGGTCTCAAAAATGAGATGGAAGGAGGCCTGACTTGGGAGTACAGGACTCACAGCAGAACACAAGGGTCCCTGAGACTGTGAAGGAGTAAATGTCCATGTGCTGCAAGTGTGGGTGTGTGATCAACTTCGCATGTTTATGATGACTTTTATCCACGAAACTTTGCACATCTTATTCCATTATCTTTTAACAATTTGATTGGTTGTGGACTGAGCTTATTTGTTTTTATTATTTTTCCCTGATAGCAAAAAACAATTTTCTGCCTAGATTCTAGAAGGATTTTTCTTTTCCATGCTTTAAAATTATATGAAAATCTATATCTATTAATGTATGTATAGATGCAGAAAATAAATCTTCCTTTTTCTGTATTATATTTAACAGCATATCTATTAAAATATTTTTACACACTAATTTTCCATATGTGAACTATATCTGGCCAGTCCCACCTATTGCACAGTCTCTGTCTTTTCCTCCAAAATTTTGTCCTTTTTCTCTGCATTCTGATGTATTGTTTTCAAGTAGATCCTCCATATCACTGCTTTTTTCCATGCTATCAATTTGTTCTTTATTCCTGCTTCACTCTTTGAAATTATTATGTCCTATATTGTTTCTAAATATTCACCCACTTAGAATTCACTGAAATCTTTTATTATAATTGCCGTGATGCCACTTCTCTTTCTACTTCCTACAGTTGTTTAATCACTGTAATTACAAATTTCCTTTTATGTTGCATCCTGACCTGAATGCATTTTATTTAGTTTCTATCATGTAGGCTTATATCTTTTAAAATGTGAATAGCTAATATTTAAAAAATGGAAACTTTCAAATAAAAATTTAAATGCCTTATTTCTCTAGAACATAATTAGAATAACTGTCAATGATGGTACCACATTTCCATGTGGTAAGTGGAACTCGGTAGTGATTCTTCCTTTTAGATGAAACAAGCATGCACTTCCCAGAATGTCACAGTCCCCACTACTCCCTATTTATGCTTGGCCTACTTAATCTATGAATCCTTCAATCATTTGCACTTTCCTCACTTTTTAACTTTCTGAAAAAAAAGTGATATAAGCTTACAATAGTAAATTATATATTATATAATCAAAATTTTCCTGAATATTCAGCATGGAACACAGAGCTTCCATAAAATGAAAGTGCTTTATGTTATCACACATTTACTATAAAAAATAAGAATATCAGATAATTAATGATATGAAACATTAAACAATCAGAAAAATTAGTTTTTGTATTAACACACTAGAATTGTCCTGAAAATTCTAAACATGAGGAACCAACATTATTGGAAAATATAAACATGTTTTTCCTAAAAAGAGTAACAATAAAAGCTTCGTCAAATAAATATGGCTCAGAAATCCTTTTAAAATTTTTTAGCAAATTTAGTTCTTTTCCTAAAGGCTATCAGTTGCTCCTCTTTGTTTTCAAAATCAGGATCTCAGAGATATGCAGCCCCACTTTTGTTATAGCATCATTCACAATCGTTGAGATGTGGAAACAACCCAAATGTCTACTGCCAGGTGAATGGATAAAGAAAGTGGTATGTACATACAACAGAATATTATCCAGCCTTAAAAAAGAAGGAAATTCTGTCATTTGTGATAACCTAGATGAGCCTAGAGGTCACAGTAAGTCAAATAAGCCGTTCACAGAAGGACAAACACTGCACAATTCCCCTTATACAAGGTATCTCAAATAGTCAAACTCATAGAAGCAGAGTAGAATGGAGGTTGCCAGGGGCTGAGGTGAGGAGGGAGTGGGAAGTTGCTCAGAGGGTACAAAGTTTCTGTTATACAAGATGAATGAGTTCTAGAGATCTGCTGTACAACATAGTGCCAATAGTCAACAATACTGTATTGTGCACGACAAAGTATGTTAAGTTAGATCTCATGTTAAGTGTTCTTACGATAAAAAACAAAAAACAAGCAAACCACATGAGGAAATTTTTGGAGGTGATGAATATGTCTAGTATTTTGATTGTGGTGATGGTATCATGGGTGTTTGCATATATCCAAACTCATCAAAATGTATGCATGAAATGTATGCAATTTTTTTGTATACAGTTATAATTCAATAAAGCTTAAAAAATGGGTTCTCACGGCATGTTGTAAATATATTAGCTAATCTTCATTTACAAAATAAACTCGATTATATGAAAGTGTTTATGGAGAGAACATTAAGATTCATTAAGATTCTGGTGATGATGATTTAGTTCTGTATTTATAAATAAACAATATCAAGCTTTAGTTTAAATAATAATATTCCAGGACTTCCCTGGTGGTGCAGTGGTTAAGAATCCGCCTGCCAGTGTAGGCGACACAGGTTCGAGCCCTGGTCTGGGAAGATCCCACATGCCGCAGAGCAATTAAGCCCGTGTACAGCAACTACTGAGCCCAAGTGCCACAACTACTGAAGCCCGTGCGCCTAGAGCCCATGCTCCGCAACAAGAGAAGCCACCGCTATGAGAAGCCCACACACTGCAATGAAGAGTAGTGACCACTCGCCACAACTAGAGAAAGCTCGCATGCAGCAACAAAGACCCAATGCAGCCAAAAATAAATAAATTTATAAAAAATAATACTATTCCATTCTTAAACTTTGAAATTTCTCTCTTTTATTTTTAACTTGAGAGATACAGGATGCCAATTTCATTAGTGTTGATTCTAACTATATTATAAAACCATACATTCGTAGTCAAATTTTAAGTTGGAAGATATTATAAAAATACTGTTCATATTAAGATTTTATGATGATCTGGGAATACTTAAATTTTAATATTTCTCATATTCTAAATTACTCATGCTAAATATCATACTACAATACATGTTACAAATAATATGACAAGCATAACAAATATGTTTATAAGTTGTGTATGAAGATGCATTTTTCTTTAAAATTCAAGCATAAGAATAATGAAATATAGAATATGTCAGTAATTAAAGACCTTTAACTTTTCAAATATATTTATATATTTAATTTTTAAGTATTAAATATACTATATATAATTCCAGGTATTATAACACATATAATACATCCTAAATATCTGTGAAACTAGTAGAAAATCCAAAATTCAGAGAATAGATACTATGGGTGTCAAAGTGTGTCAAAGGAAATGAAAATTAAATATGATATTGCATATCAAATTATCTAATTATTTTAAAGAAGCTTTGGTGGTACAAGCCTGTTAGAACATTGTTCTGGCTCTATAAATGTACATAATGTGGAGTAAAAATAATGTTTTAATTACGTTTTCAAACAAGTATTTGATAAAATTCCCCTAGGATAAATTCATAAAAATAGTTACTGAATTAGAATTATAAATAGTATGAGTTCTTGATATATATTGTCATATCTATTTTCCAAAAAAGGTATACATTTATAAACATTATAATTAAGTAATTTTAATTAATTCAGATGTATTTTTTTCAAAATGAGTCTTAAGTAATAAGATCAATTACATAAACTAAACTAAATTTATTTTTCATGTATCCAAATAGTCTTTGCACTGAAATCTTATATTTTGTATTAAAATAAAATAGAAAAATGTTTTATAAAACAAGGGAAAATATTAACCTGTAATTTGCCATACTTATTAATACTCAATATTTTATTCCAATACAAACATATTTAACATGTACTTCTAGAAAATACACTTGGTTACCATGTAATAGATGAATAAAAAGTAGCAAATAATTAAATCTTCCTAGGTGGATAGGAACTGGTTAAGACAATATTAAGATTTGATTTTGTATCTTTGAATGTTCAAATTTCAGGGCTTAAATTATGTACTAAATTATTAAATTACATTTTTAGGTCCTTGAAAAATAAAAATTACATTTAAAACTACTTAATTTTTTTTCTGTTATGCACTGAACATTTGTCATTCATTATATTCCCATTGTAGTATTCTAAATTTATTAAGTATTTTATCCATGTTTTAGAGGATAAACTATCCCATATGATTATCAAATAATGAATCACTTATTCAATTCCATCTTTTAATCACTAAATCAGAATAACAGTAATTTATCAGATATAAAAGTGATTTTTAAATTTTTCTGATCAACTGATAATTGTATAGAGAGAAGTACTCAAACATGTAATGTAAGAAAGAGTGATGAACTACTTTAAATCTGTATTTTTTGGCAGAAGGGCATTTTCTCAGGATCCTATGAATCACCTAAGGGTGGTTTCAGGGTTCTATGAGGTATAAGTCTTGAATATAAATAATTTATTATTTTTGTCTCACTAAGCACTATTCTAATTAATATACAGTAGGTTTGTAAACTGCATTGAAATATAATTTTAGTGTCAAAAAACAATTTTTGGTGCCTCCTGGAGTTCAAAGTATGAATCTAAATGGACATAATTTGAGTGATTATAAGTGGTATAAATGTATAGTCCTTCTACCCATACATTTTTCTAGTTGCTCTACAGTGATGATGTAGAAATTCTTACTACTGTAGAAATACTTTTGAGAAAATGCATATATAAATACTTTAATCAATTAGTCACTTTAATCCAATTAGTGTGTCAGATTAGAAAATCAGCTCCTGCTGAGATCATGAAGGCAAGCAACACGGCACTGACTATTCAAAGTAGTGAGAAGATATAATGTTGAAAATCTGAATCAGGCTTATTAAGATCATATGGAGTGTTCCAATCACAAATTTTCCTATTAGCTTCTCTTAGTGCTGTTTATCTTTCCTATATGACATTTTTACCAATTTCATGGACTGAAAAAAATATCTAAGTGTCATCTTTTTTACAAAGTACACAGAAACATTTGATTTTCCTTGTATGCTACTAGTTAATCTAAAATCTAGCGTTAACCTAATATTACTGTGTATGTGGTTTTTAATTTCTTTCATGTTGATAATGTATGTTACTGATGTAATAACGATGTACATATTTATCTTCAAAAATAATACAAAGACCATGAAAGCCTTTTGAAATATACAAAATAAAGTGATGAAAGGTCAATGACTATATTTTTTCTATTCTACGTAATAAGTGACACATGTCACATTTTCTAAAAACACACAATAATTTCAAATTCTTTTAACATAGTCACTCATTAAATTATAAAAAAAAAGTATATTGCCAATTTTGTTCAATACACATACACACACACATACAACCATCACCACCACCGAAGCCTGAAGCTAACAATAGTCTATTTGCCAAATATTTAAAAGTTATATTGCAACTTTCCTAAAATATTTTGATTTATGTTTATTATGACCACACCTAGAGCCAGAATCACATTAATAATAGTTTGTAAGCAATGGAAACAGTTTCTACTGCCTTAAGTCCAAAACTGTCTATGATGTTATTTCCTTCTTTATACAGCGTATCTGTCATACTGATGAAATTAGCAAATAAAGAATAATCTTACAAAAGAAATACAATTTGTAAGATTCAAAGTAATTGCTGATTTAACAAAAAGTTAAGACAAAATATAATGCTTGCATAACTAAATCATTTTATATCAGTTTTATAAAGACTTTAATTCTGGCCATGTGAAAGTCTTCATTCATGTGAAAACTAATTTATATTGGATTACTAAAAAGGCTCATTATTGTATTCTTAATAAATTCATCTTATTTGGCTAAAAAGGACCGTAATGAAATTTGTTTGATAGTTGCCCAGTAAACACATATTTCATAAAAAGCTGGAGAAATAAGTAATAATTACATCATAATAGTCTTCATTTACAAATATAGCTTAGTTTTCTCCTAAAAAAATTTATACTAAGCTTATGAACGTTTAGTGCTTCAGAAAGAGAATGGTATGACTTCACTTAGCAATTAGTTTTCTTTCTATGTGCCATAAAATTGAAGAGATTTACAAAGCAAGTGGAAATACTAACTTTTATAATGATGAGCCATATGGTACTTGTTTTACTATATTTATGCTTAGCAGAGAGTATAAAATTATAGTTATTGCATTTTTTTTTTTTTACAAAATGAGGTTACTACTTCTATTATGCTTACAAATTAGCAAAATGAGGATAACAACCACAAAAAATTCAGGTTACTTAAAAAAAAAATTGATTCTGCTGAGACTAACATTTTCCTTGAGCTGTTTTGGTTTATAAATAACTTTTAAAATGTTTATAAACATGAAATATTATGTTTATAAAAAATTGTCCAGGTGAAATCCATGACACAGTTCATTTGATTTGGGAAAATGAACTTACTTACATCTTACTCCCAGTCCAAATGTGTTCTTAAAGGAAGAGAAACAGAGGCACTAACTCTGATCTCCCACCTACTCCCTATCTCCTCAACTGAGTATATTTAGTTTGAAATGGATAAATTTGTACTTAGTGATAGGTTAATCTATAATTCATTATAAGAGATTGTATAGGCCCATACTTTGGTAAATTTTAATCTCCAAATGACCTGGAGAGGCAGAGTTATATACATGAAATATGGTAGATTTAGCTAATAAAATGTAGAAACCAAGTACGCCATTTATTAGCTGTGTGGTTATAAGTAACTTACATTTTCTGCTTGGGGGCAGCTCATATGCCTTAAAGCAGACGGTATAAAAATATTAAAAACACAATTTTTTTTCAAATTGTAATAGGAAGTCTTAGGAGCATTTTAAGCAAAAATGATTAACCTAGTTCACATAAAATTTGAACACTTTCACCTCTTACACATTGGCCACAGAGGGGCCAACATAATGAAATGATCCTAGGAGAACAATGATCAAGTATGTTGGTGATAACACATAAAAAGAAGATGGCATTTCATCTCACCTCATAATAGAGTGAGGATGGATCAAATATTTTTTAATATTAAAATAGTCATCAGTTGAGTGAAAACTCAGAATACCATGTTGACTCACCCACAGTATTTTATTAACATAATTATGCCAATTTTCTGAGGATGACAAATATTTACCACTACTATGAACATATTTTAAAATCACAATAGGTCTTGTTTACAATGTCTTGGCTATGCAATCTCAGTTTGAAAATCATCATACTATGCCCTCACCTCAAGCAACAAAAGGCAATGAAAAGTTTATATGTAGAATTTTCTCTTTTAGAAAATACATAATATATATATATACCAGCTATTCTTTCAGTAAGAATTTAGTATATATTTATGTTATTTTGGTGCTACACAATCAACATCTCATAATCAGAGCCATACTCACAAAATGATAAATTACTCTCACAGCCTTCAGTTCCAGCTAGTTTTGAATACTAGATCAAAGTAGCATTTTATAATGAGAGTAGGACTGAACTCAAGCTCATGGTCATTGCACTGAATTAAAGAGTAAAAACATTACGCTAGTTTCAAAATAAATAGGATAAACTATCAGGTATTTGCAGAAACAAAGAACGGAGCATAAACCAGGGAAACTTTCTAGTAGTATTTTTATTTTCCATAAGTCAGAAAGATTAGCTTTCCTTTGTATAACAATGTGCTATCATTTTGTAATGCTAACAGAAATGATTAAATCAAAAAATGTAAATGTAATCAGTATTAAAGCCATCTGAAGACTCATCATCTAAGATATAAATTATAGGCTTTCCATGGCTGCTGAAAACTTAATAGCTTTATTTCTAGAATACATACTAAGTTGAAAGTCTGATGTTTTACACAGCTTAATGAGAATTCAAATCAGAGTACTTGTAAAAAGAAAGTAGTGGTTCACACTCAGTCAACCATGATAAAAACCAGTTCCTACAGCTATCTGAACTACTACATAAATCCATTCTCTTGTCGATTGTAACTTGTTTCAATTGCCCCTTCATACCTTTTAAACAAAATGTAAATGGACTATTTCAGTCTATAAATGGATTAGGTCTTTTATACACAGATCTATCTTGTACATTTATTTTCAAGAGCCTCTAGTGTAATGTCAGAAAGATCAAGCTCCTCAATGGGCATCACAAAGATCATTTCTAAACTTTTAAAACCCCCTCTTGGGAGCACAAATTTTTCATCGACTATTTTATTTATTTTTTGCTTTTATAGAGTTCTAAACTGGCATTATTGATAGCAGTGTAAGCTGCCACTCTTTTCCCTTCTGACAGTCAGTAGTCATAAAAGTGGTGTAGTTTAAAAGATGGAGCCTATTGATCCTTATACTCAGTTAATGAAAATACTTTCTCACTGCCTGAAATATTTGGGAATGTTGGCAAGAAATGTGACAAAAAAGATAAAGTATGATTAATACAATCTCAAACTTTGAAAATAAATTACTTTTACTTGAATTCTGACTGACCAATTTATAGAAAAAACACTGAAGTAGGTGAGGACAGGAATTTTATATTGCTGACATTTTATGAAAATGTTTGTATCAACTAAATCCTTGATTCTCAGTGTCAGTTTATACTCTGAATGGAACACATAAATAATGAAAGATATGGTTTGGGAACTCTTGTTAAAAAGAATTTAAATCATATTTGTCTACCAATCTAGTGAAAACCAGTTTTACATATTTGGATGTAAGGTTCAGAATAAAATTTGCTGTGCAGAGTGAGATCAAACTGAAAAAAAAATTGTTTAAAAATTACACCTGATGAAATTTAGAGCTGTGGTCACAATAATCTTGGAGAACAGACTCTGTCAAGCATGAGAAATGTGGCTGAGGGGATATGACACAAGTGTCATAATGCATTTTGGAAGTGAAGTACCTCATGATGATAGAGGCTGGACTGAAGTGAGAAGAAAGTTATCTCTATGGGCATTTTAGTAAATATATATTTCAGTAAACTAGAAGGTATTAAAGAAATGTATTAAAACCTTCCAGTAAAGAGAGATGCAGAAGAGTAACTGTGTTTTAACAAAGCCCTGTTCTCTAAAGGCCACATTTGATTGTTATATTGTTTGCTTTTTCAGTGGAGACTGAAGAGTGTCTATAAAATATACCTTATAGCTTCTTTACTTTTAGCTCTTTCATATGAACTGCCAAATTTTTCACATACTTGTGGTGGAATTTTCCTTAGATTTTAATATCAAACTGTGTAGAGCTGCCCTTTATATTTTCAAAAATAGTTACACATTGATTCTTGATTTCAATTTTATTCTTATTATGGATAAATATAAATATTTTTGCACTTCCAGTTATGGTAATGTCTGCAATATCTAATTTGTTTCAATTTTAGCCTATTCTCCCACTTCCAATTCATCACCATCTTGTTGCTTATGTTGTATGTGTGAGAGAGAAGAACAAAAGGAGAGACAGAGACAGAAAGACAGAGAGAGATATTTCCCATGTGTAAACTCATATGTATATTCACACGGACACACACACACACTTCATCCTCCTCTCTTGCTCTCCACCACTTCTCTGACTATATACTTCCATAGGGTGTGTCACCTGCACCCAGGGTACTCTCCACAATGCAGCAAGTGTGATACACATTTTTTACTGGAAATATCATCATATATCTTCCATGTGTAATATAATATACTTCTTACTGGTTTTAATTTCAAAGAAGTCAAAGTTCTTAACTAAACCTGCAATACTTTGTCCTTTCACCCCTGCCTAAATCACCAGTCTCATCTTTCAACACGTATTCCTCTCCCTCTCAACGCTCTGGCCAAAATGTCTTTTAATTTTATAAGCGTGCTGCATTCTGTTCTGTTCATGACCATTGCATAAGGGTTCCTTTTCCCAAGACATTATTCCTGAGGTCTATGCTTGGCTGACATCTACTGTGCTCTTAAGTCTCGAAGAGTCTCAGGATCTTCCTTTATGTGGCCTCAAAAAATACAGCGTGTCCCCTTCGTGGCTGATGTGGCCATTTTTTCCAGTTTCTTTTTCTCACTACCATGGCAAATGACTGAGGATAGAGACTTGCCATTTCTGTCCTTCACATTATTCCTAGGACTACCTCATTGATCAGCATATTGCTTAGACATGTTTGTTGCCGAAAGGAATAAACATGATGTGAAGCTATCCATGGTTAGACATGAAGTGTTCCATTTAACCCCCTTCCCTCTTTCTCATGGGTACTGCAATCCAAATGGGCATTGCTAAACTGTCACAGTACCCATGCTTCTACCTAATGGCTACTATTACTCCAACTTAATAAACTCTACTCCTTTGAAGCTCCTGTAATTAAATTGTACGTGCAACTTCGGCATTGCCACCTATTGGCCTCCTGTGGAGAGTCCATGGTTTATTATGGTTTTAGAACATGGTTTACAGTTTACCTTTTCAACCAGATGCCTGTTGCTAGCCTAGGTATTTGCATGTCCATCATCATGGACAGAGTGAGACATATACTCTTGCCTTTGCTTTTCTCTTTGCCTCGCTTGAATTCTATTATCCAGAATCATCTTCCTTCTTAGGCAAATCCCCTAAAATCATTGCTATTTTTTCCAAAATCAATTCAGCGATTCTTTTGCATTAAAGTGTTTAATTCCACTCAAGAATTTTTTATAATCTGGAATTTATAACATGACAATATTAATAATAGCTTCATTTACTATATGCCAGGCCAAATAGTTAATCTTCACAATAACCCTATGAGGTAAATGTCTTCTATCACTACATTCAACAAAACTTCCAGTTTCACTTGTCCATTTTAGTACATTTCTCTAATTTAATTCATTCATTCACTCTTTGCTACAATGATTTTCATACACTTTCTCTCATGGGATCCCTCAACCTTATCTCTGCCCCACTACTCTCAGTGGATGACCTTTCCTCATCTTTCACTGACTGATTTCAAGCCACCCAGTGGAACACCTCCACCCTCCTGCCACATCTCTCTCCAGCATCTCTGCAGGTACTCTATCCTTCCCTCCCATTATAGTGGCAGAATCGTCTCTACCAATCAGGGGAAAACTACTCTGTATGTGTCCTGAAGCCTATCCTCTTCTCTCCATGTAACTTGCCTTCTACAGAATGTCGATTATTCTTCCCCATTCCTTTATACAATTCACTTTTTCCTGTCTCCTAGTCCTTTTTATTTCTCAACTTCCAGTATCTTTTCTTTTTCCTAGAGCTGGATACAATTAACTGTAGCAGGGCAGTGCTCAATACTACTGAAGCCTCACACTTTAGGTTCTACTACTTTAATATCTGTAAATGGGAGAATGCAGATTCCAAGAACTGCAAAATAAAATTTGACATTATACCAACAAGTTTACTCAATATTGATGTAATTATACAGAAGCTTAAATATATCACTCAAACTTTAATATTACAGCATTTGGCCTTCTTATAAGCCATCTTACATATAAACAAAGTTACTCTTTGCTTATCTGTCCTAACCTATGAAATGTTGCACCAACAGACTCTTCCCATAGTTCTTCACTATGTACTTAAACAGGTGATTCCTCCCACTTTGGCAAGGTGAAAAAAATCGAAATCCCTATGCAGAAAAAAATGTTAACTCAGAATTACCAAATTCTGAAGTTACAGCTGATGGTACACCATAAATAAGCTTTGGGAAACTCCTATTAAAGTCTTTTACCTAAGTAGGACTATAGGAAGTTACAATGGTGACCAAAAGAAGACACACGTTCTTCATTAAAATTTGTTTTAATGGGTCTCAAAGTTCTGTGACAGATTTGTGGTCAAGTTGTTTCCATTAGAAAGTACTGATTTTAAAAAACTAATAACTTAAAATAGTCACACACACACACACATGTAAATGGCCCACAAGACATTCTCCTTTCCTTCTGAAGGTTTTACGATGTGTTTTATCATTAACCAGTCTTTTACTATTAAACTTAAACGGCCAACTGAGACAAACAGTTCTGAGACTGTCCTTCTACCACTGATTAAGACATGGGTGGCAGGCATTGGGGATAATATTCATTTAACCTTCTGAGCTTTTTGGGCAGACTTGGTGACCTTACCAGCTCTAGCTGTCTTCTTGTCCACTGTTTTGATGACACCCACAGCAACCACGTCTCATGTCACCAACACAAAAGTGCCCCAGACGAGGACTGTCACAGAAGCTCTCAACACACATGGGCTTGCCAAGAACCGTATCAATGGTGGTGGAATCACCACACTTCAAGAATCTGGAAGCATCTTCCAGCTTTTTCCCAGAACAACAATCAATCTTCTCATTCAGCTCAGCAAACTTGCAAGCAATTTAAGCTGTGTGACAATACAGCACAGCTGCATATTCAGCACTGCTCTGGCTGGAATTGTTCAAGATAATCATCTGGGCTGTGAAGCCAGCTGCTTCCATTGGTGGGTCACTTTTGGTGTCACAAGGCACCACAATGGACATCTTTGACAGACATGTTCTTGATATTGAAGGCCATGTTGTCCCCAGGAAGAGTTTCACTCAAAGGTTCATGGTGCATTTCAATAGAGTTTACTTCAGTCGTAACACTGACTGGAGCAAAGGTGACCACCATGCTGGATTTGAGAACACCAGTCTCCACTCAGCCCACATGGATAGTACCTATACCAACAATTTTATAGATGTCCTAGAAGGGCAGACACAAGGGCTTGTCAATTGTATGAGTTGGTGGCAGGATGCAATCCAGAGCTTCAAGTAGCATGGTTCCACAGGCACTGCCACCTTAATGGGTAGCTTTTTAATCCCTTGAACCAAGGCATGTTAGCAATTGGTTCCAGCTTCTTGTCACCATTTCAACTAGAAATTGGCACAAATACTGCTCTGTTGGGGTTGTAGCCAATTTTCTTAATGTAAGTGTTGACTTCTTAAAGATTTCCTTGTATCTCTTCTGGCTGTAGGGTGGCTCAGTGGATCCATCTTGTTAACACCAACAATTAGTTGTTTCACACCCAGTATGTAAGCCAGAGGGGCATGCTCACAGATCTGCCCATTTTTAGAGATACCTGCTTCAAATTCAGCACCACCATCAGCAACAATCAGGACACTGCACAGTCAGCCTGAGATGTACCTGTAATCATGTTTTTGATAAAGTCTCTGTGTCCTGGGGCATCAATGATGGTCACACAATACTTGTTGGTCTTGAATTTCCACAGGGAGATATCTATCAGTACCAAGCTCAGTTTCAGCTTTCAGTTATCCAAGACCCAGGCATAATTGAAGGAGTTCTTTTCCATATCAGCAGGCTCCTTCTCAAATTTTTTGATGGTTCTTTTGCTGATCCCACCACATTTGTAGATCAGATGGCCAGTAGTGGTAGACTTGCCTGAGTCTACATGTCCAATGATGATGATGTTGATATGAGTTATTTCCTTTCCCATTTTGCCTTAGATTTAGCAGTGGTTTTCATGACACCTGTGTTCTGGTGGTAAACCCATTGTGAAAAAGCCCTCCTATTCCTTTTAATCGATATTCAATATTCAAACATGGGCTGATTGCTCCCAAATTTAAAAAAGGGAAAATAAGATTCATCAGACACCATGTTCTCTTCCAGCTCCCTTCCACTGACAGCTAAGTTCAAAGAGAAACTGACCATACCCATAATTTCTATTTCTCCATCTCTCATGCCTCTACCTCTGCTCTTACATGTCATATTTCCCCAAAACCTTCATTTTTCACTCTGACTGTTCACCTAGATGATTTAATCTCCCCACAAGTTGTCAAAAATAGTCAACTCTATTATATTGACTCTGAGCTGTAAATTTCTTTCATATTTAATGTCAAAAAGGTAATTCACTTTTAGATTAACTGCATGTCATATTTCTACTGGAAATTTTTATTTATTGTTTCTTTCTGTATGGTACAAAAATAATGGTGCATATTACAAATATAGCATCTTCTATATGAAGAAAGACAGAATTGGCATAAGCAAACATATGTTGATTCTCCTCTCAATTCCAAACCTGTATCTGAGCAATAGTTACATGCAACTTTTCCTCAACATTTGTAGATGGAGTTTTCTCAAGCATCTTGTGTTCATCAAATAAAAAACGAAATCTGTGGAGTACATTAATCACATATGCTCCAACTCTAGTTTTTACCATTAAAAAAAAGCCTTGATTTTTCAGAAATTTGGGAGTGATTATCAATATTTGTCTTAAATCCACATTCAGTCATTTGGTAAGTTTTACCTCCTAAACAATTATTAGTAAAACTAACATTTATTAAGGAATTCATGTACCAACACTTTAGGCTCTTTGCATGCATTACCTTAGTTTTATTAGAAAAGAAAACAAAAACTAAGAGTTTGGTACCACTGTCACCCTCAATTTACATATAAGGGAACAGAGACGGAATTTTCCAAAGCTACTCAGCTAGTTAAGTGGGAGTCCAAAATTTGATTTAAACACCTTAGGATCTGTGCTCTGCTAATTTTTCTTTTTCTCACATTTTTCATGAAATTCATTAGAAAATCCACTCTTAACTCCTATTAACTGTGTACACTGCATACAAGCGATCTTTTAAAAGGACAAGTTGAATTGTTGATGCTTCTCTTGCTTAAATTCTTTAATTTGTTTCCATTTAAAAAACAGTCTAAAATTCTTATCATAATCTCCAAAACTCTTCCTTACCAGGTCCGTCTCTCTTTTAAGTTAATTACATAGTATCATAGTATGGTAGGCAAAATAATAACCCTCCCAAAGATTTCCATGTCCTAATTCCTGGAACTTGTGAATATGTTAGGTTACATGGCAAAGGAGGACATTAAAGCTGCAGTTGGAATTAAGGTTGCTAATTAACTGACTTTAAAATAAAGAAATTAGCCTATATTATCCCAGTGGGGCAAATGTGACACAAGGGTGATTACATTAAAAGAGAAAAGAGAACCAGAGAAATGTCAGTGTGAGAAATACTGACATTGGTAGCATTGAAGATAAGGGAATTGAACAATGCATCAAGGACTACAGGCAGCCTCTAGATGCTGGAAAACACAAGGAAACAAACTCTCCCATAGAAACTCTGGGAAGAATGCAGATGTGTCAGTATCTTGATTTTAACTCAATGTGACTCATTTAGGAATTCTGATCTTCATAAATGCAAGATAATAAATAAATTTGTATCATTTTAAGCCATTCAGTTTGTGGCAATTTGTTACAACAGCAATAAGAAACACATGGTGATATTTCTTTCAAGCATTCATTTATTCCTTCAGTTAGTCTTTGAACAGGTGCACTGTGCAGTTGCTATTACTTATTAGAAACTGCATATTCAGCCATTTAAAGAAATACTCCAATTTTCTCAGATGTATATATTTTCTAAAATATACTGAATTTATTTTAGATAGATATATGAAATAAAAAGAGATATGGGGATATATGTATAGCTGATTCACTTTGTTATAAAGCAGAAACTAACACACCATTATAAAGCAATTACACTCCAATAAAAATGTTAAAAATATATATTAAATGAAAAAAAAAAAGATGCTAGCATCCCTATAACAGTAAAGATTTTGGTACATGGATCCACATTGAGAACTTGATGAAATGTTAGACTCATTCACCCCCTCTTGCCTTGTCTCTGTGGCAAGTTTGCTCTTGTGCTAAAAGCTCGAACAAAAAAGAATGAGACAGAATAGCATATGTGCTCTCTGGGAATGTAGAAAGAAGAAAAACTGAGTATCAAAATGATGTGGAATATGAACATAGATATGCCCATGTGTTTAAAGGAAATACTAATGTTTAACAATGGGTAAATTTTTCAAGTCTTAATTTAGAAGAGTGTCCAGTACATATTTATAAAACAACTAGTAGCAAGCACATATAGGGTTATCTATATATTCTTGTATTTTAATAGTTTTCCAACAGTCAATTGTATCAATTGATAGAAAGCCATGTTTATTTTACAAACTTAAATGGATTCATTTCTTTTGGTAATTGAATTCAGCAATTGAAATGATGGGAGAAATAATAACAAAACTGAATTTTTACATTCCCCCCTCTTTCCTATTTTCTTTTTAGACTATAATCAGTACATGACAAAAAAAAATTTACAGATTCTTTTGTTTTTGAATCTTATTTATTTTTTTATACAGCAGGTTCTTATTAGTTATCTATTTTATACATATCAGTGTATATATTGCAAGCCCAATCTCCTAATTCATCCCACCCACCACCCACCCCCTGCTTTCCCCCCTTGGTGTCCATACGTTTGTTCTCTACATCTGTGTCTCTATTTCTGCCTTGCAAACCAGTTCATCTGTACCATTTTTCTAGATTCCACATATATGCATTAATATACGATACTTGTTTTTCTCTTTCTGACTTACTTCACTCTGTGTGACAGTCTCTAGGTCCATCCACATCTCTACAAATGACCCAATTTCGTTCCATTTTATGGTTGACTAATATTCCATTGTATATATGTACTACATCTTCTTTATCCATTTGTCTGTCCATAGGCATTTAGATGGCTTCCATGACCTGGCTACCGTAAATAGTGCTATAATGAACATTGGGGTGCATGCGTCTTTTTGAATTATGGTTTTCTCTGGGTATATGCCCAGTAGTGGAATTGCTGCGTCATATGGTAATTCAATTTTTGTTTTTTTAAGGAAACTCCATACTGTTCTCCATAGTGGCTGTATCAATTTACATTCCCACCAACAGTGCAAGAGGGTTCCCTTTTCTCCACACCCTCTCTAGCATTTGTTGTTTGTAGATTTTCTGACCATGCCCATTCCAACCAGTGTGACAAGATACCTCTTTGTAGTTTTGATTTGCATTGTTCTAATCATTAATGATGTTGAGCAGCTTTTCATGTGCCTCTTGGACATCTGTATGTCTTCTTTAGAGAAATGTCTATTTAGGTCTTCTTCCCATTTTTTGATTGGGTTGTTTGTTTTTTTAATATTGAGCTGCATGAGCTGTTTATATATTTTGGAGATTAATCCATTCTCTGTTGATTCATTTGAAAATATTTTCTCCAAATCTGAGGGGTGTCTTTTTGTCTAGTTTAGAATTTCCTTTGCTGTGCAAAAACTTTTAAGTTTCATTAGGTCCCATTTGTTTATTTTTGTTTTTATTTACATTACTCTAGGAGGTGGGTCAAAAAAGATCTTGCTGTATTTTATGTCAACGAGTGTTCTTCCTATGTTCCTCTAAGAGTTTTATAGTGTCTGGCATCACATTTAGGTCTTTAATCCACTTTGAGTTTTTTTGTGTGTATGGTGTTAGGGAGTGTGCTAATTTCATTCTTTTACATGTAGGTGTCCAGTTTTCCCAGCACCACTTGTTGAAGAGACTGTCTTTTCTCCATTGTATATCCTTGCCTCCTTTGTCATAGATTAGTTGACCATAGGTGTGTGGGTTTATCTCTGGGCTTTGATCCTGTTCCATTGAACTATATTTCTGTTTTTGTGTCAGTACCATACTGTCTTGTTTACAGCTTTGTAGTATAGTCTGAAGTCAGGGACTCTGATTCCTCCAGGTCCGTTTTTTCCCCTTAAGATTGCTTTGGCTATTCATGTTCTTTTGTATCTCCATACAAATTTTAAGATTTTTTGTTCTAGTTCTGTAAAAAATGCCATTGGTAATTTGATAGGGATTGCATTGAATCTGTACATTGCTTTGGGTAGTATAGTCATTTTCACAATGTTAATTCTTCCAGTCCAAGAACATGTTATATCTCTCCATCGTCTGCGTCATCTCTGATTTCTTTCATCAGTGTCTTATAGTTTTCTGAGTACAGGTCTTTTACCTCCTTAGGTAGATTTATACCTAGGTATTTTATTCTTTTTGTTACAATGGTGAATGGGATTGTTTCCTTAATTTCTCTTTCTGGTCTTTCATTGTTACTGTATAGGAATGCAAGAGATTTCTGTGCCTTAATTTTGTATCCTGGAACTTTTACCAATTCACTGATTAGCTCTAGGAGTTTTCTGGTGGCATATTTAGGATTCTCTATGTATAGTATCATGTCATCTGAAAACGGTGACAGTTTTACTTCTTCTTTTCCAATTTGTATGCCTTTTATTTCTTTTTCTTCTCTGATTGTTGTGGCTAGGACTTCCAAAACTATGTTGAATAAGAGTGGTAAGAGTGGACATCCCTGTCTTGTTGCTGATCTTAGCGGAAATGCTTTCAGTTTTTCACCATTGAGGATGATGTTTGCTGTGGGTTTGTCATACATGGGCTTTATTATGTTGAGGTGGGTTCCCTCTATACTCACTTTCTGGAGAGTTTTTATCATAAATGAGTGTTGAATTTGGTCAAAAGCTTTTTCTGCATCTATTGAGATGATCATATGGTTTTTATTCTTCAGTTTGTTAATATGGTGTATCACATTGATTGATCTGCATATACTGAAGAATCCTTGCATCCTTGGGATAAATCCCACTTGATCATGGTGTATGATCCTTTTAATGTGCTGCTGGAGTCTGTTTGCTAGTATTTTGTTGAGGATTTTTGCATTATATTCATCAGTGATATTGGTCTGTAATTTTCTTTTAATTGTAGTATCTCTGTCTCGTTTTGTTATCAAGAGTGATGGTGGCCTCGTAGAATGAGTTTGGGAGTGTTCCTTCCTCTCCAACTTTTCGGAAGAGTTTGAGAAGAATAGGTGTTAGCTCTTCTCTAAGTGTTTGATGGAATTCACCTGTGAAGCCATCCGGTCCTGGACTTTTGTTAGGAATTTTTAAATCACAGTTTCAATTTTATTACTTGTGACTAGTCTGATCATATTTTCTATTTCTTCTTGGTTCAGTCTTGCAAGGTTATACCTTTCTAAGAATTTGTCCATTTCTTACAGGTTGTCCATTTTATTGGCATAGAGTTGCTTGTCTCTTAGGATGCTTTGTATTTCTGCAGTGTCTGTTGTAACTTCTTTTTCATTTCTAATTTTATTGATTTGACTCCTCTCTTTTTCTTGATGAGTCTGGCTGAAGGTTTATCAATTTTGTTTATCTTCTCCAAGAACAAGCTTTTAGTTTTAATGATTTTTGCTATTGTTTTCTTTGTTTCTATTTCATTTATTTCTGCTCTGATCTTTATGATTTCTTTCCTTCTACTAACTTAGGACTTTGTTTGTTCTTCTTTCTCTAGTTCCTTTAGGTGTAAGGTTAGGTTGTTTATCTGAGATTTTTCTTGGTTCTTGAGGTAGGATTGTATTGCTATAAGCTTCCCTCTTAGAACTGCTTTTACTGAATCCCATAGGTTTTGGATCATGCTTTTTCGTTGTCATTTGTCTCCAGGTATTTTTTGATTTCCTCTTTGGTTTCTTCAGTGATCTCTTGGTTATTTAGTAACATATTGATTAGCCTCGCTGTGTTTGTGTTTTTTACGCTTTTTTCCCTGTAATTGATTTGTATCTCATAGCGTTGTGGTCATAAAAAATGTTTGATATGATTTCAATTTTCTTAAATTTACTGACGCTTGATTTGTGACCCAAATGTGATCTATCCTGGAGAATGTTCCATGCACACTTGAGAAGAAAGTGTAATCTGCTGTTTTTGGATGGAATGTCCTATGAATGTCAATTAAATCTATCTGGTCTATTGTGTCATTTAAAGCTTGTGTTTCCTTATTAATTTTATGTCTGGATGATCTGTCCATTGGTGTAACTTAGGTGTTAAAGTCCCTCACTATTATTGTGTTACTGTCGATTTCCTCATTTATAGCTGTTAGCATTTGCCTTATGTATTGAGGTGCTCCTATGTTGGATGCATATATATTTATAATTGTTATATCTTCTTTTTGGACTGATCCCTTGATAATTATGTAGTGTCCTTCCTTGTCTCTTGTAACATTCTTTATTTTACGTCTATTTTATGCGATATGAGTATTGCTACTCAGCTTTCTTTTGATTTCCATTTGCATGGAATATTTTTTCCATCCCCTCACTTTCAGCCTGTATGTGTCCCTAGGTCTGAAGTTGGTCTCTTGTAGACAGCATATATATGGGTCTTGTTTTTGTTTCCATTCAGCTAGCCTGTGTCTTTTGGTTGGAGCATTTAATCTATTCACATTAAAGGTAAGTATCGATATGTATGTTCCTATTACCACTTTCTTAATTGTTTTGGGTTGGTTTTTGTAGGTCCTTTTTCTCTCTTGTTTTTCCCACTTAGAGAAGTTCCTTTAGTGTTTGTTGTAGAGCTGGTTTGGTGGTACTGAATTCTCTTAGCTTTTGCTTGTGTGTAAAGCTTTTGATTTCTCTGTTGAATCTGAATGAGATCCTTGCTGGGTAGAGTAATCTTGGTTGTAGGTTCTTCCCTTCCAACACTTTAAATATATTATGCCACTCCCTTCCAGCTTGTAGAGTTTCTGCTGAGAAATCAGCTGTTAACCTTATGGGAGTTCCCTTGCATGTTATTTGTCATCTTTCCCTTGTTGCTTTTAATAATTTTTCTTTGTCTTTAATTTTTTGTCAGTTCAATTACTATGTTTCTTGCTGTGTTTCTCCTTGAGTTTATCCTGCCTGGGACTCTCTTCACTTCCTGAACTTGGTGGCTATTTCCTTCCCCATGTTAGGGAACTTTTCAACTATAATCTCTTCAAATATTTTCTCAGGTCCTTTCTCTCTCTCTTCTCCTTCTGGGATTCCTATAACACTAATGTTGGTGCTTTTAATGTTGTCCCAGAAGTCTCTTAGGCTCTCTTCATTTCTTTTCATTCTTTTTTCTTTATTCTGTTCCATGGCAGTGAATTCCACCATTCTGTCTTTCAGATCACTTATCCATTCTTCTGTCTCAGTTATTCTGCTATTGATTCCTTGTAGTCTATTTTTCATTTCAGTTATTGTATTGTTCATCTCTGTTTGTTTGTTGTTTAATCCTTCTAGGTCTTTGTTAAACATTTCTTGCATCTTCTCGATCTTTGCCTGCATTCTTTTTCCGAGGTTCTGGATCATCTTCACTATCATTATTTTGAATTCTTTTTCCAGAAGGTTGCCTATCTCCACTTTATTTAGTTGTTTTTCTGGGTTTTTATCTTTTTCCTTCAACTGGTACACAGTCCTCTCCCTTTTCATTTTGTCTATCTTTCTGTGAATGTGGTTTTCGTTCCACAGGCTGCAGGATTGTAATTCTTCTTGCTTCTGCTGTCTGCCCTCTGGTGGATAAGGCTATCTAAGAGGCTTGTGCTTGCTTCCTGATTGGAGGGACTGGTGGTGGATAGAACTGGGTGTTGCTCTGGTAGGCAGACTCAGTAAAACTTTAATCAACTTTTCTGCTGATGGGTGGGGTTAAGTTCCCTCCCTCTTGGTTGTTTGGCCTGAGAGGACCCAGCACTGGAGCCCACAGGCTCTTTGGTGGGGCTAATGGCAGACTCCGGAAGGGCTCATGCCAAGGAGTACTTCCCAGAACTTCTGCTGCCAGTGTCCTTGTCCTCACAGTGAGCCACAGCCACCTCCCGCCTCTTGCCTCTGCAGGAGACCTTCCAACAGTAGCAGGTAGGTCTGGTTCAGTCTCCTATGGGGTCACTACTTCTTCCCCCTGGGTCCTGATGTGCACACTACTTTTTGTGTGCCCTCCAGGAGTGGAGTCTCTGTTTTCCCAGGTCCTGTCAAAGTCCTGTAATCAAATCCCACTAGCCTTCAAAGTCTGATTCTCTGGGAATTCTTCCTCCCATTGCCAGACCCCCAGGTTGGGAAGCCTGATGTGGGGCTCAGAACCTTCTTTCCAGTGGGTGGACTTCTGTGGTATAATTGTTCTCCAGTTTGTGAGTCACCCACCAAGCGATTATGGGATTTGATTTTTTTGTGATTGCACCCCTCCCACCATCTCATTGCGGCTTCTCCTTTGTCTCTGGATGTGGGGTATCTTTTTTGGTGAGCTCCAGTGTCTTCCTATTGATGACTGCTCAGCAATTAGTTATGATTCCAGTACTCTCGCAAGAGGGAGTGAGTGCATATCCTTCTACACTGCCATCTTCATCTTCAAGACAATGACATGAATATTTTGGGATAAGGAAAAAATAACGACATCACCTCTAATTTTATTTCAGACTATGCAATATGTAAAGCAATTCCATTTCTACAACAGATAAAACTGAATAAAAACAGTGCTAAAAATGAACAAAATAAAAATGAGTAATACTACAAAATTATACTATGCTTCTCTAATGTCTCCAATAAGGAAACTAGGGTATTTCCTGTATTTTACAATAGAATATTAAATTAATGACAGGTTATTTGTCTATAATAAAGGAAAGTAAAGGAACCATAAAATATTTATATTGTTAGCAAAGGACATTTACTGCTTAATGTTAGCATTCTTTGGCTTCTGAAGTGATTCAGCCACATTGATAATCATTATGGATCTTTATAATTTGATATAAATTGATGGCATCATATAAATTAAAATGATGAAATCTCTATTAAATGGTGTATTTTTAACCAACTGAATTCTTATTCTTAAATATATATATACATTTTAATTTTGAAAAAAATTTATTTATTCTCATCACTGTCATTTCAACAATATATTAGTTATTCTACAACTTACTTGTTAAACTTTATGATTTGTCTGAAAATGAGATTGTACTTTAAGTCAATTCCACATTTCAGTACTTGGCATATAGTAGGGGTTTAACAAATTGCAACAATAATAGTAATAGTGGTAGTAGTTATAGAAGTGGTAATAACAGGAGTATTTTTGGTATTTATCATCATTATTTTTATGATAAATGCTTTATGTTAACCAATGAGGTTATATACTAGAGCATATACGATGGTGTTTACCATTATTCCCTTCAAATTGTTAAAGTTATCAAGAAACAATTATGTGGTATGAATAGATTAAGATAAAAATTTTCAGAACTAGTTTATAATAAATAAAATTCTAATATCACCTCATTCTTTTTTTATTTTTTATTTTTGCGGTACATGGGCCTCTCACTGTTGTGGCCTCTCCCGTTGCGGAGAGGAATGAATGAATGAAATAAGAGCACTCCCTAACACCATACACAAAAATAAACTCAAAATAGATTGAAGACCAAATGTAAGGCCAGACACTATAAAACTCTAGAGGAAAATGTAGGCAGAACACTCTATGATATAAATCACAGCAAGATCCTTTTTGACCCACCTCTTACAGAAATGGAAATAAAAACAAAAATAAACAAATGGGACCTAATGAAACTTAAAAGCTTTTGCACAGCAAAGGAAAACATAAACAATATGAAAAGACAGCCCTCAGA
The DNA here is from genome assembly GCF_005190385.1 of Monodon monoceros. Classification (NCBI taxonomy): domain Eukaryota; kingdom Metazoa; phylum Chordata; class Mammalia; order Artiodactyla; family Monodontidae; genus Monodon; species Monodon monoceros. The sequence continues at coordinate 76,970,689 of NW_021703777.1, forward strand.
ATGGGAGAAAATATTTGCAAACGAAGCAACTGGCAAAGGATTAATCTCCAAAATACACAAGCAGCTCATGCAGCTCAATATCAAAAATACAAACAACCCAATCCAAAAATGGGCAGAAGACCTATATAGACATTTCTCCGAAGAAGATATACAGATTACCAACAAACACATGAAAGGATGCTCAACATCACTAATCATTAGAGAAATGCAAATCAACACTACAATGCAGTATCACCTCACACCAGTCAGAATGGCCATCATCAAAAAATCTACAAACAATAAATGCTGGAGAGGGTGTGGAGAAAAGGGAACCCTCTTGCACTGTTGGTAGGAATGTAAACTGATACAGCCACTATGGAGAACAGTATGGAGGCTCCTTAAAAAACTAAAAGTAGAACTACCATATCACCCAGTAATCCCACTACTGGGCGTATACCCTGAGAAAACCATCATTCAAAAAGAGACATGTACCACAATGTTCTTTGCAGCTCTATTTACAATACCCAGGACATGGAAGCAACCTAAGTGTCCATTGACAGATGAATGGATAAAGAAGATGTGGCACATATATACAATGGAATATTACTCAGCCATAAAAAGAAACAAAACTGAGTTATTTGTAGTGAGGTGGATGGACCTAGAGTCTGTCATACAGAGTGAAGTAAGTCAGAAAGGGAAAAACAAATACCATATGCTAACACATATATACGGAATCTAAAAAAAAAAAAAAAAAGGTTGTGAAGAACCTAGGGGCAGGACAGGAATAAAGACACAGACATAGAGAATGGACTTGAGGACATGGGGAGGGGGAAGGGTAAGCTGGGATGAAGTGAGATAGTGGCATGGATGTATATCCACTACTAAATGTAAAATAGATAGCTAGTGAGACACAGCCGCATGGCACAGGGAGATCAGCTCTGTGCTTTGTGTCCACCTAGAGGGCTGGGATAAGGAGGGTGGGAGGGAGATGCAAGAGGGTGGGGATATGAAGATATTGCATATGTATAGCTGATTCACTTTGTTATATAGCAGAAACTAACACACCATTGTAAAGCAATTATACTCCAACAAAGATGCTGAAAAAAAAAACTAATAAGAACTAGAAAAATAATTACAGAGGAGATAGGCGATTATGTAAGGAAAAGAAAGTGGCAAGAGCTCTGAGGCAGAAATTTAGTTTTTGAAGGATAAGAAGCTCTGCACTTTATTGGAAGTTTAAAAAAAACTGATTTTTTTACATCTAGAATATAGCATATCTAGATTAAAATATATAAAATATTTAATGTATTAAATGGGGGATTATCGCCTTACAGCTTTATTGTTTTCTCACCTCTACCTTCAGTAGTGACTTACTGAATCTTTCTCCTCTTGATTTGGCAAAATCTCAAGTAAATATGCATCCATTATTGATTTGATCACTGTGCTATTCTTGACATTTCCCATAATTTTAGCTCCTCTCAGTTCCCTGAACATTTCTCCTCATTATCATGTGTTCTCCCTCTAATTTCATCTTTTTAACTCCATTTTCTGGTCAGTACCTCCTATCATTCTAGATCCCTCTCGTGTTCTTTGATCTCCTTTGAACTCCAGTCCATAAACTCCTCCACATTTTATATTTTCTCACATACTTCATGTTACAGGTCAAATGTAATTGTCAATGGTTACAACATGGACTATAGTATGATTTAGATCATTATTAGCCTTTCTTCCAATTCCACCTTTACATTATTATAAGCTTTCATGATTAAATTTAAATCAAAAGGGAAACATGGGGCCAGAGAGATGATTTCCCAGAGAGAAGCATAGCAAGGCACTGAACAAAACAGCAAACCACCTGCATTTATGACTGCAAGAGTATTTCCGTTTTCTAGAAAAGAGATTACAAGAGGATAGAGAGTGCTTATATTGCTTATATGCAGGGCACAATTATTATCTCTAATTTTGGCTTTTACTTGGGCTACTTGCATGTGTTTTTAAAATGACATATACTGTAACAATCCTGAACTTTTATTTAATGAAACAGCATATCCATCAATATTTACCACTGCCTAATTTGTGACATTTTTCATTGCACTAGAGAGATACATTGTTTTCAAATATCCAAATGCAGCCTTAATATTGTGCAATTTGCAAAAACAAACTTGGAGCTCTGAAGTGAGAATACTAACAGAAAATTGACTCTCTAGTTACAGGACCCGCAAAATGTTAAATGCAGAGGTGACTCCTTCCTGTGCTCTGCTTACATTCCTAAGTGCTGGATACAAGTGCTCAGTTCTGGGAGGAATGGAAGTTCATGCATCCATCTCACATAATTTTTCCTTTGTCTGACAGTGCTGCCAGCCAAGGAACCTATTAATGCCAATCATCATGGCAAATGTTAAACAACAGAGTCCTGTCCAGTTAGAACTGGCCACAGCGAACCACCTCATTTCACCAATGTACAGAAGTTTTCAGTTTTCAGAGGATAATATGTTTTTACTAACATCTAAAGAAATAGGAATTATATTTTGGGATCAAAATGAAAAGTGAAAATTAATATACTTATTAGCACTTGAATCAGGACCATAATTCTGCAGAAAGAGATTTGTAATTTTTATTGTTTTTGACATTATTGAGGGGTGCTTTTTGTTACATACCTTAGGATTTCTGATGCTACAATGTATCATAAAAATTAATTAGTAATATCACTATCAGTTTAGAGATGAGAAGATTTTCCAGTTATATTCTAAGGGTTCGATCACAGATTTAATTCATCAAAGTTATATGAATTGAACAAATGAATAAGGAACTCATAAACAAGAATAAACTGATGGACTTGGCACACAAGTCTGGCATCTGGGGTGATACTGTTATACTAATGTGAAAAGAGAGAGAACTTGCTGCTGAGATCCATAAGATGAAAAGCTGTATGTTTATCTGGAAAGTTTGGCCAATAAATGCCTGAGTTCCTTAACAGAGGTGAAGGAGCCCTGTTACCAATACTTGACAATGATCTTGCATTAACTTTTTGGAATCTCACTAAACTGACCTTTCATAACTTATTAAAATTACAGCACAATCTAAAATAGAACAATACAGAAGTATAGGAGTTCATAAGCTAGAGTTTAAATTTTGTTCCCATACTAGCGCACATAGAGGGTTTTAAAAAAAAGTGGAATGATATATCTGAACATTTATTAAATAGATTTTCTTTTGTAGACACTCTATTTTACAAATACCATTGGGTACAATTATTAAAGTAGTATAACTAATAGTTTGTAGATATTTTTTAAAAGAGTTTGGGATGAAATACACACACTGAAAAAAAATTTTAAATATGCCAACACCATAGAGAAAAATATTTAAATACATAATCCTGTTGGCATTTGTCCTCACAAATTTTTCTATGTATCCAGTCTTTATTTTTCAGTGAATAAGGATCTTGGTGACAATGAGACTTATGAAGCAGAATAGAACAGTCAGGAACCCAAGAATATAAATAACATTATGTGGTCATGGGAATGATTAAAATATTTAATGAACAGTGAAACAAATAATTATACTAAAAGGGAAAAATACTATTGTACAATACAGTAAAAAGTAATATGCAAGTATATTATAATACAAACTTAAAAATAAATGCTTTTAAAACTTTATATAAAATATATAATATTTTTATGTAATTGTAGTAAAAGTTCTTCAAACAATATCATGGCTGATATTTTAGAACTTTAAAAAATATTCTTGCTAAATTTAGCAATTCTTTTTTTATTTGAATTTAATTTGAATTTCTTAGATTTTGGGTGAAATTAGCTGTACTCTTTGTGTCATGGATTCTTCATCCTTGAATATTTATTTTTAATAAATTTTAGTTTTATAAAATATATGCAAGAGTTTTTTCTATATTTTATGTGCTATGTTTTTTAGCCGTTTGTCACAAATGTTCTATATTGCCTTTATAGATGACCGACAGTTTGACTACAAATAGAATTACTTGATCACAACCATATCCCACAATGCTTTCCCATTAATATTGGATATCACCCTCCTTTGTTAATTTTCTTAAACTTGCTTATACCTTCATAATGAGTGTCTTTATTAAACTCTCAATTACACCTTTGTATTTGCCATTTATTTTCTACCAAAACCCTATTAATCTTCCATACAGAAGAATGAAAGAAGTTAACAGGATCTGCCCTTTCAGAAGTCTTTATATCTCAGAATACTTGAGTTGGAGTTTGTGCTCAGTTAGCTTTCTTCCGGAGAACTCTGGTAGTGTAACCTATCATACTGAAACACTGGTTTAAGTACTGTTTGTTGTTTATTTCTGGTGTTCATTAATACTTCATGTTTATGGTTTGTTCCCTTCTTTTTCTGGGAATATATGGCTTATTTGAAATTTCCTGCTTGAAAAAATAGGCATTCAGTTTATTAATTCACAGATGTATATATGATATAGCAAATCAATGCCCATATACATCTAGAACAAAACACATAGATATATTTTATGAACAAGCATAAACTTAATAGAAAAATAGAACTCTACCTAATTTATCCATGTATCTATATATTTATCTCTCTCTATATATATGTATGTATGTATATATCTATCTAGATCACAAAATTTTTTAATCAGTTCATTCCTAGCTACTATATTTTGTTGTGACTGTTAATAAGATTGCTTGTCATTATGATGTTAACTGCTTACTACTAGAACTTAATAAAACTACCTTAAAAAAATTAACAAATATATACTTTACATTAGCTTCAGTGTATTTCACTTGATTGTCTTGGATTTTCCAAGTATCTTATTCTTGCTTTATTAGTATTTTATTCTAGTTGCTTTAGCAGTTTATTTTAACCTATCAATAAAACTATGGAGTAATTAATTTTTGAGATTTGTAACCTCACACATGTTCATTATTTTCTAGGTTATATGTGTTTTTAAAACATATTTGTATTTTTAAATGTAATAAATTACTGTAAAATTTGAAAAGCTGCACACTATTACATTAGATATAGTATATTATACAGCTCTATATTTTATATCACATATTTCATACTTTCATTTCATTTTCCTTTTCTTCAATGTCTTTGAAAGTATCTCAACTTTAGTTTCTACACTACTCTTCAATTCTGCTTTCTAGATATTTTTAGATTTGTTAATAAAATTTTATTTTCCTCCAAGTACTTATTTATATGATAAGTTATCTTTTCTCCAATTATTTTTTCTCAATCTCTTAAATATATTTTTTAATTTATAAATGCTATATTTTTATACATTATATTTTACTATGGATTTGAAAACCTTTCTGAAAATTTCCTCTTAATCTCTATATAAAACATTTTTGTTAGGAGTTTTTACTCTATCTTTTGTAGTAAACTTATTCAGTGGTCTACTTTCTCATGAAATAACATCCTCAGAGTTCTGAGGTAGGTAGGTAAATGTTGAGAGGAGGGAGGAGAGGCTTATGAGAATTTCCTGGTTAAAAAAAAAATAGTCTCCTCTCCCAACTCCACAAAGAGGGTCTTCCATGACCACTTATACTTAGCAATACTTGACTATGTTATTCAAATTGCTCAAAGGCCACTTTTCAACAGCTACCATAACCACCACATTTCTTACTGCAGCTTTTACTGCTCTGATTTTTCTGGCCCCACTTTACCATGTTATTAGTTATTTTTTCCATAGCCTTTATTATCTTTTAACAATACATAATTTGTTTTTTTTTTAATTGTCTAGAGTTCCACCTTATCTCCTGCTAGAATGTAGGCTCAATGAGGGCTCAGAACTGTTACACCTGTGGCTGGAACACATTTTATTTCATGTGATTAAAACTCTGAAGCTCACCTCAGACTTACTAAAAAAACAAATTCTGGAATTCTGAATTTTTATAGGTTCTCCTCTGATTCTTATGCACAAAAAGTTGGAAATTACTGTACTCTAAAATTAGAGATAGGGGTGGAATGCAAGTATGTGTATTTTGAAAAGCTACCCAGGCGACCTCATTAAACTCCTGATCTTCTTACGCCTACTGGCCTGGTGGATATTCAGCAAGTACAGTCCTTTTGTACCCAAGCTGGGATCTACTCTTAAGGTCATGCTCGTTTTCTGAAACTTGAAAGTTTTTGCTTCCTGCTAACACTGTCATTAGTCACATCCAGAGACACTAGGTCTAGTCCTGCCTCTGTCTTTGCCTGGCTTACTTATCTTGGTCTGTGAATAAGGTGGTATCCACCAGCTTTGCGGACCCCACAAGCTTTCCTGCTCTGTTCTTTACTTATGGCTCTCTATATGAAAGGAAATAGTGCCCCCTGGAGGCACCAAAGTGTCTTTTATCCATCTATATTTAGGTAAACTGGGCTGCTTTTAAGTGAAGTAAATTATAGATGATACACTTTTTTTTTTCCAAATTGACTCTGTTCTTCTTATTTGTGAAATCTTCCAAGTAATTATATAATACCTTTAAATGTTTAAACTTTCAGCTTTCTTTTTTGTCTTCATGGGAATTTTAGTGAGAAGCTGGGAAAGACTACATGATAGACTACTATCAGATGTCATGTGAAACCAGACATTTCTCTTGATATAATTTGTTTTGATGTCTCACAAGGAAGTAAACTATTTGTTTTTATTACTGATATATTTCAAAATACTTCAGGATCAAGATAAGATACCACTATTGTTAAGAGATATGTAAGAGATATTTATGAGATAGACTAATGAAAAAGACCAGAAAGTCAGGTGCAGTGCCAACAGAATTGATAACAGAGTAGACCTCTGAGGATTGCTTTGTTTCAAAGTCAGTGTCTGTAAATTTGCTAATATTCTTGAGACTAACTGGCATGGGAATAGTGAAAAACAGATGTACAGGAATTTTGGTGACTTATGTTTCACAATGTTTCTGATGGTTTAATTCAGTTATACAATTATAGAGGTCTCATCAACTTAATATGTGAAACGCTTAAGTATTTAGTCATTAAAACAAGTCAAATCAGTATTACTAAAAGAACTTTTACTATGAGCCAGATACTTGTGCCATGGACTGTGAACACTATGATAAATGAAACTTCAAGTAGATAGAAATCTAATATAAGTGACACACACAAGCAAACACATGCACGGCAGTAGTGGGTACAATAAAAGGCATATAACCTCTTTAGGGGTGATGCAAAGAAAGGAGCTATCGATTCTGATTCAGTGCTTCAGGTAAAGGTTCAAAGAGGTGACGCAAAGGAAGGAGCTATCGATTCTGATTCAGTGCTTCAGGTAAAGGTTCAAAGAGGTGACTATTTAGGACCAGTGAGCCTCAGAGAAATAGGTAAAATATCCAAGCACAGAATGCTATCTAGTGCCACAGTTGGAACTTGCACAGAAACAAAAGACTCCCAGAGAGTAAAACTCTCACTCTTACATAGTGAGAACACTATGTAAAACACAGCCCTTCACTGTTGTCTCCAGAATGTTTTCTTTTCTTCTTAAACTTCAAATCTATTTGAAAGATTATATTAAAATATAGGGAATAACAAATATTGGTTCCTTATTACATATATAAAAATGTAATAAGCCTGTGGCAAACAATGTGTAAAATATTTAAACTGGTATCTATTCTAGAGCAGTTCTCCAGAGAGAATAATGGACACCCTCATCCAACACAGGCAGCAGTAAAACAGCAAGAGAACACAGGCTGTTTGGCATGGTCACAATATATACACTAGAAAGTAATTTGGTAATAGAATCAAATATAATCAGAAGCCTTAAAACCTTCATTATTAGAATCGTTTTCTATTTTTAAAACTTATGCATAGACTGTAACGAAAGAAACGTGAATTACTGGATGGCAAAAGGTGTTCATTTGCATCCTTGCAAATAGTATATTTTTAAAATACTCAAAAATAAAAGTGCTGTTAAATAAACTATGCTGTGTTCACATAATTGAATATTGTTAATTTATTTTCAATCTGTATGCCATGAGCTCCCGGGGATTAAGATAATAAGATTCAGGTTTTGCCACATGCTTGTAAACAAGAGTTCCTCCTAAATGTTATATTAGAATTTAATATAACATTTTATCTTAAAAGTCCCAGATATAAAAAATTCAAAAATATTCTATACCTACGTAACTGTATAAAATTAATAAATGTGCATGTCAATAAAAATATTTCTGAGAGTGCTCATGCTTGATTTCAAAAATAGTTCCAGAATTTATCTAGAAAACAAAACTGAAACAAAATGAAGAGAACATTAGTAATAATGTGAGTTAAGCAAAATCTTTAAAATACAGAATGAATCATGTTGAATTTTTTTGTGTGTGTGTGTGGTACGCGGGCCTCACTGTTGTGGCCTCTCCCGCTGCGGAGCACAGGCTCCGGATGCGCAGGCTCAGCGGCCATGGCTCACGGGCCCAGCCGCTCTGCGGCATGTGGGATCTTCCCGGACCGGGCCACGAACCCGTATCCCCTGCATCGGCAGGCGGACCCTCAACCACTGCGCCACCAGGGAAGCCCCATGTTGAACTTTTATACAGTTTTCCATACAGATTATATCACAGTATAATTTGAGTTTCACAGCATGATCATATATTTCTACTTTTGCAAACTTTCAAGATCTTAACTCATTTCCCCCAGCTTCATTCACTCTTGATTTTCAAATAATTTTCCTTTGAAAACCAATCATATCTTCACGCTTGTAAATGTTACCCAATTGATTGCAATTGGCTTTTTAGTTCTCCAATACCATCTCCATTAATTTCACAAAATCCTATATTCATGAAGTATTGCTATGTACTTGCACTGTGCTATAGAATGTTTCCAAAATCCAAAAATCCAAAAATCAGCTAGATTAGGCCAGAAAGATATAGCTTATGTAATCTCATAAATGTAGGACTCAATTCATAAGTAACTAAAAAAATATTTCTACTGATATTTTGAGACCTGATGTGTTTCTGAAATTGCTCTCCATTTCATATTATAATTATTGTCGCCAAGTTATTCTGTCTTCAGGGGCAGAATTTAGATCAAAAGTTGGTAAATATAAGTAGACAAATATTTAAAAAAACACATTTAGGTAGAACTTGCTAAACATAAGACTGTGTTCTTTGTAAGAATGGAAGCTGACTACAGAACCACGAAGATAGCAGCTATTGTAAAGGATCGAGCAAGCACCTCACACTTGTCAGGGCTGGTGGCTGGGCTAAATGGTCTTAATTCTATACTCCCAAGAGCTTTCATTGGTTTTAATATGATGATGAGGAACAGCCTGAAATCAGAGATTTAAATTAATTTGTGGGTTCTGTCCCAATCTGCTTATGCCAGTCTATACAGAAATTCATCAACCTCAATTTATATTTTAAGGAAAAATCTTTATTTTTAGTTTTTTCTGATATTATTCCAGTAAATGTGGGCAGCAGAAGCTAGTTTTTTATTCTATTTTACCTTGATCATCAACTTTTTGCTTACAAATAGGAAAGAGCTGAATGGGGGAGGAAGTTGTTTTAGCGCTCACAAGATTCTTTTGAATTACAGGTTAGAATCCTACAGCAGGAGGGTATTTTATTTTAGCTCCACTTTAATAAATGAGTAAATGTTTTCCCTGACACTATCATTCTGACTCCTGTGAGCAGCTGACTGAGGATTTACTACCAATCCCAAAAGAGATAACCTAGGTGACTAAATTAACACTGTAAATAACTTCTGTTTTTTCTGAACTAGAGGTTTAATTAACCTCTGTCCTTTCTGTTTTCTGATGAATGGCTTGCCTGTACTGAAGAGCTAGCATCTTCACTAAGCGGCAGCAGCATTTCTTCAGTTTCACTGGCCTTTATTACTCTTAGAGGTTATTTGGAATCATTGAAACACATTTTCAAAATAACTGAAAAAATGTAACCTACTCATACAGTAAGCATCTTACCAGAACTCAACAAATTTTAATATACTATTTAACAAACTTTTCTATCTTGTTTTCTTCAAATTTACAGTCTGACTTGGCATACGAAAAGCTGTAGATGTAACAGAATTCTTAATTACACTGAGTTTTATGTACACTGACATAGTTCATTCTCTAGTACAGGTCAGAATTTCATTCTATTACCATACAATTTGCTATACAACAAAATAATTTAGAAACGGAAGTTGATGTCATCCTAATTTCAAGAATGGTAAATGCATGAAAAAAATTCACTGTAACAAAGGTCTTGTAGCCAAGACTTTGGTGTTTATTATGAGGTTTTTTCAATTATTATGACAGTCAATTTCAGTTGTTTGAATTCATGAGTTAAATAACCTTCCAATCTTGCTTTATTTTTCTGAAGGCAACAAGTTTCTCCTTCATTTGCGAACATCGAACTTGAAATTTCTGCTCTCATTTGCAAGTGTAAAAACATTGTTTCGCTGTTAAGAATTATTCTATCCTGGTTAAAAAAAAGGTAAATTGTCTTCTTCTTTTTTCTCAAGACAGCATCGTTTTTCAGCTTCTAAAGAGATTTACAATCTGTCTAGTCACAATATAAAGCTTTTTGTTAGATATGGTTGACTCCTTTTTATCCAATGACCCAGAAAAATGGTTATTTTTGATCAAGAGAAGAATCAGACATAGTTGGCAATTAAAAAAATAATAATCTCTGTAGTCATGTAGGTGATGAGGGAAAGAGACTAGGGCTGGGTTAGTGTTGGCGGGGAGGGAGTGAAACTCTGATTTTTTGAAAAGGCCTCATATCAGTGTATTCAGCTGGGTCTATACAAACAAAAAATCACTTATTAACTCAGAGATTTTGGTGTCAATGATTCCTATAAAATTCAGAGATAAATAAATAAAGCTTGAGTATCAGGGCTTAAACCTTAAGTTTAACCTAAGAGATCCTAAGGAAGCCAGGTCAGTATGTGTGTGGGAGACAAGGAGCTGAGGGGACAGTGAAGAGCTGGTATGACACACAAGAGGGACAGTGTCTACCGAACCAAAGTAATACTAAACTTAGTATTTTAAGCTACTATGGTTATGAACTCTATGTAAGATCCAGATATATTTACTGATACTTCTTAATATTCCTAAAGTAAAATATGTACTTTTAGAAACACTGTTTCATGCTATGCTTATCAGAACTCTGTTGAACGGATAGAACATGTACAATCTATGATACATACAGCTTAAACATCTTACCTAAAAGTTCATCAAAGGGAATCCTGCTTTCTTACTGATTATTTTTCCTGATGTATTTCAGGGATAGGATGACAGTATAGTAATGTCTCCATCATTGTCCTATCTCAAAATAAAAATTCTATTTTTTGATTCTTCCAAGAAAGTCAAGTTCACACGAATGTTTGATTTTTCACTATACTGACTGCTTTAATATTCTAATCCATGCACTACTTCTGTGTTATAAAAGACTTTTTTAGTGTGTTTATTATGTGTGAACAGGGAGAATGTGGGTTGTATACTTTGAGCTATGTATATTTGTGATAACAATCTAAGTTATTTACCTATGTACGGCTCTGTATTTCCCATGTAAATAATACTGAAATGTGCAGAGAGACTTCTCACTTTCCGGAAGAAGACAAAAAGATGAACAGAGTAAGTATCCTATGCAATAAAATAAAGATCCTACCTCTACCTTAAAGAAGTGAAAAAAATACCCTGAAAACCTTGCAGATCTGTCTTTCAACAATAATCAGTTGAGCTCAGAGATTATTTGGCCATGTGAATATTTTTCTTTAATTTTTACCTTATGTCCTTCAGACAAAGCATGAGCTGATATATTTTTCAGCTCCGCATCACTTTTTCTTTATTCTTACTCTAAATAAATCCACAGCCAACTCTGACATTTGGATTTCCTGAAATTTTGATGATAGCCAATGGGTACATAAAAGATAAATTTTAAGAAACTGTCAAAATAAGACCGGTAATCTAAAGAACCCTCAGGTACTCTGGCAGGATAAATATATAAATGTTGAGACATATTATGTGTATTTTTTTGGAGAGCTGAATAAAAACTTAAAGAAAGAATAGGTATTGGGAAGCTCAAAATCATTTATAAGATGTTATTTGTGATTAATATGCCTCCCTTTACTAAGATATTTTGTCATGAGGACTTAGAGAAAAGGCCAAAATTTTGCAAATTATATTACGATTTTTTTGTATATAGCAAAGGTCATTTGCTCAGAATTTCTAAATTTAGTATATTCCACCACATTCCAAAAGTGATTTAAGATGTGAGATGTTTATTTCACAGGCAGGCTCTCTCAGTTAATTTACAAAACTATAAAAAAAGAATGGGTTGATAATCTACTTTACTGCATTAATGAAGGTATTAAATAAAGCCATGTGTATATTGTAATGTTGGGAGAAAAGAATTAAGGCAAAAAGTAAAGATATGGATCTGAAAATAAGAGTTGGTTCAGTTTGAACTTCGATAATAAGGGGACATTTCAGGAACTTGACTGAGGTCTCAAAGTCAGTCCAAAATTTAAGAAAACCTCAAATGAACAATGTACTAATAAGTGCAAGTTGGGATTATGTAATGGAAATCTTGCATATTCACCACTTACTTGAAACATTTGGCATAAGACAATTAAATGAGAGTGAATTCCATATTTAATATTTACTTATGTGGCATGTGTTACCTCATTAGTGAATACGTTGGTATGCTGAGGCATCTTGCACATGTCAGTGGCAAGTGTGCTGTGCTTGAGATAATATAAAATATACAGTTACAGTATTAAAATTTAAGAAAAATAAAGTTAGCATGCATCAGTTCCACATGGCACGTGCCCCAAGGAATACTTACACAACATTTCTCAGTGTGAATTAATCACTAATAAGCTCTGCTTACCAAAATGCCTAGGCATTCTTTTAACTACTGAACAATAAAAATTAATGTTTTCCTGGGGGATTCTCTAAATGCTATCCCAAGGCTTAGTGTTATATATCAGGTATTCCTCAGTCATCAAGGAAGACAGATGACAAACATGCTTGATTTTTTGAGGACTGCTCATCTTAGGGTAAAGAATGACTTGTTAACACCTTTGTAACCACTTATCAGAAGGATCTGAGGCAACCATAAGTTTGTTACTATTGAGGTAATCCTAGAAAGACATTGATTCCAATGCATTTATTCAAACACTCTGGAAATGAGAAGGACAATAAAAGACCAAATAATTTAGTTCTAGACCCCATACAGCCTCTCAAGCACTGCCTATCCATTGATGCCTTAACACCTTTCCATACCATATATTGGTATTCAACTATGTATTCAGTAATTATATTGTGAAATCTTACTATTTGCCTGGCATTCTGTTAATGTTCTGGAGATACTGTGGAGAGATACTGTCCCCAAACTTGAAGTGGTTGGAAATTCAGTGTATGTGATATTTCTTTATGAACTACTATAATATGGCAAATAATTGAGAAGCAAAAACAAAAACAACAACACGACAGAACTAATGTCTTGGGAACATGGTGTGGACTTAGCAGGGAAACATCCAACATCTGCTTTTCCATGCACACGCCTAAATGAGAAATCTGTATTATGTCTCTGAATGCCTGTACTTTCATTAGAGGGAAATGAACGTGTGTGTGTGTTTGTGTGTGCGCATGTATGTGTATGTTCTTGATTCATTCAAGCAGAGCAGTTATGCAGGATCATACATCCTCCTCTATTCTACTTTTGCTTCTATTATCAGCATTCATAGTTTGGAGAAAGATCCATTATTACTCGTGGGAAACAAAGAAAAGTAAAAACATAATACATCCCAGTGATATATTATATTTGGGTCTCTGGTAAAACTACAACCAATGTACCAGATGTTGGTGGCATTCCATATCCATCTCTCCTTTTTGCTTTCTCTTTGCTTGTGGGCCTTAGTTTTTCTCACTGAAGTTTGGCTACTTCAGTGTGTCGCAAGAGAACAAAAGTCACTGATCGTAGCTTTCTTTTAAATCTGACTATTCTAAGTCGGAAAAAGGTTACTTATAATCTTTTTCACAATATTTTATTTATTTTTTATTTTATTTTTTTAACATCTTTATTGGAGTATAACTGCTTTACAATGGTGTGTTAGTTTCTGCTTTATAACAAAGTGAATCATCAGCTATACATATACATATATCCCCATATCTCCTTCCTTTTGCATCTCCCTCCCACCCTCCCTATTCCAACCCTCTAGGTGGTCACAAAGCACCGAGCTGATCTCCCTGTGCTATGTGGCTGCTTCCCACTAGCTATCTATTTTACATTTGGTAGTGTATATATGTCCATGGCATTCTCTCACTTCGTCACAGCTTACCCTTCCCCCACTGTGTCCTCAAGTCCATTCTCTACATCTGTGTCTTTATTCCTGTCCTGCCCCTAGGTTCTTCAGAACCATTTTTTTTTTTTTTTTAGATTCCATATATATGTGTTAGCATATGGTATTTGTTTTTCCCTTTCTGACTTACTTCACTCTGTATGATAGACCCTAGGTCCATCCACCTCACTACAAATAACTCAGTTTTGTTTCTTTTTATGGCTGAGTAATATTCCATTGTATATATGTGCCACATCTTCTTTATCCATTCATCTGTCGATGGACACTTAGGTTGATTCCATGTCCTGGCTATTGTAAATAGTGCTGCAATGAACTTTGTGGTACATGACTCTTTTTGAATTATGGTTTTCTCAGGGTATATGCCCAGTAGTGGGATTGCTGGGTCGAATGGTAGTTCTATTTTTAGTTTTTTAAGGAGCCTCCATACTGTTCTCCATAGTGGCTGTATCAATTTACATTCCCACCAACAGTGCAAGAGGGTTCCCTTTTCTCCACACCCTCTCCAGCATTTATTGTTTGTAGATTTTTTGATGATGGCCATTCTGACTGGTGTGAGGTGATACCTCATTGTAGTTTTGATTTGCATTTCACTAATGATTAGTGATGTTGAGCATCCTTTCATGTGTTTGTTGGCAGTCTGTATATCTTCTTTGGAGAAATGTCTATTTAGGTCTTCTGTCCATTTTTGGATTGGGTTGTGTTTTGTTTGATATTGAGCTGCATGAGCTGCTTGTATATTTTGGAGATTAATCCTTTGTCAGCTGCTTCATTTACAAATATTTTCTTCCATTCTGAGGATTGCCTTTTCGTCTTATTTATGCTTTCCTTTGCTGTGCAAAAGCTTTTAAGTTTCATTAGGTCCCATTTGCTTATTTTTGTTTTTATTTCCATTTCTCTAGGAGGTGGGTCAAAAAGGATCTTGCTGTGATGTATGTTATAGAGTGTTCTGCCTATGTTTTCCTCTAAGACTTTTATAGTGTCTGGCCTTACATTTAGGTCTTTAATCCATTTTGAGTTTATTTTTGTGTATGGTGTTAGGGAGTGTTCTAATTTCATTATTTTACATGTAGCTGTCACAATATGTAGAATATTAGACAACATATAACTCCTTTGATAGGTGAAACACTCAAATTTAAGTGGCCAATTTTTCACTGACCCTTTTACTCATTAACCAAGCAGAGCAGTCAGATACGTACTAAAGGAACATTGGGTAGTTTGTTGTTTGTTTCTAGTCATATTTTACTGTTTTGAGGATTTGTGAAGTTACACTCCATGGTGTGAAATTACATGCTAAATATAAACCAAGTTTATAGACATGGGGCAGATATGCATATAATTTATCATTAAACTTTAGAACAATCTGCTGAGTAGGCATAATTATTTTCATATTATGTATAAAGAAACTGAGATTCAAATATTTTAGGAGCATATAACTTGTAGTCTAGTGCTTCTACAACCTTTTCTGCATTGCTCTATTTTCCTCAGTATTGCCAAAAAAAACAAACAAAAAAACAAAAAACAAAACCAAAAACACCCCTAATACCAAAAAAACCCGTTGCAAAGTCAGTGGTCAGTGGTCCTGCACGGGAAGGCAAATAGGGCTGATGCAGAATTCTGTATTCAATAATTGTAAATTATCTTGAAATAGCTATTTCCTTTTAGGCTTACATTGATATCCTATATACTATTCCTTTTGTATTCATTTCAATGAATTCAAAATCCACTTAAACATTTGATTTCATACCATGCTGTTTCAGGGGTCATGGCAAAAACATATAAGCTGGCTTATCTAATGAACTAATCCACTTTGAAATAGCCTTGACATCCAACCATAGATTATTTTACTGTATTAGGAGAGATGAGCATAAGCTTTTGTTATAATTACTTACATTATTAACATGTAACTGATTAGCTGTAGAAATTTCAAAAGATTATGTCTACAAAAATATTTTGAAAAGGAATTAGCAAGAGTGCACATGAAAAGACCAGAAATGGGAAACTTTACTGCTAGGAGAAAATTGTCTTAAGTTGGATAACAATTATAATTTCTGGCAGAATTTTACAAAAGGTAACTGAAAAGATTAAAACATAGGATTATGATAAAAGGAATGCTAGTATGATTTCATTAATAAAACATGCCCAAAGAATTAACTTCACCATCTCTTTTCTTATTGAAAATTGATTGTAAAGTGTTTTTTTTTAATAGTAAATTATTGGTTAGCAAAGATATTTACATTTCTTTCCTAAGCATGAAATGCATGGACAACTTCAGAGAGAAAAAATAAATTTTGTTGTTTTAAGAGAAGCAAGATGTTTATGGCAAGTTAGTTACTTTGATAAGAAATACTAATATGAAGTTGATCCTTGAGCAACACAGATTTGAACTGTGTGGGTCCACTTATAGGCAGATATTTTTCAGTTAATACATATTACAGTACTGGTTGAATCTGAAGATGCAAAACTGTGGGTATAGAGGGCCAGCTGTAAAGTTATATGTGAATTTTCAACTGCATGGAGGGTCAGTGCTCCTAACGCATTCAACATGCCCATGACATGCCCTAGATTGAGACAGTATCAATTTTACATACATGCATGTGTATGTATTGTCTCCTTACTAGGCAGTTTACTGGAAAACCAGGAAGAACTAAAGACAATCTGCTGGAGAATTTTCTTTAATGCTCAGGATGCTGGTTTTTTGTTCTACTCAGAGCTTCAACTGATTGGATGAGGCTCACCCACATTATGGCAGGCACATGCTTTACTCAAATTCTATTGATTTAAATCTTAAGATTTGGGGGATAATTTGAATGATCTAGATTTCTTTGGAAATTAAAAGTTGCTGCCAGGGGAAATATGAACCATGGCTTTCTCTTTTTCTTAGAGAGATGACAGGGTCCAATCTTTCTTAAATTCTGCTCAGTGCCAGACATTTCATGGAGGGCTCCAACAAACAAAATAATTCAAACTTATAATGTTGATATAAAAGCTTCATTTGTTGGGACCATTCTTTCCAAAATAGCTGTTGCATTGTTTAAGTATTTGAAAACCTTACTACAGAGCTTGATTACATCCTCAATGTCACCTATTTATCATCTCTATTTAATATATATTTTAATGGTGTTTTCAAAATGTTAATCTCATCTGAGAACACCCTCACAGAAACATCCAGAATAATGCTTGACCGAATAGCTGAGCACTGCTAGGCTGGTCAACTTGACACATAAAATTATCCATCACAAGTATACCCCTTGTCAACCTGTCACTCATATACATCTCCTTAAACCATACTTAACCTACAAATAAGGATAATAACAAGGTTACTTAACCTACAAATAAGGATAATAACAAGGTTATACTTCTACCTGACATGATACAACTATCCTGGATACAACTGCTCTAGCTCTTCCCTAGAATACGAAGCAAATTCCTTGTAGATGTTGACTCTTCTCCTTGATATCCCATAACTTAAATGTATATTATAATATAAAGTCAATGCATTTTATGTTATATGAGGATAAGATATTTGAAATATATATATACATACACATGAACATATTCATAACAAATTAAGGAGGGAATACTCATGACAATTACATTCCTTGTTTCTGTAACTGATCATGCAGTCAAAGCTGGTATTCATAGCTATAATACCTTTTTCCAATAGTCTTTCCATATTCCCTTTGCCTTAAGCAAGCACCTCAGCTAGTCATGTTTCTTTACGTGGTGAGGGGACCCAAAACTTAACTACTGAAGGGTCTGGGCCATTGGTAGTCTAGCCTGGTTTGGGTTGTTGCAGTTTTTCATTGACTTTAATCACAGGGCATGGTAATGCTAAGAGACTCCTTGGATCTTCTGTATTCAGGATATGAATTCTTCCTTAGCTCTGTTGTGGTGTAGTAGCCCAATTTCCCCTTGATAGTCAGGATGTATCATCCTAGCCAGCACAATAACTTCCCTATTTGCCCATTGATTTTTAGGCATGAGGAGCCCAACAGAGGCTAGACAGCAGTCGTAACTTCCAGTTCAGTAAATCATTGTTGTGTCTCCAGGTGGAAGCATCCTTCCTTTTGGAACTAAGACCACTAGACCAGCAGAGTATAATGTTTCAGGGACAGGAAGCAAAACTTTGGCTAGTGGGTCACTAGGGGTAACAGTAAGTGATGCTGCTTTCATTTTCATCCCTTGATTCCTGAACCTATGAATCCCACCTATGGGAGAAACAGCAACATATATCGATGCTGATGCTCCTGGAGAACCCTGCCACAGTCCTGCAAGGTATTGCCACCTATCTAGCACTGTAACTGTCTTCAAAAGTCCCTTTGTGACATAAGAAATGTATATTTCATCTTTGCCCCCGTTTCCTTGCAGATGGCACCTAAAACCCTTGTAATCTGTCAAGTTATGTACATTTTTGCATGCTAATGAGATGACTGATTGCATGGGGCTTCTGGGTAACCTTAGGATGGGGATTGGTTGCCAGGGGAAACAACTATATGGATAGAGGGTTGAAATTTTCAGCCCTTCTCTCTGACCTCTGGTGATGGAGCGAAGGGGCTGAAGGTGGAATTAATAATAATTTTTATTAATAACAATAATTTAATCATCCATACTTACATAGGAAGGCCTCCATAAAAAGCCCTAACCAAAGGGGTTCAGAGAGCTCCTGGGTTGGTGAATACATTAAGGTGCTGGGAGTACAGCATGCCCAGAGAAGCATGGAAGCTCCACCTCCCTTCCCACATGCCTTACTCTACCTACCTCTTTCTTTTGGCTGTTCCTGAGTTGTATCCTTTGTAATAAGTGGGTAATTTATCAGGGACACATAACTAACATAAATATGTAAATTACACGGACTAATTACCATTTCAAATTCATAATTGGAGAATACAATACTCTTCTATAGAAAATAATAGAACTAGATTAAAAAATTGTCATAAGAGATAGGAAACTATCAGCTATCCTAGATATATTGATAGTTAATATAGCACTACTACTGACTACAAATATGCACATTTTTGAAAATTCATTTTTTTAAACTAATTTATACCATATATTGAGCCATAAAAGCAAATTTTGATGAATTTTTACAGGATTAAATGGTACAGGGTATTTCTGTTTTTTCTTTTTCTTTTTTACCAAAATACAATGAAAATTGAAGTCAATAAAAATGAGAAATCTAGAAACTACCCAAATATTTGAAAACTTAGCTACATACTTTTAAATAATTTATAGGTTAAAAAGTAAGTCATAAGGAAAGTTATAAAATAAGTGGAACTGAATAGAAATAAAAGTTCAACATACCAAAACTGGGGGATAAAGTTATGCCTAAATGTAAATTTAAAAGTTTAAATTCTAATTTTAGAAAAAAAAACACAAGGTGAGGAAAGAGACTAAAGATCATCAGCCTTTGAGTAAGGTTTTCAATAAAGGGAGTAGAGAGATTTTATTAAATATCCCACTAAATTTATGAAGAGCTCAACTGAAAATTGTGACACTAAAACTGATATTTGAAGATACCATGAGGCAAATATTATTCAGAATTTAGTGTTAAATTATTAACATTGATTTTCTATCTAGTATGTGTTAAATATTTTATGAACATAACATCATTTGATTCTCACAAAAATAGGTCCTATTCAATGTTTGCGAGACGATTGAGACCTAGAAATATCAGTTTATTTGTCTAATGTGAAGTTTAGTAAGTGATAGAGCTCATTTTGGAATCCAGGTAGTGAGGATCCAGAATCTTCTCTTTCACATCACTGTGCCTCTAACTACAGTGGTCTTTTGATGACATTTTACTTTAGAGATTAGAATATACTGACTCTGCCATATTATAGACAATGTAAAATCAAAGAGTCTGGAAAATAAATTGAATCTGATCAAGAATCTCTTCTAACTGCTGCCAATTCTGGAACCACGTCTATAAGATTTGTAATTAATTGCTACCTTGCCACTTATGTTTCTTCATCTCTGACATTGAGAGAACACAGCAACTAATCTGGTTTATGGTAACAGAAGTAAAGAATTCTTATTACTACTGGTCTACTGTCTCTGTAGCTTCCTTTCATTAATCCTAGTTATGTATTCTATATCTATAAAGGCACTCTAACCTCTATTCTATTAACCTGTTTTATATTTGAAGACTTATCCACCCAAATTCAAGACATATCTCAGAAATATATGTCTATTGCTTTTCTTCTTCTGTTTTGGCTATTTTTAAACTAAATTTTATTTAACCAATATTTTTATGCTGTGAATACAGACTACTTTATATAAACTAGAACAGTAATGATTCAATGCATCTGTGGGCCTTTAAATGAAGACTTAAGCTTCCCTGTACCATCAATTCTACACTTCAAGAGAAAAAAACTCTCTTGGAAATGAATGAAAAGCACAAAACAATGCTATTCTGACAGTGTCAGGAAAAGAAGACCTATCTCCAGAATATTAAGTATATATATTTTTTCTATTGCAAACTTCCACAATGGGCTATATGCTGGGCCGACAGTAAATTTTGATGTGTAAAGAATATGAGCTAGAAAGTTATTTGAAATTGCAAAAGAAAATGCACATGAATAACAAGCGCACTTTGAGCAAGTGCTGCATAATTATTGGCAGGTGGATATACATTATGTGTTACCTTCTACACAGAAAAAGTCTGCATGACCAGACAAACTTTTTTTTTATTAATACTTTATAATTTTAAAAGATGTGGCTTTGGGGGTTGGTTTTATAGGCATTGTTTCCTCAGTTGATTTGGGGAAAAGCAAAATAAATATTCTGTAAATACAGAAGCAGTAATTAATATGCTTATTAAATAGGAATTATAATTTTAAGATGAGAAAGATGCTATCTCTGAAAAAGTGATGAATTTCAAGTTTAACATTGAATTAACTAGTATTGAGTACTTTGCTGAAAGATATAAATGATTAATAATTTCACACATTAAAAAAGTAGAGGGGCGTAACAGTGAAATGTGTATAGTACTATAACACTTTGGTCATTAAGCCTACACCTCAAAAATTCAAGATACAAGTTATCAATTGCAAAATAAGAGAAAAACATTATCTCTGAGTTATGGCTCAATCTGAAGCTTTTACCACATCATTCATGATGATAATCTTATAGGCAGCAGTGAAAATCATGCTCATGGACAGCTTTTCTATTACAGAAAATGAGATTTTGAGAGGAAAAGGGCTAAATAATTTGAATAGCATTACTTAATTTTCACCAGAAAGGCTGAACCATATTGAATATGCAGTATTGATTACTTATTCAATGAATAAAACTCATTAGCCTGCACATAAGTAAGAAGATGGCATGACTTTATGCCATCTCTGACTAATAAAAATAAGTTATGTTTGCTTAAATTACTTAGATATATTCATCTGTAGATTACAGGAGAGGCAAACTTGTGTCATGAATGACTTTAAAAGCTGCCTGAGTAAATTATTCATAAAAATTACTAAGTGTTCTTTGGATGAATTAATATACTTCTAAGTGAGGTTAATATCTCATCCTTATTGAAGCCATACATATAGGAATAATCTTGCTTTTTGAAATTGATGTATTATTATTCTTTCTAGTCTTTTATAAATGAGAGAAACAGATTTTACAAGTAAGTAGCATAAATTTTAGTGAGCTTAGACATAGAAACTTCATTTGCTACATATAAATGGTTTTAAGTGATAAATATAATCTGTTTTTGGATTCTTACAGTCTGACTTGCCTCTTTCTATTAAGTTTAAAATATTTTCAGGATCTAAAAAGAGAAATATTAGGGTGGTTATTTGTTGATCTCTAATTCTCTGACATTGTGATAACCTGTAAGGGAATGTCTACTTCATCTTGGTGTCTGCATCAATAAAAGACAAGACTCCTTCAGACAAAGCAAATTCACAAAACTAGAAGCAACAATGATTCAATGCCCAAAGCACTTATTCCCATCACAATTATATATGAAAAGTGTGACACAGACATGTACATTGGCATTATATATGTTGAGAACCAATTGGGAAAGAATAAATATAAGTTAGATGTGGTACATTTCTAATAAAAGCTGGATTGGGTGCATGAAATACATGTGCTGCCACAATAATCTAGTAATGAAATATACACATTCATTCACAGGAAGTACTACACAGCTACAACTCACACTGCAGCCATAGGTCCCAGTTATTTGGCTTACTGTAGGAACCCTTGGTTAATAGCCATTGGAACTAAAATATTATAAGCAATTGTGTAGGTGAATTATGGATTTTAATTCCTTATGACATCAATTTAGATATCTGAGTATTGGACTATTAACATACATTGCCAAGTAAATAGTATGTTTTGACTGATATTTCACTGGTTATTTAGTAATTTGAAAGGATTATGTTGGGGGCATTTACATATTACTGCCATAATATTATAATAATATAGCTGTGATATGATTTTACTTCATTATATAACATTTAAATAGCTATTTTTGACAGTGTATTATGGGGAACAGAATAGTAGTCAAATACTATCCTGGAGCATTCCAAGTTCTTGGGATGGAAAAATTGGTATTATATTCAAAGTCACTTCAGGACTTTTGAGGGCCAAGTCAAACTGTAGCAGCTCAGAAGGATCCACAAAGTGCAGAGGATGCTAGTTTTTGGAGCTGCCTCATAAAGGTAGGAAGAGGAGCTGGCCTATGCTTATAAACTCCTGTTTTCCTCTGCAAGGACAAGATGCATCTCTAACAAGCAGAGGTTTGTTGGTTAAGCCCAATATGTTAAGATAGGGGAGGGGATGTGAAAGGAGAGCTGGGGAATGTTAAGGCTAACCTCTACTTCCCTGACTTCATATTTCCATGTGGAGGTACTTCTGTCAGAATAATACTTTCAACCTCTATTCATACCTCCCCAATGATTTTGGCTAAATAAACAAATAAATAAAACTGCAGTAATGTGGAAAGTAAAAAATCAATACCTAAAGAACTGGGTGATTTTGTTCAGGAAATTTCTAGCCAGGATGTTGAAAATATCATCTGATTTCTTCTTATTGCTTATAATAAGATATGAGAGGAGAGAATTACACTAAAGGAAGGAATTTAAACATGAAAGAGTCAGGACTTTATGATTTGAAAAATCCTCATCCTCTACAGATATCAAATGATGTTAAAATTAAGAAACAGTTTTGAGAAGAGATAAATTTAGGGCAATGCCAACAAACCATAGTTCAAAGCATGTGGCAGACCAACTATGTGATTTTTAAAACTTTTGTTAAGTTCTCATAAACTATGAGGAATAAATGTTTGTTTAATGCCACTAAATATTGAAGGTATCTAAGTACAGTTCAGACAGACACACACACACACACACACACACACACATTTCTCTGAAGTATTCATGGGTGTGCTTCATAGATTCTCTCAATCAACAAAAAGAGCTTCTAAAACCCCTGAGATCAAGATGGTGACACATAAGGCTTCTGACATTCCCTCCTCCTAATAACACACCAAATATACAGCTACACATGGATCAACTCCCTCTAAGAGAAATTCAGAAACTAGCTGAGTGACTCCTTCGTATCCGGTGACTGTGAAAATACCCACATCAAAACAAATAGGAAAGGTTGAAACACATTCTTCCTATAAACCCAATTCCCTGAACAGTGACTTAAAATCAGAAGGGAATACCCAACTCCCAGCTTCTCTCTGAGGAATGAAAGGTTTGGACTACACATACAATGGCCTAACTTTAAGGCTATCACCTGAGGTATGGGTCCCCAAATCACCTAGCTCTGATAGCCAATGGTGTTTTGCATTCATGAGTCCCATGTTAGTATAGCAAACAAAAAAGCAGCATTAGGAAGCATTGCAAATAGTGCAGACCACTTGGAAGAGAGAATCAATGAGAATTGGGAGATTGGCATTGACATGTACACACTACAATATATAAAATAGATAACTAATAAGAACCTACTGTATAGCACAGGGAAGTCTACTCAGTATTCTGTAACGGCCTATATGGGAAAAGAATCTAAAAAAAGAGTGGATATATGTATATGTATAACTTATTCACTTTGCTGCGCACCTAAAACTAACACAACATTGTAAATCAGCTATACTCCAATAAAAAATTTTTAAAAAGATAGAAATCTAGATATAATTCAGGTAGAAGAGGAGAGTGAACTAAGATTTTTAAAAAGTGAAGTAATTCTCCAAGAACTATCTACTCCATTAGGAAGGGCAACATAAGGATAATGGGTATCTCAGAAGAAGAGAGGGAGAAGGGAACAGAGAGTTTATTTAAAGAAATAACAGCTGAGAACCTCTCAAACCTGGAGAAGGAGCTGAATGTACAAGTCCATGAAGCTAAGAGAACACCTAATTATCTCAATGCAAAAAGATGTCTCCAAGATACATAATATTAAAATTGTCAATGACAAAAAGAATTTTAAAAGCAGCCGGGGGGAAAATGGTAACCTACAAGGGAACCCCAATTAGGCTAAACACACATTTCTCAGCAGAATCTGTACAGGCCAGGAGAGATGGAGAGTGTGGAAAGACATACTAAAAATATTGAAAGATAAAATCTGTCAGCCAAGAACACTCTATCCAGCAAAGTTACCTGTCAGATATGAAGGAGAAATAAAGGCTTTTTTAAACAAACAAAGGCTGAAGGGGTTCACTGCCACTAGATCTACCTTACAAGAAATGTTGAAAGGAGATTTTCTACCTGAAACAAAAAGGCAAAAGTACACAAATCTGTGAGTAAGATAATAACTAGACAGAACTAATAGGAAAATTGCAACTGTAAATCAGAATAGGCTCTTAAACAATTATAGCATAAAGGTTAAAGTTAAAATAAGTTAAAATAACTATAGCTATTTCAATGTGGTAACAAACTCACAACATAAAAAGGGATAACTTGAAATAACAAAAACATAAAAGGGGAAGAGGAAAAGAATGGATCTCGTATAGACAAATAAAAATTAGAAGCTATCAGACTATTTTATCTATGAGACATTTTATACAAACCTCATGGTAACCACAAAATAAATCTACAGCAGAGACACAAAAGTTTTTTTTAATAAAAAGAGCAAACAGAAAATTTTAGAAAGCCACAAAGCTAAAACAGCAGACAGAAACACAAGAAAAAACAATGGAGTTATAGAGCAACCAGAAAATAAAAGATAAAATGGTAGTACCAAATCCGTACCTGTCTATAATCACCCTGAATGTAAATGGATTGAATTCAACAATCAAAAGACATGCTGTGGCTGGATGGATTAGAAAACAAGACCCACTATAGGCTGCTTCCAGGAGACTCATCTCAGCTCTGAAGATAAACATCGGCTTGAAGTGAAGAAATGGAACATGATGCTCCAAGCAAATGGCTGCCGAAAGAAAGTGGGTGTAGCCATACTCGTATCTGACAAAATAGGCTTCAGGTCAAAAAAGTTAACAAGAGATAACAATGGACATTATATAATGATGTGACAACTAACCAAGAAGATGTGTTATTAATATACATACTTATAGGAACAGAATGTGAGTAGATGAAAAAAAAAGTATGTTGAAGCACAGCCATTATAACCACCAATTTAAAATTCTACTAATAAGTCTCTGAACTACATCATTATTAGACTAAGCAACTTTAGAGTTTTCAAATGTAGGTACTTAATAAAACTTGGTGCAAAACAAAAGGCAATATCATTGTCTTTGATAAAAGAAAATGATTGCTAGCATAAAATATTTCTCCTTAATTTCTCTATAGCTTCTTAATATATAGTACCCAAATTATCATAATCTTTATAACACATGACTCTGGGTATTAATCCTCATTGTTGCTAATGCCCAACTGCATACTTCTCAATAAAATGTGAAAATGTGTTCTCTTATTTATTGAATTTGCTTGATGTTGACTACTGTGTCCAAATTTGCTTTAAAATCAATAAAATGTCACTGAATATTAAAAAGGTTTCACTTACAAACCACAAAATAAAATTGATCTCCTAGATATTTTGTCCCATAAAGGCTAAAATGTTAATTCATTTGCTAGAATTGTATAACACACAACTTGCCCATCCTCTCTGGAAGTTAACTTATTCATAATCTAGTTTCACTGATTCTAAGTTTCCTCATCTATAACTAGGTTTTATTATATGTTTATATTTGCATTTTTTTTCACTTTGCATATGCAGTTTACATATGACTTACCCAGTGAGCTCAAGACCAACTCGCCAACCTTCTAGACCAGGAGAGAATATGAGGACATCCTCTACTTTTTGTTGAATTAAGCTTTCAACAAATGATTGCTGAACAAACAGATGAAGTATATAAATTTATGTATATTTGTAAGATCAAAGACTGCTAATATTCATATTTCTGACTGGCCATTTAGAAGCGAATTCTCTGCTATTCACATACTACACACTAATTCTGCAAGGGTCAATGGAGTTCATATACTTTTTTAGCACATGGACGATATTTTGCAAATGCAATTGCCCTAATCAGAGCAAGCCTATACTATTCATTTATTCTTGCATGTATTCATTCATTTAACATATATTTATTGAATGCCTACTACTTGGAAGGTACACTTTTAAGCACTGGATACACAACAGTGAACAAAATACTATCTCTGCCCTCATGTGGCTTAAAATCAGGGGTTGATATGAATTAATTTTTTTTCTTTTTTTAAAATTTTATTTATTTATTTATTTTTGGTTGTGTTGGGTCTTTGTTGCTGCACATGGGCTTTCTTTAGTTGCGGCAAGTGGGGGCTACTCTTTGCTGCGGTTGCTTCTCTTGTTGCGGAGCACGGGCCCTAGAATGCACAGTCTTCAGTAGTTGTGGCATGCAGGCTCAGTATTTATGGCTCGTGGGCTCTAGAGCACAGGCTCAGTAGTTATGGCACATGGGCTTAGTTGCTCTGCAGCATGTGGGATCTTCCCAGACCAGGGATCAAACCCGTGTCCCCTGCATTGGCAGACAGATTCTTAACCACTGCACCACCAGGGAAGTCCCTGAATTACTTCTTGATAGTATATTCAGTTACTCAGTTCTGTAACCCTGTTTTGTGATAGATAATATGCACTTTTGACATTGTGGTCATCCGTATTTAATTAAACCATTTCTTGGAAATCATTTGGGAAAAGTATATTTCTTGTTACAGAGTTGTTTTCTCATTTTAATTTTTTTCTTTACCTTTACTCCACTGCTGAGTAAGCGAACAGATACAACTATTATTTTTTCTGGCTGTCAATGTTCATATAACCAGGTATTATAAGGAATCACCTCTGTAGTTCAGCCATCAACCCAGTATAAAAATAGTCCCACCCAATATTTCCTCTCAAGTGACAACTGCTTATATATATATTTTAAAACCTTGGGCTTCCCTGGTGGCGCAGTGGTTGAGAGTCTGCCTGCTAATGCAGGGGACACGGGTTCGAGCCCTGGTCTGGGAGGATCCCACATGCCGCAGAGCAACTGGGCCCGTGAGCCACAACTACTGAGCCTGCGCATCTGGAGCCTGTGCTCCGCAACAGGAGAGGCCACGATAGTGAGAGGCCCACACACCGCGATGAAGAGTGGCCCCCACTTGCCACAACTGGTGAAAGCCCTCCCGTAGAAACGAAGACCCAACACAGCAAAAATAAATAAATAATGAACTCCCACCCCCAACATCTAAAAAAAAAAAACAAAAAACAAAGTGAAGTAGAAAAGATGCAATGAGAACAAGTCACGTTCAAGAAACTTTAGAAAAAAAAACCTTTAGGGGCTTCCCTGGTGGCGCAGTGATTGAGAGTCCACCTGCCGATGCAGGCGACGCGGGTTCGTGCCGCGGTCCGGGAAGATCCCACATGCCGCGGAGCGGCTGGGCCCGTGAGCCATGGCCGCTGAGCCTGCGCGTCCGGAGCCTATGCTCCGCAATGGGAGAGGCCACAACAGTGAGAGGCCCGCGTACCGCAAAAACAAAAAACAAAAAACAAAAAAAAACCTTTATACACAGGATATTAAAAAAAATGTACTCAAAGTGAAGTGTACAGAAAACTGTTCTCAAAAGCACTTTCTTGGAATTGTTTACAAACAGCTCTGCTATCTAGCAGCCGTTTATCTTTGCACATTATTAGAAGCAAAAGAGTCAATTTTTAGAATGGTAATACATGATAATATTAGCAATTCATTTGAATTCTTAATTTCTGAATTTCATCTATTCTTCTAGTCAATTTTAGTTCACAGATGATTATCTGGTATTCCTCTTCCATGTATTTCCACTCTTTCACTTTTGTGATAGCTTATTTGTAAAAATGTCAATATCTTTTCCATATCCTTTGCAATTTGATTTTGTTGTCTCTTCCATCAATAAGCGGAGTCTATTTCCTCACTTTATGAATCTGGGCTGGCTTTGTGACTTGCTTTAACCAACAGGATAGAGTAGTAATGAAATTGTACAGGTTCTGAATCTAGGCTTCCATAGGCCTCTCACTCTTCTGCTTTCTGTCTGCATTGCTTATACTGCAGGCCAGCCTCCTAGAAGTTGAGAAACCACACAGAGCAGAGATAAACCATCACACATGAGACCAGCCAAAATCAACCTGCCTCTACCCAATTCAACAGTTGACTGTAGTCACATGAGTGAACACAGCCATACTCAGAACTGCCTAGCTGAGCCTTGCCCAGATTACCGACAAAAAGGATGCTGTGCTAAAGGACTGCTGCCCTAAGCCACTACTTTTGGGGATGATTTGTTGTACAGAAATAGTTAATCACTATAACCTTAGAATATTGGTCAACGGTGGGATTTTAGATTCTACTCCTATGCTGATGACACCAAAATGCATATGATGATGTTCAGCTCAAACAACTTTTTCTTGTGCTTCCATGACTTCTATCACTACTATAAGGTAATTAAATCATTTAATTGGCCCAGATCACTATTCTGAGATATACGTCCACATATCTCCTTGCCTGTCAAGAACCTTGGCTCATTTAACTTACAGGCTACTCATATTCAGAAAGTCAAAAAGTAAATTAAACATTTTCCCTAGAAAATTCCTTCTCCTTTATCATCTCCCTGGTGAAAGACACTATGCCAAACACTCAGCCATAGTGATATTAATTTTTACACAATCCCTTACTCTCCATAATAACTTTTAGTACCATAATAACTTTTGCATAATAGCACATGACCATTCAGGTGAATGGATTACAGTGGTAGGGAATCCAGAGATCAGAAAGACAGAGGACCTTTTTATCTATGAGTGGAAGAAACATATTTCCCATCCAGGAAAAAGACAAGAAGGAATATGGGTCTCTGTCAAAGGTCTGATGTTCTTAATAGTGCTGTGTTTTGCAGGGCATATAGTATATATTGCAAAATAATAAATTAAACGTAGCAGTAGGGGTGGCACAACATAGAGAAAGACTGAAAAAGTCAAAAAAAAAGAGGCAGTGATGTTGGTACAACATGGCTTTAGAGCTGTGGTCCCTAGTAAAAGATACTGTAAACATACTGGCATCAAGGGCAACTTAGAAAACAATAACTCTGATTGTCAGTGTGTCACTGAGTTCCAAATTTGAGAGTAAAACCTAAAAATTTTAAGCCCCATCATATGAGTAGATGTAGTTGTTGATATTTCTATTATCCTAATCAGGATTAGATAAAAAACTAGATTGAGATTTTAGGTGGAAAAAATCAGTAGATCAAGTTTCTAGGAAAAATAGAATGGACAAAAACATTTGTAAGTGATTAACACTGTTCCAGCCAAGAGTAACACATTTTTATTCTGAATGTGCCCAGGATTTTCCATTACATGAATGTATTCTTGCATTCTGTCTTATCTCATTTGCTCTCCCTGCCCATTGCAATTGTGAAATTCCTATTAATCTCTAATTCTACTTCCTCCAAATAGTTAAAGTGTAATGCAATGACTTCCTCATATATTTCCTTTTTATCACATATCATGTTTTCTAATAATTTATGTATTCCTATGAAGCAGCAACTAGAATAAGAACACAGTAACTTTTACATAATAGATGTCCTATAAATATCATGGACAGTAATAATATTGTTGTCAATATTATTAAAGGTGTTTACAGAATATATCATTTAATTTCTTTATTTTTGCTACCATAAAATAAGCCAGCATATTCTAATGATTATATATAAAATGTCTATGCAAAATATTTTAATGACTGTTTCTCAGAAATCAACCTTCATATATCACAAGTAAAATTCCATTTTTCTAAAGTGTGAGGAATTTTCAACCTTAAGAAACAGAAAGATAGTGCCAGTGTAACTAGGTTATAATTTTCATCTTTTTAAGTAAATAGTATAGGTAGATAAATATTAGGTAATTTTTATTGTAAGTGTCACTTGAAAATGCTAGCGGAATTTGCTAAAAGATTTATCTGATACTCAAGGAAGCATTTTAATAATAATAAAAAAAAGCATTTTCCTTGGACTTCATAGGTCCCATAGTGAATTGTTAAATGTTGATGAAAAATTTATAAATATTAACTGTATTTTGGTATTTTCCCCATGCATTAGAAGCAACAAAAGCTAATATCTCCTCTTTTTTTTCTTAACAGCACACAGAAACTGTCTATAAGAAAAATCAATAGGTTTTGGGAAATGGAAAAAATAGTCTGTTATTAAAATGGACTATATATATATATATATATATATATATATATGTATAGTGGACACTTGATAGGCCACCTCTCTTATTTCTCAACTTAGAAACATGATCATTTGTCACCTATGAATTTGATGTTTTAATATATTAATCCTGGACTTGGATTTGGAACTCTGGCGTTTTTCTGTCTCAACCATAATGAAATTAATAGCTTTATGCATATCTACAATTTAAAAATGAGTAGAAATTCCACTTTCTGTGAACCTAAAACTCATTAGAAAATAGTCTATTTTTAGAACATGTAAAGAAAAGCCTAAACAAGCTAATATTTCTTATTTTTGAATACCAGTTCTACCCTCAATTTCATTAAGTATAACCTTTTCAATATTAATTTTTTGCCTCACTCGTGGGAAGTGTTCTTTTCGAGATTAGTTGGAAAATATTTTCTGAAGAAATCAACTTTACTGAAGGAACTATCTGACATGTCCCAATTCAGAAATACCTAAGTAACATGTAATATGTTTCAATTTAAGTTAAATTTTGATAAAGTACTTACTGACATTTTACTGATATTTTAGCATGACTTACTGATATTTTAGCATAACAATTAGTAAATAAAAAATAAAAATTCAAATTGTTAGCTGTCATGGTTAATTTTTTGCAATGGCACATTTCACATTGAAAATTTGGATTGAAATTGTTACTATTAATAAGACATTTAACATAACATCAGTAAATTCTAGTTATATTTGGAGACACAGAAGTCATTCAGATTTGGTTTATGTAGAAAAGTTTAAGAAAAGTACTAGAATAACTTCAATAGTTGGGGGAGGGAATAAAGCTTAATTTGCATTTGGGTAAAGAGGGTCAGCTTAACATATAATTTAGTTTCATATTCAAAAAAATAATAAATTTACGAAACCTAGGAAGGACCTAGGTAGGAATAATTAATGAGATACTGTGTTAAATATCTGGCTTTATTAACTAGCCTACTAAAAATCTTTTCATCTCTCTTTTTCCATATAAGTGAATGATCCTGATATTTTCTATGGGAATGTTACATTTTCCTTTCTTGACGGGTTTTGATAATATAATAGCTACAATATCTGGGAAATAGGACAGGGTAAAAACAGTGCAAGTTTTTAGTATCTTTATTCTCTATATATGTATCTCTTGATGATCTGTACCTTCACTACCAACCACCTACCAGTGTTTATTCCATTTTAGTGAGCTGATTATTCTTTTAACATGAGCAATTTAAAACATCTATTCAAGTGCTTGAGAAGGTATCAGGTCCTTTAAGAAAAGGATGTAGAATTTCTGCTTGGCTGGATGAGGAACTGTGTCCTGAGGAGGAATGAAACCAATGAACAAAACTACCTGGTGCAAAGTTTAAGGATAACTTGCTAGAAAGACTGTTGTATGGTCTAACAGAAGAAAGCAAGGCCTACAGGGAAACGGTGAAACAATACACAAAGCAATTAAATCAATGGAAAGTCTTGGCAGAGATATGAGACCAGTTCCATCATTCTTCCCTTGGAATCTACCACTACTAATATACTATTGAAACATCATAGTCTATATTGACAGCACACAGTTCACACATAGGAAATTTCAATATATTCAAACTTTTTATTTATATGGTTTAGTTTTTCATTATTATTTACATGACTAGAGTAGTGTGTTGGTTAAGCCAGGATATCGTTGTTTAACAAATTTATATAATGCCTCACACAAAGTGCCAGGCACATAGCAGGCCCTCAGTTAATATTTGTTGAGTGAATGAATAATCAATCAATCAATCAATAATCCTGGCATTGTTGTGAACTGCATTACTTATTTCAAATTAGGAGGTGAGAATTAAGATCAGTACTCTATTGGCTTGGTCCCCTATGTTATCATTTGCCATTTTTGTATAATTGATTTGGTAATATTGACTTAGTTTCATTTAAAAAAATTCAGCACACCTACATTGAAACAAAGACTATGTTACATATTGAGTGTACAAAGTTAGATAAACAGCCAACTGGTCTTAGAAGATTTTGAAATCTAGAGGTAGAGACTAACATTTAAATCAGGAATTATACTGGCAGGATTAGTGTCATAATTAGATAAGCAGAAAGTAAAATCAGAACAAGGAAATAGCATCTAATAAACTCTTGAGTTCTTTGACAAAATAAAATATTGGAAAATTTGGCTGAGTTGAGTCTTTTAGGGTGAATGAAAGGAAATCAAGTGGAGAGGAAAGGACAAGGCAAAGAAGTAGCAACCCCCCAGCTCAATCTGTAAGAATTTCAGCACAACTGAAATGGGTGGGGCTTGAGAACCTGAAAGACAGAAGAAATTACAACACAAATGAAGACAGTGATCCTGAAGTATCTTAGGTATCAGCTTGTCTAATGAGTTTGAACTTTATCCTGAAAGCCTCATGGAGAGCAATTGCATTATCTGAAAATGAAATATTATTTTAAGCTCATAAGAATAAATTGCTTAAAACAGTTATTTCATGAAGCAATTAAGATGCTGAAATAGTACCCATTAACTATCAGTGGAAGTGTGAATAGTGTGATAAGAACTCTAGTTATTATTGAAACTGTATCATTCCATTGAAATCTTACTATCAGGAATGTAAATCCCTGCACAATACTGAAAGAATGGTGCACCCATGAAATTGAGAAGCAGCAAGATATGGTTATGGAGCTCAGTTTCAGATGATGAATTATTTTGTGATGCTATGAGTCAGTAATTTGTTACTAAGATCAAAAAGGAGGACGTTTAGTTCGTAAGGAATCTCTGATAATTTTGGGGAGTTCAATTCTCTTCTTATATTCATTTTCTTGTTTCTTGCTTCAAAGAATATCTGTTACTTCCTAAGCCTGTTTAAAGCATTAATATGCTTAAAACCTGCTCATAATAGAATACGTAGATGGCCTCTGAAGCAATTTACCACATTCAAACTCAATACTCATATTAATCTTCTCAAGATACTTGAACACCTTATAGTGCTAATTATGTCTATTAATGTGTCATTTACTTTGAAATGATATGTATGTTTTCTTCTAAAATAGAAATCCCTAATTTTACTTAGCAGAGTTCTATTTCAGTAAGCCTTTATGATCTAATGACTCTGATTTCTCTTGGAAATAATAGGTTTACTTGTACAACGAATAGTAACACATATGTTTAATGCAGATAACTGGCTGCTTATCAAATTGGTTCTAATTAGACATTTTTGCATTATGGGATTAATATAAGCACTGCTGGGGCAGGGCACATAAAGCATGTGAAATTTCCAAGTGAGAATACATTTGTAAAGATGGCATTTTCCATTTCACACTAGCTTTGTACCATTTGCTAAATGAAAATGACTACAGGTGCACAACTGGCTCTTGATAGTACCTGCCTAGTACCTGGATATTTGGGTGGAAATAACAAATATGGTGAGATTTGACAGGAAAATGTTTAAAATGCTGACATTTCCACATAGTACTCCTAAATTAATATATGAAGAGATGAGAAATTTCCCAAGTGATAGGTTCCTGTGCTAAACTAAATTTATTGGTACCAAATGATGTATTTTCCAGCTTGCTATTGAACACTAGCAAGGGAAGCCTGGATGATTCGTCCATGAGCCTATCATTCTTTTGCTCACTCATCCATTTTTTTTCTTATATGTATTTAATCAGGATTACTGATTAGATGTTACTAGATGAATACAAGGTTCAGTTTCCCACAATTTTTACTTTATTTTAAAGCAATTCTACCAATTTATATTTGTAAAATTTTTCCTTATATCAGATTAAGATATACTTCCACTTTAGCTGAAGAACTATTTTCTGGAAATTTATTTTTACACAAAAAAAATTAGATGCTAAACTGCTAAACTCTTCTTTATGTAGAACTCTATTTGCCCTTGTTTTGTTGTGGGGTTTTTTTGCATAAAACAGCATATTCTTTTCCATTATGATTTTACTAAAATTTCCATGCAATTATCATACCTTTCCAACGTAATGTCTAGTAGGTAAGTGATGAATCCTTAATTACCTACATATAGTATGTGTCATGCCAACAGGAGCAAACAGCTAAGCAGTTCTGAGCCCAGGTCTGTTGGTGCAGCTTGGAATGGGGAAACCTCCCAGGGCAGTATCAGCAGCAGATGCATAGGTCACCCAATACCTGTCATCCTTGAAGACATTGCACAGCTATATGGCAGGGCCAGACATTACACTTAAAGAGAACTTAAAAAGGAACCCCAACGTTTGACTGAGGGGCTTTGAAGCTGCATGATCAGGGAACCTACTTCTGGTGTCATCAGGGGTTGGTCCTAAAATATAACATGCAGAATCTTGGCTCTAGCCCTATTCTGCCAGTACAACATCAGTCCCACCTGTGGTACAATCCAGGGGCTGGGGTCTAGTATTTGATGTTGCAGCTATTTGATGGGGCATTATTTGCTATCTCTGCTTATGGTTGGGAGATCTTCTGTCCCTCATTCCTTCCCTCACGATAGGGACTTGGCTAGGAAAGGGCTATGGGCCAAACTTTATAGTCAACTAAGGCTGCTTGTCTCTATGCATCTATGCAGAAGGCCAATGTCTTTCTCAGGAGCCCAGCTAAAAAGGGATCAATTTGGAGAAATGTTTCCTTACCACTGAGTAAGACACTAGTCTACATAAGTTATAAAATACTACATACTATTTATATTACATACATATGAAGTAAAATTATTTTAAAAAAACAGAGAAAAAGAAAATTTTTTTTCTCAATTGTCAATTATCCCACAACCATTTATTGACTAGTCAGAATGAACAGTCTACTCATTTTGCACTGCCCCTTCTATCAAATACCAAGTTTCCATATATGTACAGGAGTATTTCTTCACTTTCTATCATTGGTTCATTGGCCTAGCCATGTATCAATGCCATACAGACTATGGCTGTAAATCATTTAATTATCCATATTAAATGAAAGATAGTTAATGTTCAAGAACTTCTTAAATGATTTAAATGTTATACTTACATGCAACATACAGGCAAACATTATAAAAAGTTAATATTTGCTAAGAAAATTATGATGGCACAGTCAAGCAATACAAAACATTTCATGTCATATCTCGAATATATAACACATTATCTAAAACAACAGTGTTTACTGCTTCCCCTCACTAAATTTTGGATTGTAACTCATTGCATACAAAAAAACCTTATAAGTCATTAATAATCTTAAGAAAGTATCAGAAGATGCTTTGAAGTAATTGCCTTTATATGTGAATTATATTGAACAAAACAAATCTGGAAAGTTCAGAGCTACAAATGTCCCAAAACAGAGTATTTTCTTCTTTAGGAGAAAAAGTTCCTTTGTTCTCTTTGATAAAACCTGTGGTTCTAGAAATGGGATAAAACATAGTAAAAAAAAGTTATTTTGTGAGGAAGTTGGATGAGAGAGGGAATGTCAGTTGGAAAATCAAGTATGTGACTACCAAATATGTGACAATTTTAACAGGATAGTTATTCCTAATAGTCAACAGTTAAATACCGTAATCCCTATTACACAGTCTTGAAATCACTATAAGTAATTTGCTTACTAAGAGTTCAACCAAGTCACTTAAACATGAGATAAATAAACTTGTCAGAGAAGGATGCTAGATAATAGTACAGGGCTTATATCTGCTCCTCTAACATAACCCTCCCTTTCCTGTGCAATATGAGAAATCAGTTTCAACTGGGATTATAAGGAATATCTAGAGTCTCAATTCAATAGTTCTCATTAACTGTTACAATTTAATGGCCTAGATTACAGTATTAATTACCTAACTGGTGTCCAAGCCTTTCTTTATACTTCTCCAATTTATTTTCCAAATGGTTTCAATAGACATTTCTAATCTAAAAAGTGGACTACATCACCATCTTAATTAAGATCCATCACCAAAAATATAGAGTCCAAACACTTTAATACAGCATACCTTGCCATGGTCTTTGCCTACCTGCCTAAAGTTATCTCCACCCACTCCCAATACACACACACACACACACACACACACACACACACACACACACACACAGACCTTGATAAGATTTCAATTATCAAGCAATATGAACCACATGCAGTTCCATTATTCACTGGGAATACTGCTGTGGAAGAGACAAAATACCTGCCCATATTCATTTACACTTTAGTGGAAGAGGCTAACAAAATAAGTAAAATATATAGTGATACATAC
Source organism: Monodon monoceros (assembly GCF_005190385.1). NCBI lineage: Eukaryota > Metazoa > Chordata > Mammalia > Artiodactyla > Monodontidae > Monodon > Monodon monoceros. The sequence goes on from NW_021703777.1 coordinate 77,007,803, forward strand.
TAAGGAGAAAAATAAAGAGGGAAGAAATAGAAAGTATTATTCTATTTCTATGAGGTAAACAAGTGGGAGAATGTTACAGGATGACTGCTGTTGCAAACACCTCTTCCTTTATTGTCAACACCAAGTCTTTACCTAAGTTTTATTCCTGTTTCAAAATTTGCCTTGGACAATCCTTCCAACCAGAAGCCATCCCTGCTATTTACCAAAGTCTGGTGAAGGTAATGCTTCTTAGAATTTTAACAGCATGTTCTATGTACCTCTGTCAAAGCTATTCAAGCACATTGTTGTCTACATGTTTGATTGTACACGTTTGTTGAATTATTCATCCCCTGCACAGGAAGTTATTGACTATTGGTGTAACTCAAGGCTAAAGGGCAGTAAAGGATAAAAATTAGAATCTTTGGGTTCTAATGTCAGGTTTTCCATGAGCTAGCCATGACTTAAAGAGTTAACTAACCTCACTGTTTCAGACTCCTCAGCTCTGAACTGGAAATAATTGCAATAATATAATACTTGATATGGGCCAGGCATTGTTCTGGGAGCCTCATAGTTATTAATCCATTCATTTTCACATTATTCTTACCTGTAAAACTTGCAGGGTTATGGTAAACATACTGATTTAGTTAAATTATGTAAAATGTCTTTCTGGCATACAGTTAGTGTTTGATTCTGTATGCATTTAAAGAAAAATATTCATGAAATAAATTGTTATGGATTTCCTAAAATTTCTTCACATTCAAAGATCTACTTTTAATCACTTTTCAAAATCATTTATGGCCATGTTCTATTATAAAATGTCATCTTCTGTGAAGTAATGATTGTGGTTCATACCATATTTCTTAAAACAGTGTTCCATATTTGTCCTTTGGATATTCTTTAAGCCTTAGACATTCATTCTGGTATTTTCTTGATATTAGAAAATAATAAACACTCATATTCCTTCCTCAAGGGACCCTTATGTGGAACATTATGTCAAAATATTAAAATTGTCCAGTCATGTCCTCAAGAACTACTTGTATGCACACCCAAGTAATGAAAACTATTTCTCTACTGGCTAATAGTAATTTTAAGGTTTCATAAATTTAAAGCTCACTCATGCTCAGAGATATAAACAAGTGAAATTTTTCAGCCAGAGAAATATAGTAATTATTTCTATATCTCCTGAATTTAGCAGTGTTCTTGGAAAACTGTGAAATTGTAGGATGAGTAAATCACTCATAGAGGGAATGAGATAGATCTTTCTTATACAAGAAAGTAGCATCAGCTAAATTATATAGGTAGAATTTTCCTAGGGAAGTTAGAAAAGCCCTGGGTAGTCATGTGTAAATCTAGAGTACAAGCAGAATAACTAAAAGTGTCATACATGGAGTAGTAATGATCCAAGAATTGTTTGTAACCATCATGAAGAAATAAGGAGTTTGTTTCAGCAGGTAAAGCAATACACTGCTTCCTTTATCAAGAAAATCTTGCCATGAAAATGTAATGGAAGCTTAACTAGAGTATGCTTTATAAAGGTTTTTGTTGTTGTTGTTGTTGTGCAGTACGTGGGCCTCTCACCACCGTGGCCTCTCCCGTTGCAGAGCACAGGCTCCGGACACGCAGGCTCAGTGGCCATGGCTCACAGGCCTAGTCGCTCCGCGGCATGTGGGATCTTCCCGGACTGGGGCACGAACCCGTGTCCCCTGCATCGGCAGGCGGACTCTCAACCACTGTGCCACCAGGGAAGCCCTATAAAGTATTTTGATTTACATTCTGGCGCAAGCTTTTTATCTCCTCAAGTACATGTAATAAACACTTTGATACCATCACTTTGGGACTGGTGTAGAGAATATATAGAAAACAAATGAATTACAATTTTGCAAAGTTGGACAGTACCAGAATATGGAATTCCTTAAATGGCAGGCATCGATGAATATTAATGCTCTGAATAGTGTAATTATATGATCAGTTAATTTTAAGGACTCGTAATAGCTAATCTTACAGGAAACACTGGAGTGTCAAAGAAAGGAGATATTCACCTGGGGGGAACTAAAATTATGAAGGGCACTCATCAGCATGCTAAGTCTTGAAAATAAAAGGAAGAATTTGATAAACAGTACAAGTAGATAACCAAATGGTTTTGGAAGCTTTTTTTTTTAATCCATTGGGATACACTGTATGCAAATTTGCTAATAAAGCACATCATTATTTTAAAAAAGCATAATGCATGACTGTACATAAACAAAAGAAATATACAACAGGACTTACACATTATCACTTTTTTTTTTTGCTTGAAAGGCAACTAGTCCATCAACAATTGCAAGCATATCTGGGTCTATAATGTTAACCAGCAATGAAAATATAATATTAACTACACCTGGAAACAAATATCTCTATAAATCTCTGCATCAGGGGTTAACTTGTACAAAGCCATAAAGACAGTTTCCATGTGTGTAACTAAACATTTACTTAGATAAGTACAGATAACATAAGCGTATTAAAATCTAACTCTGTTAAACTTGAAAGTATTTTAAGAGTTACCAAAATATACTAAGGCAAAAGGACCATAGGAAGTGGTTCTTTCACGGTTGGACCTCATGCTGAAAGGGGTAATAAATAGAATATATTCTCAACAACAATATATTAATATATTTTTAAAAGAAATAAAAATACAAACACTTTTCTTTATAACATAGACTAGATTTACCAAATGAAAGAGAAACTTAGGTTACTTATTCAACATAAGTGAAAGGTCAACATAACCTTCAGAAATGAAATTACAAAAGTACTTTTGAATTTGACTTAAATACTACAGCAATTGCCAACAGAATGATGATAAATTATGTCTCTTAAATCTAAGTGCTACAATTATAAAATTCTCAGAGCAGTCTTAGAAATGATAGATTCAATGTTCTGCTACATAGAAGACAAAATAACAGTACTCGGTGGGAAAAGCTTTTCTATAACAAATTTCCTTTTCCCTTTTCAGAAAGGATTGACAATAAGAACAGCGATCCCTGAGGATGGTTTGGAAACATCTTAATATCTGTAATATTTTTTGAATTTCAAAGAAGAAATGATGGAAAAGAAAAATGTGCATAGATTATTTAACGTAATGACAAGGCTTGCACCCTCAATGAAACATCCATCAAAAATTACTTTTATCATATATCCATTGGGGTTTGAAGGTAGAGAACTGTCTATAAAAATGGAAAAATCAACTGTGAACAAAGATTTGCTACACAGGATAATTTGGCATCCTTAGACTAGAAGTTCAGACAACAAAACTGTGATTCAGTCAAGTAATAGGAGTTTTTGTTTCAATAATCAAAAGAAAGTGATATTGGTTATATAATGATGTTTATGTATAATGTATAGACTTTAAAACATTAAAAAAAACTTCAATGTCTGTTAACTATATAGATCATGCATATTAAACTTATCCCAACATTCAACACTGTTGTCAAAATGTTAAACTTACATGTATAATAAAAAGCCTGTGAATATAACACTCCTTAGGCTTCAAAACACCGCATTTAGAGAAAAAGAATGTGTTCAACTAAGGTGGGAATCAAAGAGAACTTGATCTAACCATGGCACAATCTGCAGTACTATGGGCATAGAAGAGGGATTTTTGAGTTCATATGTAAGAATTGCCTTCAAAGAGAAATGGAGATTGTCTAATCAAACATTTCATTAAAAATGTCTTTTTCCACCAACAAATAAAAAGATATTATTTTAATCCAGGGAGATTTGGGTCTCTTGTTGCTTCAAAGAAGATTAAAAACACTGCCCTACTACCATCCAGTTCTAACAAATTTATTAATATTTATGCCATTATGAAGAGTCTTAAGAAAAATGTCTAATTGCTGGAAAACTTCAAACTTATTTTTAAAATCGATTTGGCTATTTAGGTTACATCAATATCAAAGGCCAGAAGTGCCTAGATATTTTAGTATATAGGAAATCCTATGACAACTAAATTTTAGGGAACCTTCCAAAAAAGAGAAAAAAGTTAAATAGGTATTAACTGTGAGTACAAGGAGTTCCTCAGGGCTTCCCTGATGGCACAGTGGTTTAGAGTCCGCCTGCCGATGCGGGGGACGCGGGTTCGTGCCCCGGTTCGGGAGGATCCCACATGCCGCGGAGCGGCTGGGCCCGTGAGCCATGGCCGCTGAGCCTGCGTGTCGGGAGCCTGTGCTCCGCAACGGAGAGGCCACAGCAGTGAGAGGCCTGCGTACCGCAAAAAAAAAGAGTTCCTATATCCATTCTCTAACATATGTTATAGCACTAAATTACAGAGATAAATGAAAAACTTAGCATTAACAATTTAAGAATCAAAAAGCCCCTCCCAAAATATCAGAAGGTAACAAAATTAATGAAAACCTTGAAAATAATGCTGAGTCACTCTTTAAATGATGGTAATAGATTTTATATATAACATAATTTGCAAAGGCAATGCCACTCATTCATATCTCTACACCCATCCAGATTTTGCCCCAACATTTTTCTGTTGAGCAGTGTATAGCAGTTCAATTTCATACGTATCATTTATGAGTGGAGATCTTTCAAGACCATAAGGCTAAAAGAACTTGGTAGCACTATCTAGCCCTTTTAAGTGGCAATTTATATACTATAACCAAAAGGCTAAAATCAATTCAATTGAACAAATCTTCATTAAGTCACTCATATCAACAAATTGCTAGATGCAATATTCAAGGAACTCAGAGCCTAATGAAAGTAGACAAACACTTTAAATAATATACGTTAAATACATTTCAAAACAATCTGTAAACCATGGTAGGTTCCTAGTGTAGTGTATCACATAAAATTATTTATCAATGAAGTATAAATTTGTTCCTTGCCTTTTACTCTTAATGACACTGCTTTATGATAATCAAAAGTATAATGAATATTTCTAAAGTTGCATTTTTCCCAGTTGATTATATTTTGCTAATCATGTGCATTTTACAGGACTAGGCATGACTCTCCTCCTTTGCTATAATTGCTCTCTTGTTTCTTGTCATTGTTTAGTCGGGCGCTTTTTTTTTCTTTTGGTGTTATATCCTTTTATCTTCCTTTCTCAATGCATTAGTTTTTCAAAAGAATTTTTTTTACAAATTTCACAATTTTTGTATTTTTCAATAATTTAACATGTGATTTGTATTAACACATAAAATTTTCAAAGATGTTTTCAAAGAAGTAAATAAAGTTCCAGGTACAATCATTATAAACAGTTACTCTCTTCTTATCATTTACTGTCAGCATTGGATAATCAAGAGGTGTGGTTTTCATAATATTTCCTGCATGCCTGTCTGGTTTTCCTTAGTTGAAGCCCTTCCATTAAAGTCATACTTGCACAACATTGTAAATCAACTATATACTTCAATAAAAATTAAATTAATTAATTAAAAAAACATACTTGGCTTTATGTGGAATAGAACATACTTAGAAACATGCAAAATATGTCTTTAGATGTTAAGAGAAAGTATAGGAGGTTGCAAAGTCAGGTACACACAAATGTCAAAATCTGGGAGAAAATAAGGTATAATGAAATTAGAACAAACAATCAGAATGATTTGAATTTGTATAGTGTATAAAATAGGATTAGACACATAAATAGCATTTTCTATGTTCTAGGCACCATTTAAGTGTTTCAACTATATTAACTCATTTAATTATTTTAAAAACTCTACAAGGAAAATGCAATTATTATCCCAACTTTAGAGATGGAAAAATTTGAGGCCCAAAACTACAGAATAGCTTGCTGAGGTTCTCATAAGCAAGCATCAGAATTGTGCCTTGATGCAGACAGCTAGGCTCCAGGATCTTGAGCTCTCCAAAACCAGGCAATATTGCCTTTCAGAAGATACATGTGGGGAAAATGGAGGCTTATTAATGCCAGGTTAAAGAGTAAGAAACTGTAGTTACCTTAGCAAATGGTTCTAAACAGGAATATCCCTCATGATATATATTTTTACAAAGATAACCATTGGATAAGATTTTTTTTATACATCTTTATTGGCGTATAATTGCTTCACAATACTGTGTTAGTTTATGTTGCACAACAAAGTGAATCAGTCACAAGCATACACATGTCCCCATATCCCCTCCCTCTTGAGCCTCCCTCCCATCCTCCCTATCCCACCCCTCTAGGTCACCACAAAGCACCGAGCTGATCTCCCTGTGCTATGCTGCTGCTTCCCACCAGCCAATTATTTTACATTTGGTAGTGTATATATGTCGATGCTACTCTCACTTTGTCCCAGCTTAACCCTCCCCCTCAAGACCTCAAGTCCATTGTCTATGTCTGCCTCTTTATTCCTGCACTGCAACTAGGTTCATCAGTACAATTTTTTTTTTTTTAGCTTCCATATATATATATATGTCTTAGCATATGGTATTTGTTGTTCTCTTTGACTTACTTCACTCTGTATGACAGACTTTAGGTCCACCCACCTCACTACAAATAACTCAATTTCGTTTCTTTTTATAGCTGAGTAATATTCCATTGTATATATGTGCCACATCTTCTTCATCCATTCATCTGTCGATGGACATTTAGGTTGGTTCCATGTCCTGGCTATTGTAAATGGTGCTGCAGTGAACACTGTGGTACATGTCTCTTTTTGAATTATGGTTTTCTCAAGGTATATGCCCAGAAGTGGGATTGCTGGGTCATATGGTAGCTCTATTTTTAGTTTAAGGAACCTCTATACTGTTCTCCATAGTGGTTGTATCAATTTACATTCCCACCAACAGTGTAGGAGGGTTCCCTTTTCAACACACCCTTTCCAGCATTTATTGTTTCTAGATTTTTTGATGATGGCCATTTTGACCAGAATGAGGTGATACCTCATTGTAGTTTTGATTTGCATTTCTCTAATAACTAGTGATGTTCAGCATCTTTTCATGTGCCTCTTGGCCATCTGTATGTCTTCCTTGGTGAAATGTCTATTTAGGTCTTCTGCCCATTTTTTAACTGGATTGTTTGTTTTTTTGATATTGAGCTCCATGAGCTATCTGTATATTTTGGAGATTAATCCTTGTCTGTTGTTTTCATTTGCAAATATTTTCTCCCATTCTGAGGGTTGTCTTTTTGTCTTCTTTATGGTTTCCTTAGCTGTGCAAAAGCTTTTAAGTTTAAGTCCCATTTGTTTATTTTTATTTCCCCTAGTCTAGGAGGTGGGTCAAAAAAGATCTTGCTGTGGTTTATGTCAAAGAGTGTTTTACTATGTTTTCCTCTAAGAGTTTTATAGTGTCTGGTCTTACATTTAAGTATTTAATCCATTTGGAATTTACTTTTGTGTATGGTGTTAGGTAGTGTTCTAATTTCATTCTTTTACATGTAGCTGTCCAGTTTTCCCAGCACCACTTATTAAAGAGGCTGTCTCTTCTCCATTGTATGTTCTTGCCTTCTTTGTTGTAGATTAGGTGCCCATATGTGCGTGGGTTTACCTCTGGGCATGCTAACCTGTACCATTGATCTATATTTCTGTTTTTGTGCCAGTACCATACTCCCTTGATTACTGTAGCTTTGTGGTATAATTTGAAGTCAGGAAGCCTGATTCCTCCAACTCCGTTTTTCTTTCTCAGGATTGCTTTGGATATTCAGGGTCTTTTGTGTTTCCATACGAATTGTGCAATTGTTTGTTCTAATTCTGTGAAGATACCATTGATAGTTTGATAGGGATTGCATTGAAACTGCAGATTGATTTGGGTAGTATACTAATTTTCACAATATTGATTCTTCTAATCCAAGAACATGGTATATTTCTCCATCTGTTTATGTAATTTTTGATTTCTTTCATCAGTGTTATATAGTTTTCTAAGTACAAGTCTTTCACCTCCTTAGGCAGGTTTATTCCTAGGTATTTTATTCTTTTTGTTGCAATGGTAAATGGGAGTGTTTCCTTAATTTCTCTGATTTTTCATTGCTGGTGAATAGGAATGCCAGAAACTTCTGTGCATTAATTTTGTATCCTGCAACCTTACCAAATTCATTGATTAGTTCTAGTAGTTTTCTGGTGGCATCTTTGGAATTTTTTATGTGTAGTATCATGTCATTGGCAAAGAGTGACAGTTTTACTTCTTCTTTTCCAATTTGTTTTCTTTTTCTTCTCTGATTGCTGTGGCTAGGACTTCCAAAACTATGTTGAATAAGAGTGGTGAGAATGGACATCTTTGTCTTGTTCCTGATCGTAGTGGAAGGGCTTTCAGTTTTTCACTATTGAGTATGATGCTTGCTGTGGGTTTGTCATACATGGCCTTTATTATGTTGAGGTAGGTTCCCTCTATGCCCATTTTCTGGAGAGTTTTTAATCATACATTGTGTTGAATTTTGTCAAAAGCTTTTACTGAATCTATTGAGATGATCATACGGTTATTATTCCTTAACTTGTTAATGTGGTGTATCACATTGATTGATTTGCGTATATTGAAGAATCCTTGCATCCCTGGGATAAATCCCACTTGGTCATGGTGTATGATCATTTTAATGTGCTATGGGATTCTGTTTGTTAGTACTTTGTTCAGGATTTTTGCATTTACGTTCATCAGGGATATTGGTCTATAATTTTGGTTATTTGTGATACCTTTTTCTTGTTTTGGTATCAGGGTGAAGGTGGCTTAGTAGAATGAATTTGGGAGTGTTTCTCCCTCTGCAATTTTTTGGAAGAGTTTGAGAAGGTTCAGTGTTAGCCCTTCTCTAAATGTTTGATAGAATTTGCCTGTGAAGCCATTTGGTCCTGGACTTTTGTTTGTTGGAAGATTTTTAATTTTGGTTTCAATTTCATTACTTGTGATAGGTCTGTTTATATTTTCTCATTCTCCCTGGTTCAGTCTTAGAAAATTGTACCTATCCAAGAATTTGTCCATTTCTTCGTGGTTGTCCATTTTATTGGCATATAGTTGTTTGTAGTAGTCTCTTATAATCCTTTGTATTTCTGCAGTGTCTGTTGTGATTTCTCCTTTTTCATTTCTAATTTTATTGATTTGCATCCTCTCTCTGTTTTTCTTGATGAGTCTGCCTAAGAGTTTATCAATTTTGTTTATCTTCTCAAAGAACCAGCTTTTAGTTTTATTGATCTTTGCTATTATCTTCTTCGTTTCTATTTCATTTATTTCTGCTCTTTGCTATTATATTCTTCGTTTCTATTTCATTTATTTCTGCTCTGACCTTTATGATTTCTTTCCTTCTACTGACTTTGGGTTTTCTTTGTTCTTTTTTCTCTAGCTGTTTTAAGTGTAGGGTTAGATTGTTTATTTGAGATTTTTCTTGTTTCTTGAAGTGAGACGGAATTGCTATAAACTTCCCTCTTAGAACTGCTTTTGCTGCATCCCATAGGTTTTTTGTTTGTTTGTTTAAAATTTATTTATTTATTTATTTATGGCTGTGTTGGGTCTTCGTTTCTGTGCAAGGGCTTTCTCTAGTTGTGGCAAGCAGGGGCCACTCTTCACTGTGATGCACGGGACTCTCACTATTGCGGCCTCTGTTGTTGCGGAGCACAGGCTCCAGACGTGCAGGCTTAGTAGCTGTGGCTCACAGGCCTAGTTGCTCTGTGGCATGTGGGATCCTCCCAGACCAGGGCTCTAACCCGTGTCCCCTGCATTAGCAGGCAGATTCTCAACCACTGTGCCACCAGGGAAGCCCCATTCCATAGGTTTTGAGTCGTCATGTTTTCATTTTCATTTGTTTCTATGTATTTTTTTTTATTTCTTCTTTGATTTCTTCAGTGATCTCTAGGTTATTTAGTAGAGCACTGTTTAGCCTCCATGTATTTGTGTTTTTACAGTTTTTTTCTTGCAATTGATTTCCAACCTCATAGCTTTGTGATCAGAAAACATGCTTGATATGATGTCAATTTTCTTAAATTTTCTGAGGCTTGATTTGTGACCCAAGATGTGATCTATCCTGGAGAATGTTCCATGTGCACTTGAGAAGAAAGTGTATTCTACATTTTTGGGTGGACTGTTCTATAAATATCAATTAAATCTATCTGGCCTATTGTGTCATTTAAAGCTTGTGTTTCCTTATTTACTTTCTGTTTGGATGCTCTGTCTATTGGTGTAAGTGGCGTGTTAAAGTACTCTACTGTTATTGAGTTACTGTTGATTTCTCCTTTCATGGTTATTAGCATTTGCCTTATGTATTGAGGTGCTCCTATGCTGGGTGCATAAATATTTATAATTACTATATCTTCTTCTTGGATTGATTCCTTGATCATTATGTAGTGTCCTTCCTTATCTCTTGTAACAGTCTTCATATTTTATAGTCTAGTTTATCTGATATAAGTATTGCTACTCCAGCTTTCTTATGATTTCCATTTGCATGAAATATCTTTTTCCATCCCTTCACTTTCAGTCTGTATGTGTCCCTAGGTCTGAAGTGGGTCTCTTGCAGACAGCATAGTTATGGGTCTTCTTTTTGTATCCATTCAGCCAATCTGTGTCTTTTGGTTGGGGCATTTAATCCATTTACATTCAAGGTTATTATCAATATGTATGTTCCTATTATCATTTTCTTAATTGTTTTGGGATTGTTTTGGGGTCTTTTTCTTCTCTTGTGTTTCCCACCTAGAGAAGTTTCTTTAGCATTTGTTGTAAAGCTGGTTTGGTGGTGCTGAATTCTCTTAGCTTTTGCTTGTCTGTAGAGGTTTTAATTTCTCCATCGAATCTGAATGAGATCCTTGCTGGGTAGCATAATCTTGGTTGTAGGTTTTTCTCTTTCATCACTTTAAGTATATCCAGCCACCCCATTCTGGCCTGCAGACTTTCTGCTGAAAAATCAGCTGATAGCCTTATGGGGATTCCTTTGTATGTTTGTTAGTTTTTGTTTTTCCCTTGCTGCTTTTCATATTTTTTCTTTGAATTTAATTTTTCTTAGTTTGATTAATATGTGTCTTGGTGTGTTTTTCCTAGGGTTTATCCTATATGCGACTCTCTGTGCTTCCTGGACTTGGCTGGCTATTTCCTTTCCCATGTTAGGGAAGTTTTCCAGTATAATCTCTTCAAATATTTTCCCAGTCCCTTTCTTTTTCTCTTCTTCTTGTGGGACCCCTATAATTTGAATGTTGGTGCGTTTAGTGTTGTCCTAGAGGTCTCTGCGATTGTCTTCAATTATTTTCATTCTTTTTTCTTTATTCTGCTCCTCAGAAGTTATTTCCACCATTTTGTCTTGCAGCTCACTTATTTGTTCTTCTGCCTCAGTTATTCTGTTATTGATTCCTTCTAGTGTATTTTTCATTTAGTTATTGTGTTGCTCATCTCTCTGTTTGTTTAGTTCTTCCAAATCTTTGTTAAACATTTCATATGTTTTCTCAATCCATGCCTCCATTCTATTTCCGAGATTCTGGATCATCTCTACTATCATTACTCTGAATTGTTTTTCAGGTAGATTGCCTTTTCCTCTTCATTTATTTGGTCTTTTAGGTTTTCACCTTGCTCCTTCATTTGTGACATATTTTTTTGCCATTTTTTTTTTTTTTATGAGTTGGATTATGTTCCTGTCTTACTGGTAGTTTGGCCTGAGGCTTCCAACACTGGAGTTTTTAGGCTTTTGGGTAGAGCTGGGTCTTGGTGCTGATATGAGGAACTCCATGAGACCTCAGTCTGATGAATATTCCCTGCGGTCTGAGGTTCTCTTTTAGTCCAGCGGTTCAGACTCAGAACTCCCACCACAGAAGCTTTAGCCTGACCCCTAGCTCATGAACCAAGATCCTGCAAGCAGCATGGGGCATCAAAAAAAAGATCAATAACAAAGTAAAAAATAAAATTTGACTAGGAAACTAACAGATATGTTAGAAAGAATATAAAAATAAAAATATAGATGAATCAACAACCAGAAGGTACATCAGTACTACAGTAGTAAAAAAGAGGAGGAGGGAAAAGAAAAAAAGTTGGGTGGGGAAGGCCTTGGCTGTGGCAGGGTCTAAGCAAGGGTGAGATTTGGGTGGTGGGTGGGGCCTATGCTTAGGACCCACAGGGCTGCAAAAGGCCCTGGGGGATGTGGGGGGTGGGGCTTAGGCTCAAGGAACAGAAGGGGCCCAGGTGTGCCCCCCACTCCTGGTCTCAGAAGTCAGGGGACCTCACCTGGGAGCCCAGAAGGCTTCCTGGGTTTGAGTGCGTGGGGCAAATGCCCTCCTCTCCTCTCCTGCTCCTCCCGGAAGGTCCCTCCCACCTGCCTCTTCCATTCTCCCCTCAGCCTCCTTCCTATGCCCGCAAGGACCCACGGGACCTGGAGAGAGCTTTGGAGTGCAGTAGATCGGCCTGGGAGCTTAGCAGGCTCCCTGGGCCTGAGTGGGTGGGGCAATCACTCTCTGCTCCTCTCTTGTTCCTCCCAGATGGCTCCTCCCACCTGTCTCTCCTGATCTCCCTGGCCTCTCTCCTATGCCCCTAAGGACCCATGAAGCCTGGAGGGGGCTTTGGAGGGCACAGGATTGGTCAGGGAGCTCAGCAGGCTCCCCGGGCCTGAGTGGGCCAGGCAATCACCCTCCGCTCCTCCCAATGGGCCCCTCCCTGCCTCTTCTGATCTCCCCTGCCTCCCTTCTATTGCCCCCAAGGACCCACATGGCCTGGATGGGGACTTGGAGGGGGGTTACTGGCTTGGGAGCTCAGCAGGCTCCATAGCCCGAGTGGGCCAGTCGATTGTCCTCCACTCCTCTCTTGCTCTTCCTGGAGAGTCCCTCCCTCCTGTCTCTCCTGATCTCCCTGGCCTCAGGGGCACCAATCCTGTCTGGCCTCCAGTTCTCCTCCCCCCTCAGTCCCCCTATGTCGTATGGGTTCACTTTGGGGTTCCTCACATCTCCTTGGGCATCAGAGTCCCCCACGAGCAGCCAGCAGGTGCTCTAGTTGTGGGGAGATGCTAACTCCATGTCTTCCCACACTGCCATCTTCCTGCATCTCCCTCTATTGGATAAGATTTTGATGAGAATATCTAATGCTGGGCTGAGGGGATTCAAGATAGTAATTAAAGTGCTGGTAAAGACGAAACAAGAAGTTGAAGTCAGTTGCTTCAGTGTAGGGAAATGGAATGCTGGATGAGCATGGGACAACGTCAGAGGGAAAACTTTTAAAGCACTCGTGTGTGTGTGTGTGCGTGCGTGTGTATGCACGTGCATGTGTGTTTGCCCACAGAGACACATGTGCATGTAAACTTTTGAAATAACCTCACTTTTTCCAAGGAACACAGAGACAAGTGAATGTTTTCCAAAAAGAGGTCATATGCAAAGCAAATTTAGACAGCTGATTAGAAAGTATAATAAGGTAGATAGGTAATGTATAAATTGTACATATGTACAATTTTTAAGTAAGAAAGGAGATATTTTTCTCTTTTAATAACAAGCTATACATGCTGGAGAGGATGAGAATTGAAGGTCACAGAACAGATTTATTTATAGTGCTTTTTAAGAGGAAGAAACAGTTTGGACAAAGTTCTAGGGTAGCGGCAGCTCTGAAAATTGCCTTTAAAGAGGCAAAGTGTTTCTGAAGTAGTTTGTCCTTTTGGATTTAAACATACTGATTTTTGCAATGAATTGTTATGTCAGCACTTCATCTACCCCAAAGGAAAAGCATGATAAATCTGCATTATGCTTTGAGGAAAGAGCATTACCAAGCTCTTGTATTAGCTTTCAAACCAGCTATTTCTAATAACAGGTCAGATGTACCCACCAGCTATTCTGCCACACATGCACAGATTCACACTTTATGCTGAATGGGCTGTATGTTTTTGAATGCACCTATTAATTTAACTCTTATTACAGCATTTATTTTCAACATTTAATAAATTAAACTAATTTATATTTACTTTGCAGTTTTTCCTGATTAGGATATATAATTAATTTCAAATAGTATCTGAATGTAAAGTGTTTTATGACATGAAACAAGTCTTTTTAAGCAAGAAATATTATCCGGTATTACCTCTGCATTGACTCTACACCATATTATTATTATTGCAATAGAAATTATTTATATTCTTCTTCACATGAACTGGTCTTTCTTTCATGTTTATTTTGATTTTAAAGAATTAATCAAGGTAAGTCACAGAATTTCTCCCTTAGGATTTTACTGTGTCTGCTTTGAAATATAAATTGGATTGTTAGATGAATCTTTCCAAGGGCTTTAAGAACATGTCACAGAGTATGGAACCAAGGGTACTAAAATATTTTATTTAGAATACAACCTTGCTTTTGTTTTTGTTTTTTTTGTCATAACCTGATTCTTCCATTAAAGATATTCATTTCTATTCACATCATATTGGCTTTGACTATGCCAGAACTGAAAACAATAGGAAGCGTAAACACTCTTGGTTGCTTGGAAGGAACTGGGAAACTCAAGAAAAATGAATACTTTCTCAAATTCATCATCTTTCCCTCCTTTGCGTCTCTGATTTGCTTCTGTAACAATTTGATAGATGTATCATACTGCTAGTCTACAAATAGCTTAGTTATTTTGAAGGAAATGGAAAAAATGGAAGGAATGAGCTAAAATATTTGCTGTTTGTCTCTCTCTAGAACAAAGCTAAAAAGATACAATAAGGAAATGCTTACATATTAAAATTACCAAACCCGATTTTCCCATCTCTATGCCTGTCTCCCACTTAATACTGTGTTCCAAATAACTTTCCACACACCAGCATGTTGAGATTACTGACTTATCAATAGACACCAAAATTACTGATCATCTTAAAGGTTTAGGACCCTGTGCGACGTACTAGAAAAACAAATTAGTGTAAAGTATGAATCCTTCCTTAATATAAGATAGTAATTTAGGAAAAATGCACACAAAATAATGATTCAAAGTACCATAATATAAGGATTGAATGGGTGGTATGTCCCTTAAAGTCAACTACACTCATATGAATGAGAATACTCTTAGAATCACCTGAGAAGATAACAAAAGATATCCTCTCCTGCTAGAGACTAGGATAAACTAATTCTCACTCTTACCACCATCCACAGCTCCTGTTTTCACTTCTCAGCAAAGAGAACAGTGAAGAATGCAGAATAGCATGTGATTTCTGAGGACTGGGGCCAAATGAACAAGACTTTGTGTCTTAGCCATTTTTAATGAAGTGAGGGCATTGCAAGTTTAAGTAGTACATTTAAAGATGTAAAACATAGTAGTAGAAGGATTTTTGTGAAGCTTGTTCTTACTAGAACTGCCTTTATCAAACACAGGAAGAAGAAATATAGAATGATAGCTTGAAATGGGAGTATAAAGGGAAGATTTCTCAAGGCTATCAACACCTAGAAGAGTCTGTTTTTTGAGTGTTTTTCTTGGGGGGGGGGGCGTGTCGCAGAAGGGAAAGGGCTCACACAGCCAGGGCAAGACTAAAAATACAAAGAAATAAAAGGGGCTAATTGATGAACCATGACCCAAGACAATCCAGAGAGAAGAGAAAAGAAACAGAGAAGGAAGACTTTGTTTTAGAGTAAAAGAATAATTTTTCTCATTCTGGGGCCTGGAAAGGAATGAAAATATAAATGAAGATTTTTTTTTTAAAAAAAGAGGTAGATAAAGACATATTTAGTGACGGAAAATAGAATTTAAAGTGTGTTTAACGTCTAATGGCATCTTCATTTAGCGTTATCTAATATTCCCAAACATTAACTTTAGAGAGATTATGTCAAGAAAATAGACATTCTGAAAATAAGGATGGTATTTAAAACATCAGGCTATCTACTATGTTTTATTTTTTAATTAAAAAATATATTTTTTATTGTTTAATTTTTTAAATTATTTATTTATATTTTTAATTTTTATTGGAGTACAGTTGATTTACAATGTTGTGTTAGTTTCAGGTGTACAGCAAAGTGAATCCGTTATGCATATACATATATTCACTTTTTTGTAGATTCTTTTCCCATATAGGCCATTACAGAGTATTGAGTAGAGTTCCCAGTGTTATATAGTAGGTCTTTATTAGTTATTTATTTTATATATAATAATGTGTATGTGTCAATCCCTATCTTCCAATTTATCCCTCCCCACCCCTTAACCCCTGGTAACCATAAGTTTATTTTCCTCATCTGTAACTCTACTTCTGTGTTGTGGTTAAGTTTATTTGTAGCCTTTTTTTAGATTCCACATATAAGCAATATCATACAATATTTGTTTTTCTCTGCCTGACTTACTTCACTCAGGATGACAATCTCTAGGTCCATCCACGTTGCTGCAAATGGCATTATTTCTTCCTTTTTTTATGGTTAATATCGCATTGTATATATGTACCACATCTTCTTTACCCATTCCTATGTTGATGGACATATGTTGCTTCCATGTCCTGGCTATTGTAAATAGTGCTGCGGTGAACATTGGGGTGTGTGTATCTTTTTGAATTATGGTTTTCTCCAGATATATGCCCAGGAGTAGGATTGCTGGATCATATGGTAGCTCTATTTTTACTTCTTTAAGGAACCTCCATACTGTTCTCCATTGTGGCTGTACCAGTTTACATTCCCACCAACAGTGTAGGAGGGTACCCTTTTCTCCACACCCTCTCCAGCATTTATTGTTTGTAGATTTTTTTGATGATGGTCATTCTGACTGGCATGAGGGGATACCTCATTGTAGTTTTTGATTTGCATTTCTTTAATAATTAGTGATGTTGAGCATCTTTTCATGTGCTTTTTTACCATCTGTATGTCTTCTTTGGAGAAATGTCTATTTAGCTCTTCCACCCATTTTTTGATTGGGTTGTTTGTTTTCTTTTGATATTGAGCTGCATGAGCCATTTGTATATTTTTGATACTAATCCCTTATCAGTTGCTTTATTTGCAAATATTTGCTCCCATTCTGAAGGTTGAATTTTCATTTTGTTTATGATTTCTTTTGTTGTGCAAAAGGTTTTAAGTTTCATTAGGTCCCATTTATTTTTGTTTTTATTTTCATTACTCTAGGAGGTGAATCGAAAAAGATCTTGCTGCGATTTATGTCAGAGAGTGTTCTGTCTACTTTTTCCTCTAAGAGTTTTATAGTATCAGGCCTTACATATAGATCTTTAATCCATTTTGAGTTTATTTTTGTGTATGGTGTTAGGGAGTGATCTAATTGCATTCTTTTACATGTAGCTGTCCAGTGTTCCCAGCACCACTTATTGAAGAGACTATCTTTTCTCCATTGTATATTCTTGCCTCCTTTGCCATAGATTAGGTGACCATAGTTGCATGGGTTTATCTCTGGACTTTCTATCCTGTTCCATTGATCTATATTTCTGTTTTTGTGCCAGTACCATACTGTTTTGATGACCATAGCTTTGTGTAGTACAGTCTGAAGTCAGGGAGCTTGATTCCTCCAGCTCCATTTTTCTTTCTCAAGGTTGCTTTGGCTATTCAGTGTCTTTTGTGTTTCCATACAAATTTTAAGATTTTTTGTTCTAATTCTGTGAAAAATGCCATTGGTAATTTGATAGGGATTGCACTGAGTCTGTAGATTGCTTTGGGTAGTAAAATCATTTTCACAATATTGATTCTTTCAATCCAAGAACATGGTATATCACTTCATCTGTGTCATCTTTTATCACTTTTATCAGTATCTTATAGTTTTCTGAGTAGAGGTCTTTGGCCTCTTTAGGTAAGTTTATTCCTAGGTATTGTATTCTTTTTGTTGTGATAGTAAATGGGATTGCTTCCTTAATTTCTCTTTCTGATCTTTCATTGTTAGTGTATAGGAATGCTAGAGATTTCTATGCATTAATTTTGTATCCTGCATCTTTACCAAATTCATTGATGAGCTCTACTAGTTTTCCGGTAGCATCTTTAGGGATTTCTATGTATAGTAGCATGTCATCTGCAAACAGTGGAAGTTTTACTTCTTCTTTCCCAATTTGGATTCCTTTTATTTCTTTTTCTTCTCTGATTGCCAAGGCTAGGAGTTTCCAAAACTGTTTTGAGTAATAGCAGTGAGAGTGAAAATCCTTTTCTTGTTCCTGATCTTAGAGGAAATGCTTTCAGTTTTTCACCACTGAGAATGATGTTTGCTGTGGGTATGTTGTATACTGCTTTTATTATGTTGAGGCAGGTTCCCTCTATGCCCACTTTCTGGAGAGTTATTATCATAAATGGGTATTGAACTTTGTCAAAAGCTTTTTCTGCGTCTATTGAGATGATCATATGGTTTTTATTCTTCAATTTGTTGATGTGGTGTATTGCATTGTTTGATTTGCGGATATTGAAAAATCCTTGCATCCCTGGGATAAATCGCACTTGATCATGATATATGATCCTTTTAATGTTATGTTGGATTCAGTTTGCTAGTATTTTGTTGAGGATTTTTGTGTCTATGTTCATCAGTCATATTGTCCTGTAATTTTTTTTGTGATATCTTTGTCTAGTTTTGGTATCAGGGTGATGATGGCCTTGTAGAATGAGCTTGGGAGTGTTCCTTCTATGCAGTTTTTTGGGAGAGCTTCAGAAGGGTAGGTGTTAACTCTTCTCTAAATGTTTGATAGAATTCGCCTGTGAAGCCATCTGGTCCTGCACTTTTGTTTGTTGGAAGAGTTTTAATCACAGTTTCAATTTGAGTACTTTTGATTTTCTGTTCATATTTCTATTTTCCTGGTTCAGTCTTGGGAGATTGTATCTTTGTAAGAATTTGTCCATTTCTTCCAGGTTGTCCATTTTATTGGCATAGAGTTGCTTGTAGTAGCTTTTTTTATGATCTTTTGTATTCCTGTGGTGTCCATTGTAACTTCTCCTTTTTCATTTCTAATTTTATTGATTTGAGTGCTCTCCCTTTTTTTCTTGATCAGTCTGGTTTATCAGTTTTGTTTATCTTCTCAAAGAACCAGCTTTTAGTTTCATTGATCTCTGGTCTTAATGATTTCTTTCCTTCTACTAACTTTGGGTTTTGTTTGTTCTTCTTTCTCTAGTTGCTTTAGGTGTCAGGTTAGGTTGTGAGGCGTAAGGCATTAGGTGTAAGAAGGCAATCACTGGGGTGTGCATGCTCGCTCAGCTGGGATCCTCCTCCAGTGCCTGTGGTAGCAGGAGCCAGTAGGAGGTGGTGACGGACTGGGTCTTGCTCAGGCATGAGGGGGACAAGGCAGCAACTATTGGGGCATGTGCCGTCGCTCTGGTGGGAGCCCCCCCTCCAGTGCCAGGTCTACCATATTTTAAAATGCCATTTCTTGATAGAAAATGGTAGAAGCTTTCAGTCTTGGAATATTAAATTGTCTTCTTCTGGCTATTGATTACTGCACTGAGAGACTTTAAATTGCACTATATGGATCTAGTAATGTTTTTGGGAGAGGATCCACTAAAATTGGAAATGTCCCACAGTAGATTCTTAGGTAAAATCATACTACCTGGAGGAAACGGTAGATAATACTTTTTTTTTTTTTTTTTTTCAAGTAAAACTGCTCCTTGATTCCATGTCATGTTTGGACTCTTTCTTCATAAGGAAGGGATCAGATCTTCATTAAAAATTCTCTGGCTAAGGGCTAAATAATAATTTCTATAAAGCACATATTTATGGACCACATAAGCATCTTATCTATGTTATTCATAATTTAAATTTTAGCATATTCTTGCTAACTAGACTATCAAATCCTCAACGATGGAGACCATTCCTTATGCATGTTTGTATGCTATCATCTAGCACATAGTCTAACACTTAATAGAGGCTCAACATGTGTTAATAAAGCCCACTGATCACAAAGACCACAAGAAATATATTATTAGCCATACCAGTTAAATTTTATTAGCTTTATTAGAATGCACTTCAGGATAACTATGGGGCATATCAAAAAAAAAGGTGGTTAGAAAAGGATATTTATAGGATTTGGAGGACTAGGGTTAGTCATAGGATTATCTTTGAAGGAACTGATAAATATTTCTCATGGAGAACAGCAAGGTTTCAATTAATCGACAGTCTAGCTGATTATAGTGCATTGATAAAGCCAGGGAGTCAGTGACAGATTATAGAAATGCTCATATTCCTATGAGTTGGCCATAGGACTTTCTTTGGCCATGGAGACATTGGCAAACATTATCTAACCCTAAGCTTGAAGACTGTGTGCCTTGGTGCTTACACTTTTTGCTTGATAACCCAATTGTTAGGTAAACAAACCACCCATTTGTATGAACATCCAGGAGGAAGAGGGAGGTCATTCTAGATTAGGTTATCCCAGATGAATAGGACTGGTGACTCACTGTACAAAACTGAGTGAACCAAATGGAGAACATGTGAACCACCCAGGTAAGCCCAGCCCAAATTACTGACTCTCAGAGTTGTAATCTGAATGTGTATGGTTTTAAGCTACTAAGATTTGGAGTGGTTTTGTGTCTCCAAAGCTAACTGATAAAGAGAGAATAGAAGATGAGCCAAATCAGGAAGTCTTTCTATTTCCATTCAAGTGTGCAATCATTCATTAACTATGTTCAGAATTTATGTTAAATGCGTAAGTTGAGGGCATTTTATTGACAGTTTTCTGCACTGGTTGCCTCAAGGTTTGTTCAATCCTTCTTATCTACCTTGAAAAGACAACCCCTTTTTCAACGGATTAAAACCTTCAAAAGATACCTTAAACTGAAATAACAGTGAGAACAAGTGAAGTAAAAATCCCCCCTCCCCCAATACTTGTCTTTGCATTAGAAAAATGGAGCTAGTCCACAAGATGATGAACCTGTCCTCCCACCACAGTATGTGTTATATACCAATACAAATTGCTGGAAAAAAATCAGAACATTTGGGAGATTCAGAATTCTTAGTCTGGCTTCAAAAATAAGCTTGACCATCTGCCTGCACATTTTAGTTTTTTTCTTTGGCAAAACTCAACAGATGTTACTCAAAAGTCTGTATTGCTTACAAATGAAAAAGAATTTGGAGTAAGTCAATGCAAGTATGGCAGCTTAATTACAAACATGAGGTGTGTAACATTTTGGTAAAGCACTGGCTCTACTGAAGATGTTGTTATAAAGCAGTGTTTTAAGTCCATATTTTGTCATGCCTATAATTTAATGGTGTAGAAGCAAAATTAATGTGTTGGTGTTTCCCTTTGATTAATACAGAACATTTTATTCAAAGTGGCTTGCTATTCCTTTTTGTTTCTGCCAAAAAGACCTGGTAGACACTGACAAGCAAATGGAATATTGTATGGGCCAAATTTCTGATATTCATTTCCCTCAGACAGTAATTTAGTACAAAGGAGAATAATCTGCTGTTCACAATGAAGAAAAAAAAGATCCCACACATTTGAAGAGAAATCCATTTACTTAGAGGTTATAGTGACTGAAACTAATTTTTTCAGGCGGGAACTTTGATGTCTGAAATGTCTAAGAATCATCAGAAGGGAGAGTTAGCTGCATCTTGTCAATTGTAGGTCTTTGGGTAGTTAAGGACACTGAATAAAGGAGAAAATTCCATCTGTTTGGAATCAGAATCAATTTTGACACAAGCTGTCAAATAATAACAACAACAAAAAAAAGAAGCCAGACTGCCCTAGAGTAATATAACACTGCTAAACCAACTTGATGGAAAATTAGAAAATTATACCTGTATTTAATTAAATTTGGGCCAGAGGAGACTACCAATTCAGCTCTTTGAAATAAAGTTAGAAATAAATAGACCTACATAGACTTTACCATCAGAGATTATCAAAGTGTTTTTTGAAGGTGAAGTACAAAGACAAAGTGTAAAAAAGATGTTGAATATTTTCATAGAGTAATTTTTAAATTCAATCCATTAAAACTTCTTTAACTAAAATCTAGAGGTTGAACATGACCAGAGGCATTTTTAATTCATAACATATGTGGTAGCAAAGAACTGGTACAAATTACTGAGGAAAATTGAAAGGAGATAGTTTACTTATTAGAAAACTGCATCTTTTAATAGATAAAGAGCAAATTCTTATACAGTATTAACAAAGAAAGCAAAGGGAATGTAACTTTATATAAAGACATTTCTACTGAACATGCACAAAATATATTTTATGTAGATATACATAAAATATAGAGGATTTTGCTATATAAAATTGGTCTTCACTTTCCTGATGCCATATGAGGTCGACTTAACATCTTAAAAAATACATGGTTATCAAGATAACAGAATTGGGACTTCGGAAGAATCCAAAATGTTTTAATTTTATGAAGAAAAAATAAAGTTCTATTTATTACACTTATTCTTTTACATCCATCAAACTATATAAAGGAGAGTAGCTTAAACATGTACTCATGGTTAAGAGTGCTTGGATTCAAATTTTTACTCTGCCAATTCAGCCATATTTTTAAACTCTATTAATATTAACTGAGTCACATAATTTACTTTATCTCATAGATTGGTTGCAAGAATTAAATATGATGATATATCAAAAACGTTTAGCAGAGTGCCTGTTTAAAACATTTAAAAAGCACAAAAAAATGGTGATAAAGACGATTTATCATTTATTCCAATGAAAAAGTACAAGATCCCAAAGAACTCTCATCAGTGAGGGACTATTTGTCGATTTGATTTAGTTATTTTAGAGTACAGCGGCAAAATACTTTCGTACAGTTCATTTAACTTTTCAAATTTTCAAATAGCACTGTCATTCATAAAATAGCAATATGGTCCAATAATGAATTCACATATTTATTGTCTATATTTTAGTAAACACCTAATATGTGCCAGGAACTCCCTAAGCACTAGCTATACTGCAGTGAACCAAATAGATAAAAACTATTCTCATAGAGTGTGCATGTTAGTGGTAGAAAATGTATAATAAACAAATGAGTGGTAAATATATATCATATGATGTGTTAAGTGCTGCAAAGGTAAATAAAGCAGGAACTGGGGAACAAAGATGGCTGGGAAAGTGTTTGCAGTTTAAAATCAAATAATTAGGGTAAGTTTCAAAAGACAAAAAGGACATTTGAGCAAAATATCTGAAGGTGAGGCAGTAAACAGTGAGATGGGGAAAGTACTTTCCAGATGGAGAAAACAGCAAGTAGACTGGATGTGATGTAAGAGAAGAAAAGGAATCAAGGTGATTTAAAAGTTTTGGGCCTATGCAACTAGAAGAATGGAGTTTCCATTTTTTGAGAAGGGGGAGAGTGAGAAAAGAGGAAGTTGTAAGGAGGACATAGAAACATCTAGAGACCACTGATTTTAGGGATTAATATTAGATATTAGTAAATATTTAACATTAGTGAGAATATTAGATGACTATTAAACATCAAGTAGAGATATTGAGAAAGTAGTTAACACGAAAGTCATAGCTCAGGGGAAGTGCTAGGCTAGAGATAAAAGTTAGAGATAAAAGTTTATGCTAAAAATAGCATAAAAAATGCTGTTTTTAAAACATTTAAAAAAATGATCCCTGTCCTTAAGTACCTTATTTTTACCTTGTTTTTTACCTAAATATTTCAAATTCCTTAAGACTTAAGACATGCATTTCCTCTTCTTGGAAGCCAGACCAGTCTGAAATAAGTTCTTTTCCTAAGTAGATGTACATCTCTCTATTATTATAACACTTATCACTCTTTATTGTAATTACCTTTTTATTTAGCATCTGCACTCTAGTAGAATGAGAGCTCCCAAACTGAAGAATTTGTCTTATTTCTCTTTGTAGGTCCAGTTCCTAGAGAAGATTCTCAATTCAAGACTGAATAGTGTTATATAACCAGGAAATATTTTCATGTGATTTAATTAAACAGTTTATTGTAAAGAAAATTATACAGAACTGGAGAAAAAGGGCTGGACTTTGTATATACAAACGTAAGGAGTTTGCATCCTTCCCTGAAAACTATGAAATTCTAAAGAATTTTGAGCAAGTGATTTGCAATTTACAAAACAATTCTCTTAGGACTTGATGGAAAATGGACTGGAGTGAATACAATGGTGGTTATGTAATTTGGGAAATGGCTGAAGTTGCCTAAATTAGGGTGTGGATACTGTGTAAAAGCCTATATGGCAGCAGAGAAAGAGGATATGGGGATTAATATGGGTGGCAGTTGAGGCATTTACTTTGGGAGACTGTAGAATGAGAACAATTGATAAAGGACTGCTTTTTATGGAAGTACTAATAAGTTGTGGAAGCAAAAGTAAAATAAGGGACATAATGAAAAAGAGAAACAAGAGAGAGAAAGGAATGATCAGAAGAAAGTTGTACCATAACGAAGAGAGAGTTTCAAGGAGAAAGAAATGGATTAACATGAAAAATTTCAGAGAGGGAACAATTACATAAAGAGCAAAATTATCTACTGAATTTGACAATAAGTTCATCACTGGAAATTTTAGAAAAACAATACTTTAGTAGTAATAAACTTAGGAGGGAATGGGAAGATTAAGAAAAAAAAATTTGAATACGATACACCATTACAAAGCTTAGAGGTGAAGGAAAAGATATGACATTAGCTGAGGGCAAAAGGGCTTAATCAAGGTTTCTGGGTTTTGTTTACCTAATGATAGGAGCAATATGAGCATTTTTATTTTCCAAAGGGAGAGATTGCTCAGAATCATTTGCCATTGCTTTGGATACTCTCTCTGTTACAGTTAATGATAAAAATACAAATGTTCACAAGCTCTGGGCTTCCTCTGGCAAATGAGTGTCTCATTTTTGCCTTTACTGTAGATTGAGCAAATTTCAAAATTTGATGTTTCTAAAATAATTGTCTTTGTGTCTCTGAGTATCTGGAATGAGAGTTGTTTGTATTAATGGGACAACTGCTTTGCAGTTAATTCTATGCATCCCTTTTCATGACTCCCTAGATGAAACCTGCACTTTTTTAATATTCTTAGGCTATCATTGATTCAACGAAACACTTCTTGAAACTTAAAACAAATTTTCTTTGAAATGTCTTAACAAGAATCTGTAACCCATAAGTTAGGTCCAAAACAAACTAGAAGAGTGTAATCAGTCAGACTATTAGTCCCTTGTAGCCAAGGGCTATTCCAGAAGAGTATCTGTCTAGCTTTCTGTGTTCAACCCCTGCAGTTACTTTTGAGCACTTCTGGTATAGTAGCTTAAACAAATCTCTTCTCACAAATATTTATGTTCAGGTGTTATAAGAGTCCACAAAAGAAAAAAAAAAAAAAACCTCTGTTTTCAAACTAAAATGTAAAGCTTATATAAATGTAATATCCCCAATAATTATATGAAATAAAGTTCATTCTAGTTACAAGAAAATAATCTTTTTATTTTATAATTGTATATAATCCATCCATTTTGGCTAAATAAAAAATAGAATCAGATTTGTATTGCATATGAATCTGTGTGTGTGTATAATAAATCGTGACTTATAATTTGCACTAGTTTCTAAGGGGTCAGTACTAGAAACAAGAGTCTGGTTTCTGTAAAAACAATTTAGGATTGTGCATCAGACAGTGCTATCTATGTCCTTCAGGGAAGGACTAAAGGTCCAGTGACTCTGCTATATGGCTGAACTGTTGTTTAAATTGTTGCCAATTCTGCCTGACTGCTATTCTCATTCCTCTTATCATTAACCCTTGATCCAGATGTTTTGAAACTCAGGGAAAGTTCAAGAGAGTGAAATTTTTCTTTAAGTGAGAGGTAGAGAGCATGAAGCGGTCTGTTACCAAGAAAGCCCATCTGGGGAATGCTGGGTTTATAGTCTTGAGATAAAGGTGGCAAGAAGCAACATCTATGGTGTAAGGGATTAGTCCAGGAAAGCTAGCCTAGTGTGCTGTGAGATGAAATGTGGTGCCTTGACCATAAAAAAGAGAACAAGACTTCATATCAGACAAGAATAAATTCTCTAGGAATCCTTGAAAAATGGATGACCTTAGACCAACCCATTTCAGAAAAGTATTCAATCAAGAATTGACCTCTCCCTTGAGCATACACCAATATGAAACTTTGAGGTTAAAAGAAAAATGGAGACACAGATAAATGCAAGTAACAGCCCATCCTAAAACTCTCTAGATAATAGACTTTCCACACCTGGTTACAGCTATATCAATTTATCTTCCTCTCTCTTTCAGTTTTAAAATCTACCATATAAGCCAGAAATTAGAACAACAAAATACAATATAAAAAGAGTAAACAAAACCAAAGCTAGTGACAAATTACTTTCATTTTTTGTTTATACATATCTTTCCCATCATCTAAAGATATTAAGATCTGTTGATTATGTGCTCTGTCCTCAGAAAATCATTTTTATAAATTCAGTTGACATCAATAAAAATACTGATGCTCATATGTCATTTCATAAAGAAAAATATATGACTAAGTTATTATCATCTGTTACAGAGTAAACTGGAAATTAGTTATAAAGAAACTCATTATATCGTTAAGATTAGTTCACTCATAACCTGGCCATTCTAAGATTTTTGGAAATTTCAAATTTATACACAGTAACTGAGACACTTCCAGCCATTTCAATTTTATCTATACCTTCAGAACTTGTTAACAGACCTAGGTCCAAGTCAGAAACTCCTTTTTTAAACACTCATTTAGGTACATGGATAATACTCAGAATATTGAATAATCAATATAAATCTGTGAATCAGCATAAAACCACCATAACCTTTGTTATTGAAATCAACTTAAACTAGATTTTTAGAAAGTGTTTAACATGTGACTTAAGCTGTGGCACAAATCAATATATTCTAGAAATTTTCAGTCATCCGTTGATTGATAGAAGTTGTGAGGTGACCCTTCTTTGTGATACAGCTATCAATATGTCAACACGATAAGGAACTGTATTAGTCTCTTCAAAGATTTATCCATTAAATGACACCATTAGTGACTGAGTATGTGGTAGATGCCAAAGGACACTGAAGTCACTGCCTTCCGTCTTAGTCTTCCCACTGCCCTCCGTGTTTTCCCTCTTCTTTCACTCTCCTTTTTCCTCTACCATTAGTCAGGATCTTCTAATCTGGACACTGTTTACATGTCTACAGTGAGGGTGAAGAATACTCACACCAGATGGGGAGGAAGCCATGAGAAAACTAGAAGCGTGTGGGCATATACAGAGCTAGTTGCTGGACCCAGGAGTCTGACCTTTTTTAGCCTGACCCCATCCAGGGAATGAGATAGCTGTGTGCCTTGCACAGACCAATTCAGCAAACAGTTGGTTCCACACACGGAGGCAGTTGTTGGCTGAGGCTCTGTTGTTAAGCCAGAGTAAAACAAAGGGGAAAAAAGGAAAGATACCAAAGAGTTGAAGTGGTGATTATTGATAGACTGAGTCAACACGCAAGGGCTCTCCTCAAAGCTAACTGTTCCAGCTCACAGGAGGGAATAAGCAGAGGAAGGGGAGCTGGGGAGCTGGAGGGAGGCTCCTTGGCCTCGCAGGAAGATGGGGGGAAAGAGAGGAGGGTCACCATGCCACACCATCAAGATATGTTTATGTGTGTACCCTGTTAACAAGGATACAATGTACTGTTTCCCTTTGCACAGACCTTATCACAAGGAGTCAAAAGGGCCTCCACTTGCCCTTGCCAACACTACAAAAGGACAACTTTCCGATAAGGAAAGAAGGTGAAACGTATCTAAGGAATGAAGTCTCCACACATGTATATCCGACGCAATAAATTTTCAATATCCTTGGGTCCTCCATAGCCAGGGTCTGAGCCCATAAAATGCTGAGCATTTCTTTGTGCGTTTGTGTGTAAGAGGACACACAATATGCCTTCCTCAGCTCTGTGGTACAGCCTCCCTGTCCATCCAAGAGCTTTTAAGCTAGAGACAGTTTTTCACATCTGATATCATTAAAATACCTGTAACACTCTCAGCCCCATACCTCCCACCCCACAACACCCATATACTCCAAAATGTGTGCTCCAATTTCCAAACTAGAATTAGAAAACAAGTTCTGTGTGCTAGATGAATCACATGCACTAGAAATATTAAATAATTTAACAGACTGCAATTATATACTATTCCCCAATGATGACACACATTGTAATTCAATATTTTAATCCTTACTGCACCTGTGATTGAGCAAATTGACTCTCATGTAAGCCTCATATTAATTATATTCTGTTTGGCATGTGGTTTGGGGCTCCTATTTGTTTGTATCTTAAATTAATACTAAAGTGGTTGTTAAAACCCACCCCTCTGCTAGTAGTTTACCCCCATTAAAGTCATGTACTTTTGTAAGTTAAGATGGTGCTATTGAAGATATTTGATAGTTTCTACATTTGATAAGTTTCTGCATTTGCTTTGTCAGCAGAGTTTGACTTAAGTACCCTACTTCTATCCTTGCTAAATTTTGTCTCAAATAATTGAGAATATGTGCCTAAGAAGTGACTAGATTTAACTATTCTTTAGAAACATTTTAACTTAATTGATTTTTAAGACCCTTGTCTAGAAGGATATGTTATTTTGTCTAATTGCTATCTTAGACATTCTGTTTCCAGTTGGAATATATTGATAGATTTTCACAGTTCCTCCATATAAGATTTTTATCATTGTTATCTGTATCATCACTTACCACTGAATGAAGAAGGATTTGAACTCTCTTGGGATTTGAAAAAGTTAAAATACTAACCATGGTTTATAACTGTATTAGGAGATGTGAGAAAAATAAAAAGGCATAGAACTTCAAAATATTAATTCGAATTCAATAGCTTAAATGAATTTGGTTATTAAGAATAACTAAATACAAATTTATAAATTACATATGTAAAAAGGCCAAATAGAATTACATGTTTGCATGAAAGACACATTTTAAATATCAGGCTTTAGAAGTTTCTCATAATTTGAAATTTGATGTTTTCATTACATGAAAACATTAAATAAAATACTATGTGTACATGTCTGTGTTCTAATGTTTAAAGTTAAATTGCTTTAACTCTGTGAGCATAAGTCATATTCCGAAATTTACTGATGGAAAACATGTTGATCCTAGTAAGAAGTTCTTTTTTAAAAAAATCTCTTAATTATGTTAACCAGTGAAAGAGATGAAGCTGGGGAGTTAATCAATGAAGAGATCTCAAAAGGCCTTTCCAAGAATGTGAAATTTTATTTTATCCTGAGGAAAATGTGGGGTCATTAATGGCTTTTAGCTCTCACATCATTAACATTTCTACCAAATGTCACTTCTTTAGAGATGTCTTCCCTGACCACCTGATCCAAAATGAAAGACCCTCTAGTTCTTTATTGTCCTCCTTTATCTTTCTTTGTTGGCATTGCCTACTACTATTTTATTTATCTATATTTTAGATATTTGTTTAATGTCCAACTTTCTCATCTTCCCTTTAGAATTTAAGCTCCATATAAACAAGAACTTTATTTTCTTACTTCTGTTGTTATTTTTATTTATTGCTGTATTCCCAGAGCCAATAATACTACCTGGAGATAAGCATTTTTTGAATGAATACTGGTATAATAAACACATGAATTGCATATAATCAGCAATAGCTCATCTGAAAAACACATGGATAACTTCACCTAACCAGAAAATAGGTAAAATCTGAAAATAAAGACACAGTAGTCACAAAATAACCTAAAAAAGGCATAGATATATTATCTAATGCAAATTGTTTTTGAGTGCTGAGGAAGAGCTTTGTCTTTCTCATAGGACTTATTAATTACATATAACTCTAATTTATTTAGTGATCACATTTCCATCCCTATATCAAGTTAGAAATGCAGAATATTAGAGAAACAGGAAGGTGGTACACTTTGCAACAAGTGCAATCTTTTGAAACTCAGGTATTGTTAGGTCATGTTACTCCCTATTCTGGGTTGAATAGTGTTCCCCCAAACTTCTTGTCCACCCAGGACTTGTGAGTGTGATCTTATTTGGAAATAGGTATTTGCAGATGCAATCAAGTTAAGAGGAGGTCATACTGATTAGGTGGGCCATAGAGCCACTGACCTGTATCCTTATAATGAGAGGGCTACTTATAGACACAGAGACACAGAGAAAAGATGGCCTTTGTGAAGACAAAGGCATAAATTGGAGTAACACAGTTACAAGCCAAGGAATGCCAAGGATTGCAAGCAGCCACCAAAACCTAGGAGGATGCAAGGAAAGATATGTTCCTAGCATCTTCATAGGGAGTATGGCTCTGCTGACAACTTGATATCAGACTTATAGCCTCCAGAGTTGTGAGGGAATATATTTCTGTCATTTTAAGCCACCTAGCTCATGGTAATTTGTTACAGCAGCCTTAGGACACTAACGTATTCCCTTGTTTAAAATGCTACAGAGGCTTACAACTGTACAAGCAACAGCACTAAATGGTGTAACATACATATGATATGTACACAAATGTCTGCTGAACATGGGATAAGCTCACAAAAGTACAAAGTTTGCTGGATATATTAAGAATTCTCAAGTCAGTAGGAGCAATCCAGGTATCATATAAAGAGGAGATTCAAATTGCCCTCAACGTCTATGTTTGTGAAATATATGTTAGGATATTCTTGGTTTTGGATACAGAATACCAAACTAAGGTGGGTTTATAGAAATGAATATGGCTTTCATTAGTTAAGTCTTTTTTCCATGGGATAGTATTGCCAGGGTTGGGTTTTTAGTGGCTCAGTGGTATCAGACCTTTCAAATTCTATAAAATTTCACTGGCTTTTACCTTTATTGTTGCAAGATGGACATAGTAGTTCTAAGTATCATGTCTTCATTCAAGATGTCCAGAGAGTAGATTCTAGGGTTGTGTTTGCACATGCACGTGTGTGTGTGTGTGTGTGTGCATGCGTGCGCTCACGCTTGAAGAGAAATATCCCATAATCCACCCAGAACAAATTATCACTCATTTCTTTTTGGCCAGTATTTTATCACATGCCTATGTCTTAACTAATTATTGGCCATGAGAATGAGGTTAACAGGTATGGCCTAAACCCATCAAGATTCCCTCCATGGGGCTAGGCAGGAGGGCACTGTCCTCTTCTCTCCTGAAGGACAGTTTCAGCTGAATGGTGGAGAACAGACTGGGTTTCTGTTGGCAAGAAAGATTTGTATATGGCTGTTAAGTAGCCAACAATTGTGTCTACCACAGTTTAAATGTGGAAGCCACAGACTGTGACAAGATATGAGTGTCTTAATAACATGATTATCAGTATCTCAGTTTATTCATATTTCTTATTATAAAAATCAAACTACCCCCAGAAAGTCAGTCAACATTTCTGACGTCTCGAATTCGAGATTCTCTCCAGAATCCTTTTTGTACAATAATGAAAAGTTAAGAACAGGGTATAACACATTTATCTTTGCATAAATATGTCTGTTGGGTGGCTAGGGATTTTTCCCCCTTAATTCCAGAGAGATGGCCAACAAATAATAGTAATTCATTCCAACATCAACTCATTTTTTCCTTTTCTCAAAAGGGTTTGATTAAAATATTTACATTTACATATTTTACCAAATGTACAGGATTATGTTTTGGCTCTAACAGCAATGTTCTATAATTATTTTGATCTTATAACTACTAATAGGATTAGAGAGGTACTTAAATAAAATTAAAGTGATTGGAAAACATTATAAATTCACTAAGTTAATAAACATTTATTAAAATAAAAACATGTGCTTAAAACTGTGTTGAAACAACATGCATATGTGGATATAACAATTTAATATCTGAACCATTGCTCTGGGAGGATGGCAAGATCTCTGTTTCCTAAAGTAGCTGAATCAGGGGATATTGTAGAGGTGTTTCCTAAAGCCTTGGGATTCCTTGGAGTTCTGTAAAGTTGTCCTTGGAAGGTAAAAGAGGAAACAAATAAAATGGGGCTCTCGGGCCCATTCAAACTCCTCTTCTCCGAGGCAGATCAGACTTATACATTAGAGTGTCCAAGAACAGTTAAGGCAGAAGGAATAAAGAAAAGAAGGTTGGGTGGAAGCAAGGAAGAGGAGGAGTTTTTTTAACTGTGGACTATTGTCTCTTGATCCATTCTTTTATGACAAATAATTATTGGTCAGCTAGAAGATTATACATACAAGTATATAATTTTTAATTTAGGGAGTTTTTAGACATATTTCCCCAAAATAGAGATGCACATGCAGAAGGTTTATTGGGGAGTGCTCTTCAGAATAACACGAAAGAAGTGAGGGAATCAGTGTCATCAGAGGGAAAGGATGAAGTACAAATGCATTTGTAACAAAGACCTCAGCAGCTCCCTGAGGAAGCTCTGGAGTTGGAATGGTCCTTCAGAAGTGCTTTATTGAGGCAAAGGGCTGGGCCTTTGTTCTCCTACTTGTCCTTAAATACAGACTGCTCCTGGGGGCTGGTCTAACCTTAGATGATGTGGCTTTTTAAGCTGAGAGAAAGCTTTGGCTAGCAACTCTCCAGGCAACCAGGGGAAGGAATGCCTTGGTCCTAAATTTGGAATCTGGGGGAGGGGGAGAGTACATCACAGCATTCACTACAGGGTTTAGACTTTCTTGATTACATGTTCAGAAAACAAAATAGGATACCTCCCTAATTTATCTCCCCCATGCATATTTTCACACGGTTGCAATTTTTTCTCTGTACTTCTCCCTAGGAGAGGTAGCTAGGAAACCTAAGGCTTACTATCTAGAATGTACTATAATGGTTATTGCAGAGACATGGAGGTGGAAAAAAAGCAATTATCAGTTTCTGACTTTCAAATTGACATTGAGGAATATAGTCCCATGACAAAGTTTTTTGCTTTACAAAATCCAGGACTTTGTTTTTACAAAAGAAGGCTCTTGAAAGACTCCAATATATCAAAGGGAGAGTTTTCCCATTTGCCCAGATCAGAGGAAGATACCATTGCTTAGCATAAGAAGGAATGTCTAAAGGGAAATCAACAAAGACTGAGATGCTGCTGTGGATATATATTCTACTTCTGTCACTAGCTGAGCACAGTGCAGTGGCATGGGGGTGGAGAAAGACCCTTCTGATGGGTCAGGGTTCTAAACCAGAGAGAAGCTATGCACTACTTCCACTGTAAGTCCATGGTAGGCACAAGCTCCCAAAATTCTTTGTTTCCATGGCAAAGGAGACTAGACTTTGAGATTTGGTATGCCTAGGTTGATGCGTTACAGGCAGCCTTACAGAATTCCTTAGAACTCCCAAAAGTTTGCTGGGAGTTTGCTCCCAAACTCTACTTATGTGGTCAAAAATCTGACATAAATATAATACTAAGACCAGGCTAACGTAGAAAGAGGTTGAAGCTTTGACAAAGTGATACCACCAATAAATAAGTCATAGATTGTTTGGTTGGAAACCATTTGGGAAAGGTCATGCCTCAGAAATTCCAGTGTGCAGGAATGGTCATGTTCAATGAGGTTTAAAGTATATCTCAATGGAGATGCATGTTGAACATGCACAAATGTCTTTCCCCAAAGCCATGCTAATACATTTGATATAATTTAGATGTAGAGTTTGGAGAGTAGAGTACTGACTGATGGCAGAAAATACAGTAAAAATGTAACTTAATTATTGAATTGCAGAAATTTCTTCAGATTTCATAGATTGTTCCCACTACTATACAAAATAAAATCAAGATAGAGATAAGGTTGAAATATTGAAAAATAAAGGCAGTTACATCTGTTGCAAATCTGAGTAAAGAGCTTGAAAATATCATAGTCCACATAGGGGAAAATAAAGCAAAACCAAAAATTATAGTGCAAGAAGGCAGAGAAGAAACAGGAACAATTATAACACTGAGAGATGCAATCATTTCAGCCTAAAATTGGAGGTAATGAGGGTTGAATGAGGACTCTATCTGGTGACACAGCATCCTTAACTCTGTGAGAAGGGCATTTTCAAAGTCCCAGGGTCTGAGGAATATGCCTCCTCAGGAAAGTTTTTGCCTTACCATTGTCAGGAGAGTTTTTCAAAGACTTAGAACTTGACCAAATATATTACTGGGTATCTTTTCAGTCACTGTTGGGTACTGATTAGTGCACCTCTGAGGATTATCTGATTGTATAGGGTTTTGTACTTTTATTGTCTTTCTATTGATTATTCTATTTCACAACTCTTAGGTGTAGAAGTGGTGAAAAATTGATAATAATGTAAATATAAATGCATATAAATTTTGTTTACAGAAATAAAATTGATTTTTGCCCTGTAGAAAATATGAGCCCAAATATTAAATTTTATTGCCCTATGTATATGATATTTACTAGCCTTGCATCTTTAGCAAATTTATTTCAGTGTTCTTTATATATGTGTGTGAGTGTGTTCATATTTTGAGTTAGTTTTAATATCTTAATGTTTTCCTCATTAATGAGTTAACTCACATGACTGAAATACATTCACTTTATACTTGTATGAATGTCATGATTTTGCATTTTGTAAGTTATGCTTACCATTCCATATTCACTTCAGCTGGAAAATCACTCAGATTCTTGAATTAAAATTTCTAATGCTATATTTGTCACTAGAGGCCTAGTGTGGATCTATACCTCAGTCATGTGCTAGGCAAAACACTTTTAGAATTCCACAAATTTCTTAAATATATTTTCTTCAGGACCAAGCAGTATCTACAAACCTGCCTGCCTTAAGCTCACTGAGCAATTCTTTGAATATTTTCAAGGACCTAATTTCATAGACAAGCTACATTAAACAATTTCCTTCAATCCCCCCTTGGCCCTTAATACAGAAAATAATTTGGAACAGCTGATGTAATTTTACAAACATAGGCCTAAAATGCCTATTGTATCACACTAATATAGGGTTGTTAGATAAAAAACAGGAGGCCTGGTTAAATTTGAAATTCAGACAAATACTTTTTTAGTATAAGTCCCATGCAATATTTGGGACACATACTTATTTACCTATACTAAAATAGTATTTATCTTTAGTATTCAAAAGTAAATGGCATATTGTATGTTTACTTGCTAAACTTAACATGCTGCCTGTACTGAATATATGCCTCAGCAGTCCCTATTTAACTGTCTCAATTGGACTACAACAAAATACTGTAAACTGGCTATAAACAACAAGAATGTATTTCTTACAATTCTGGAGGGTCAAAGTCTGAGATTAGTGTCAGCACAGTCAGGTTCTGGTGAGAGTCCTCCTCCAGGTTGCAGATTGTCAATGTCTCCACAAATCCCTCACAGTGGAAAGAAAGCAAGAGAGCTCCCTGGGGCCCTTTTTATAAGGGAACTAATCCCATTCAAGAGGGCTCCACCTTCCTAAACTAATTACCTCCCAATGGCCCCGCCTCCAAATACCATTACACTGGGGATTAGGATTTCAACATATGACTTGGAGGAGGACAGAAACATCCAGTCTATTGCACTTAGAAACCAACAGCTTGTAACTGACATGTTCTTCTTGCCTTCATTTATGCTTCTTGATGCTGCTGCCCACACACAGGCATCTTTGATTTTGCTGAGGCTGCCAATGTTTGCAAATTGCCAGAGGTCCTCATCTTTGCTTAAAGGTTCCCAATCTTGTCTGCACCTTGGAATCACCCCTTGAGTTTTAGGACACTACTGACACCTGGGGCCTACCCTCAACAAGTCTGTATGGGGTGCCCCCAGGTGACCCTAATTGAAATCAAAATTGAGAACGTCCAGGTGATACTAATGCTGCTAATCTAGGGAACCACTGCTCTACAAAAACAACCACTCAGCTGTGGATAAAGCCGAGGTCAATATACTAGGTACCCTAAGGTTTAAAATCTCTTTCCTATGCCTCAATTCAATTGTAAAAACCCAGTAAACCTGATCTTTACACTCTACCAAGGTGAAAAGGCCTCACTGTCCTACAGAAGTCCAAGTTTCAGGGTCAAATAGCCAACCTCATTAAAACCCTATCTACACATTTATTTTTCCTCTAAAACTTTATCAGCATGACCACCTACAAAAACAAGCAACTCATTTTAATTTCTCTTTCTTTAGTGTTAGGACCTCTTAACATCCCTCTTCCTCATCCAGGTCCTGAATAATTTGAGGAATAATAGAATATCATCTTATTTTTGACAAATACCAAGTTAAATGACTTCACTTTACCTCTGTACTTGGCCCACACCTGCTGGATAAGTTCTCCTAACTCTGCTGTTATTAAATCAGTACATTAGCTTCATATATTAAAGACTAAATAAAAGGTCAGCTTTAATTAGGGGGCTGATTAATGTACATCAGAGAAAACTGTATCATGACACCAGAGTAGTAGTCTGAATAAAAGGAGTTAGTTGGGTGATTTACTACTTTACTAATCAATCTTTGACAGCTTAATGGATCCATCACCCTGTGAATCATATAAATGTCAAGTTAACTAGAGTATTCATTTAACCTGAAATGGTCTGCTTACTTCCTTATTTGCCCTATTAGATTTTAAGTTTCTTTAAGAAATGGATTTATTTCTTTTAACTTTACCTCCAGCACCCAGACTAGGTTAATGCCACAATGAATATCAGTTGAATTAATGGTAATGCCATATGAAAAATGGCACCACCAAGTTAGAGACAGAAGGACACCTCTATGATCTCATATGTTATAGAGAAGTTCTAAAACACAGAAATGTTGGAAGAACCTTCCCAAGAACAGGCACCATCTCACGAAGACCAGAGGAGGAGCACAAGAGTATGTTTGCACATTTGCTAGATATTAAATAGTTAATAGACCTGGAGATCAGTGCATATATGAAGGCATGTTGTGAGAAATGGCTGGAACAAATTTATGAAGTGTCTTTTAATATTCTAAGTGACTTGAAGACTGGTCTGTTCCTTAAGCAGCTGTTGTACAAAGAGCTATGCAAGTCTCCAAAGGAAAAAAAATATGTTTATTTTTATTGTACCAGTGGACTTTTAAAAATATGTAACACAATAAATTACATTGCTTAAACTGGATCCTGCTCTGATTGACAGTAAAGCAACAGATCTGCAAAACTGTCCCTAATCTTTGATCTCTTTACCCAGAAGCAACCCATATTTGGGGAAAAAAAAAATCCTTCCTGTTACAAACGAGATATTTCTTTTGCTGTCTTAAGGCAAAATAATAATGATGATGATGATGTAATACTAAACATTAATAGCAATTCTTATGATAATATCTAAGAGCCTGTAGAGTGACTGAAATCTAGCTTTGCCTTTACCTGAATTACTTTACCTCTTTGTGTCTCAATCCCTTCATCTATAAAATGAGTATATCCCAGTGTTTATTTCATAGACTTGCAAAGGATTCTTGAGTTAATCTGTGTTAAATACTTGGAGACTGGCAAAGAGTAAATGCTACATAAACAGTATCTGTTATTAATGACAGCAGAATTTTCTACAGACTTTCCACTTAAATTTATTTTTCTAATATTTACTTACATTTCCAATAAAATGGACTTTGTATTAGTCAATATTTATGTCCTTAACTTTGAATCTTCTGATTTCCAGATTTTTTTAGAAATTTAAATTATGATTTTTATACTCTATTTGAAAAACTATACGTGATAACAGAAGCCCAGTTAGCCAAAGTCTGGAAATGAAAAGTTGTTCATCTAGGAAAAAATAGTACTTTTCTACATTTAGAAGCAATTTACATTCAGGAAATAGTCCTTAGCATTCTATGTCAGATGCTATGTGTTCAGAGCATGATAAGGACTGGATTTGTTCAACCATCTCTCTTGACCTGCCATGTAGAAACCTCATGTTATCAAATGCATATCATTAGCTGAGAACTGGAACAAAAACATTCTCTCAAAAACTAACAGTAAATTCTGTAAGTTTGACTTATTGGTATCTTGTCCCTCATGCTAGGAATTTTGCAAAGAATATTGATGCCATATGACAAATAATTTTTGTAAAAGAGTAGTATGATTCTTAAATATTGTTCTTTCTTTAAATTGCCATCTAATTCAGTATAAAAGTATCATAAATAAAATTAACATATAATTAGTTATATAAGATACAGATACAAAGACATAGATATATGTAACTATTCTTGGAATATCAGATTTTAACATTTTTACGTTACTTCTAGAATCCTTCTTAAAGAAAACATACACCTTATGGCTAAACAAATCACTGAGGTTATTAATTAATTAGAATTAAAGTATTATTAAGATTAATTTTCTGTTTGACCTGTACTTTTCAACATCAGTAGTATTTTTTTTTTTTTTTTTTGCGGTACACAGGCCTCTCACTGTTGTGGCCTCTCCCGTTGTGGAGCACAGGCTCCGGACGCGCAGGCTCAGCGGCCATGGCTCACGGGCCCAGCCGCTCCGCGGCATGTGGGATCCTCCCGGACCGGGGCACAAACCCGTGTCCCCTGCATCGGCAGGCGGACTCTCAACCACTGCGCCACCAGGGAAGCCCGAACATCAGTAGTATTAATGAGTATCTGGTCAAAGAAATGTTCTGGTTTTTTATACAGATGCACTTTTGTTTGGAGATCAAAAAATGTGTCTAAATGTCGTGAATCATTGAAATTACAAATTGTACTATAATTTCCATTATTTGAATCTCTGAATTTGAAAGGGACCTAGAGAATTATATGAGATTATTTAAATTATGATTGGGAGTATTCTACGTAAATTAAGTAAACATATTAAAATTATCATTACTCTTTAGTTTGTCTTACAAAATTTTTGTTCTAGTACTGAATGTCAGAATTAATATACTCTTCAGAACTGCTCTTCTCATCAACATACAGTATTTTGTATTTTGAGAATAGACCTATATTGACTGACTTAGGCATGGTCCAACAGAAAATCCTTATGAGTATTTTCATTTTCATTAAATGTCACTTTGGGCCAATGCAGATTTTGCAAAACTATATGAGGGTAAATAACAATTCTAGAGGGTAAAAGCAGAAGGTATATGGATTTAAAGGAAAATCAGATAGGAACAAATGGATTACTTTAAAATAATTGCTTGCAATTCAAAACATGGTAACTAATTCTCCTTTCAGTCTTTTGAAATTCCAGGTACACTGCCTTTCTTATTTTTCTAGGTATATTCCTTAGTGGGAAGTTTGTAAACATTCTTGTTATTAACCTCATTAGTACCCTTTATGTACGACTTGCTGCCTAACATGGTCTTGTGGTGGAAAAGCTGTCAAGAACAAGCGACTTTACCTCTGCACTCACAGAAATACTTCCAAGAGAACCTCTGGTGAACACATCTAAGTTTCAGGCACTTGCTTGCCAAATGCCATCTGTTTTGACATATAAAATTCTCTAGAAACCCAGAGAAGGATGTAATGAGGGAATCTGACTCATTTGTCATAACCCTTTAAGGTATTTTTGTTCATCTGACTTTAAAAAGAAAACGATGACCCTTAAAAAGACAATTATTGGTTTTGACCATATTATGAATGTACAAAAGAATATCAGCTTGTCGTTAGTATCCCTTTAAGAAAGGAATATGAATATATTGTAGACAAAAACATCAGCGTCTAGTGTTGCAAAGGTTAAGAGCATTCTTACAATATGATTAAAACTGGTGACTTTTAAAGTAATCGCTTGTGAGAAACATAAAGACACTTCAAAGAAACTCAGGTAATGGCTCTGCTTTAAATACATTCATCTTGTGATGTTTTTGAGAGAGTTTATACAAATCAACACCGCAAAAAAAATTAACAGTTTAATGTAATCAAAACAATTATTTTAATATGTTATCGTTGCTGAAGTTAATATTACCTCAAACCTGCAGTATATAATGGCGCAAACATGGCAACGATAAAGGTACAAACAAAATAGCAAAGTTATTTCTACTGTGGTAAGCAAGGTCTAAGACAGTGCCCAAGACTCCAGTCCCCAGGTGTAATAAATAAGATGGGCTATCATTCACTTGATTAGATTCTAATCAGTCAACTTTGAATTAATCAAAAGGAAGATTGCCTGAGGATACCTGGACTAATCAGGTGTGCCTTTTTAAAAAGAAGGTTGGAAAAGTCAGAGATTGGAAGTGTGAGAGGGCCTGTGGAGGGGGCCACCTCGCAAGTCGCTGAGGGGAGAAGCACACAGGTTAAGATCAGTCTCTGGATGACAGTCAAAAAGAAAACAGGGCCTCAGTTTTACAGCAGCAAGGAGTGAATTCTGTCAATAACTACATTAGCTTGAAAAAGGACCCTGGGCTCCAGAAAGGACAGGTCAGTTGACACCTTGATTTCAAGTTTGTAAGACCTGATGCAAAGAACTCTGTTCAGTTGTGCCTGGACTTCTAACATACGAAAACCACAAGATAATAAACAGGTGTTGTTTCAGGCTCTAAGTTAGTGCTAATTTATTAGGAAGCAATAGAAAACGAATAGTGTACCGGGGCAAGGGGTGAGGGTTTGGTGACAGGAGAGGTATGGAGGTTCATTTTGATTAAAATTCTGAACCCATTTTAGAAATTGTTTTCAGGAGGTAAGCACACCCAAAGTGTATCTCATTGAGCAGTTCTACATATTAATCCTCTACTATTTATTATTTTACTACAGAGAACTATGGAAATTCTTCAGGAATTATTCGAAAACAGTTGAAATTTATTCACTGACTGTTCACCTGTTTGTTAGACGTTATTAGATTTATAGGAATTCAAAAGTGTAATCACTGTGAGGTATCAATACAAATTTAAATAAATAAAAATAACAACTATAAAAATGAGAATTATTTGAAGATGTGCATTAAAATCATTTCCAAAGTTATAGTAATGTATTTGAAATGGTCTTCTAATTAAGGATAAGTTAAAAATGAGGACATCTATAAAGTATGAGATATGTGAATACATGGCAGTGCTAATTAGAGTAGAATTTCAGCCTCTTTATAGACAGATAGTCATAGTTATAGATTTAAATATATATATATATATATTAAATATATACACACACATGTATCTGTCTCATTTGATAGAGAGCACTAAGCACCTTTGCGTATTTTTGACAGGCAGTACTGGCTCAACAACTATTGCTCCACTTTTTTCATTTACTGTATAGATTTGGAAGATAAGGTATGGTGATGTAATCATTCCACCTATATACCTACAGATCTTTCTAACCAACAACAGTAGCTTCGAACTTCCTTAAGGGAGATACCAAACTCTGTAGTTTAGTCCTATACTTTCTCCCATATTCTTCAATTTTCAGATCATTATGAGATTCCAAGGCACTTTTTTTTCTGTGTGCTCAGCTTTCTTCTTTTTATTTTTGGTTTATTTTGTTTCCCACAATTACACTCTTTTTCTGTTGCAGTCCAAAAAGAACCAGGCCTGGATTAACTCAGGAAAAAAAATCAAGAAGGGCAGATGATTA
The DNA here is from genome assembly GCF_005190385.1 of Monodon monoceros. Classification (NCBI taxonomy): domain Eukaryota; kingdom Metazoa; phylum Chordata; class Mammalia; order Artiodactyla; family Monodontidae; genus Monodon; species Monodon monoceros. The sequence continues at coordinate 77,048,827 of NW_021703777.1, forward strand.
TGAGAAACATTTATAGTAAGGTTTTCTACTTGGAGGTTCACAAAACACTTTAGCCTATGAGCAGTTCTGAACGTGTTTGTGTTTCAGGGGATGGGGAGTGGGCAGCATTTCCCCAAATATTGAGGCAACAAGATTTTTATTTTCCATGTAACAACTGACATTCTGGATATAATGTTGCTTAGGATAAGCATTAAAAAAGGCTGAATCAGACTCTGGAGCTAAAATTCTTCCCATTTTTGTGTTGCTTTTCAAAGCACTTAAACTCAATGGTATTTGCATATTTTAACATCTCTGTTTGACAATCCTTTGTCTTCAGAGGTCCTTCCTTTTGAGTAACTTTCCTAGGCCTCTGGCAAAATTGAAGGAATTATATAGGAATGCCAACTTGATAGAAAAAGATTGTCCTGGATTACACAGCTATCTTAAAATTATAACTTATTTTTCTGCCTTATTTTAGGACTTCCTTACCTCTACTTCTAAATGGCCTCCTAACCATTCTCCATAACTCTCCATAACTCAAAACTTTTGTACGACTTCACATACAACTTTCATGACTTTTGTACAATTATAACTCAGTAATTTTTTTAATGGAAACTTGGTTATGTCATGTTCTTTCCTCTTGGATTGGAAGCCTCCACATTTCTTTTTCTTTCTGTTAGATTTTTAAAAATTATATAAGAATACTCCCCTATATTTAGTAGTTTTAACTGAAATTCTGTGGACAATCTCTCTCACCTTTTTAACCACTTCTGAAAATTGCACCCTGCATGTTGTAGTTTTTGTTTTTTGTGTTTTTTTGTTTTTTACAATAGCACATCATTTAACTTGGTCTTCCTGTATTTGGAAATCACTTTCTCTTATTTAGTCATGAATTAATGATGTTCTAATATCTGGGTCTATCAAATGTTCTTATATCTTAATATATTTTTTCATCTATGTTTTCCATATCTGTTTCTTTTATTTTGTTTTCCTGATTGAATTTTCAGAATATTACTGCTCATTTATCTTACTAGTAACAATAAGATATAATGGTTTCATTGAATTGAAACCCTTATTCATATTCCAATAGAACAAGATTCTAGAGCCAAACTGTCCAGACCACTTACTTTTGGATGAAATCCGGTAACTTTGTAAACCTTTGTCTCTGTGTCCTCATCTATATACTTGTGATAGACATACTGCTTACTAGAATAGGTTGTTGCAAAGATGAAATGAGTTAATGCATTTAAAAGAACCTAGAATTCTTCCTAGAATGTAGTAAATATAACTTTAAATTATAGTAAATTTAAATGTAGCTAAATATAAGTTTTACAGTTATTATTATCTAGTTAATTTGTTATATTTTTTTCTTTTGACTCAGTCTCTTTTAGAATAAAATGCTTATTTATGTCACGTTTTATATAGTAATTAATTAAGTAAATCTAAGATGATTTTATAGCTTTAAAATATTTTGATACTTGACATTTTGCTATTTGTTTTTGACCTTGGTGATTAAACCATTATCTTTTCACATATATTGCTACTGAATATTTACAGCTAGGTGAATTTTGATAACATCTAAGTTTTAGAAATATAACTGGCAACATTTGGGGGAATTAATTGGAAGTGAAAGGCACAGAGATAGAAGTATGAGGAAGAATGCAGAAAGAAACAATCTAATTAGGAAGTAAATTTTAGCAAGAGAGATATGCTATAACCAGAAGTTAGAGAACATTTTAGAAGTATATTATTTCATCTATTGATTACAGTCCTCTACAAACATTAAAAGCATTCATTTATTTTGTCTGTAGTATTAGCTTGCTTTTTATTGAATTTCTGGTTTCTTATTAAAAAACGTTCAAGAAATTTGGCTGTAACTGTTCATTGAAATTATCCTTGATATATGAGAATTTCTAAGAAAGAAAGATGATTTTATTATAAATAAATGTCAGCTATATTGTCTTAATCAGGTTATCTATAAGAGAAAATATATGTTGTATTTGGTTTTCTATCTTAGATAACTTAATAACAAAATATCTTTATATTCTAAAATATTATAGACACGTCTCTTTCAAATATATTTAATTATATTCTTCATAACGATTGATACTTCACAATGCTTGATGAATAATTATTTTTAGCACAATCTTTAATAATTTGATACTGGCTATTAGAAGACTATTATCCAGATGTATTCAAACTAAGATAATCCAGTAACAGTGTTACGATTTGAAAATACTGGAAAATATTTTAATTGCTAGGATAGCTACCAAGCCAAGCACTATATAGATCTGCACTCTGGATCAACTAATTGTTATCATAATTTTGTATATCTATTTGAGTGATCTTCAAAAATCTTCAAAGTGAAGTAGAATGTTTAAATGGATATTCTTCTTGCTAGTTAACAAATTAATTTTTAAATTAACATTTTAAGCAAAGATTTGGACACTCAACATAGATCATACTTGTCTTTTAAAATACATTACTTATTTTTAAAAGCGTCTATTAGAGAATTTCCATTTATTAGCAAAGAACAAAGACCATAAAGAATAAATATTTTCCAGTGAAAGTTTTGTTTTGCAGACTATGACATATCAAAAATACACTCAAAAGAATTACCAATATTGCTGCATAAAGGGATTATAAACCAATCTTTAACAATTTGAAAAATTTCAGCTCAGAATGGAAACTTTTCCTCTAGGAGGGTAATAACATTATAAATCTGAAATTGTATGCTACTTATTTTTAAGCATCTCCATAAAGGAAAAACAAACAAACAAACAACTAGAAGAGTGTTTAATACTTCATTATCTATTTCAACCACCTGAATTTTATTTTGTTCAAACTACTTTTAAAAACTAAAATATCTTTACATGAGATCAAGCAAAATATAGATAACACCAACCCCAAAGTATATTTTTCTGGATAGCATAATAAAGAGAAGATTGGGAAATTTAAAAACAGGAGTATATTTGGCCAGCAACATTCTAATCAGTGCATGTTGTTTTCCAATGGCACTGGAGAAGTGTCTGCCAACTAGTTATTTTAATTTCGAAAATTAGATTCTATACATAAGACACATATTTCCCTCTAAGTTTCTTTCTCCATTTTCACATACTTTATGCTCAGCAGGTAACTTTCATTTATGTCACACACACACACACAAACACATTAGAACCAATAGGCATGCACTCAAACACAAACCTAGGTATTGCTGTGCAGGTATTTTGTAGATGTGATTAGCATTTACAATTAGCTGACTCTAAGCAAAGTAGATTATATTGGATAATCTGAGTGAGACTAATCCAATCATTTGAAATGATGTAAGAACAGAACTGAAGTTCTTCTAAAGAGAAAATTCTGTCTCTGGACTATAGCATAACCCCTTCCCAAGAGTTTCCCTCCTACTCTTCCTTATTCGTAGCTTGCTCTATAGACTTCAAATTTGCCTAGCCTGTTGCCACAACCATGTAAGCTAATTTGTAGTAATAAATCTCTTTAAATATTTATATATAGATATTTAATATACAAAATTAATATATTATGTATTATACTACAAAACATATATTGTACATTATATTATATAGATATATAATTATATTAAATAATATATAATACACATAAATAATTTATAAATATAATTTATATAATTATAAAATATCATTATTACATGTAAATATATACCTTCTCCTATATATGTATATAAAATCTACTGGTTCTCTCATCAAGCTCTGAGTTACATACCCCCACTCCTTTTTCTGTCCTGTATCTTCATATCTTCCATTTTCCACAAAAGTCATCCTACATTGATTAAAAAAATGTTCCACCCACTTCTCATTAAAAATAGTTATACATGTCTACATGTCTCTAAGACCCTCTGGCTTCCTCTCTATTTTATTTTAATGACAAAACTTCCTGAAAGAGATCTAGACTCTTGCTACTCATAGTTGCTACTCATAGACACAGCATCATCATCACCTGGGAGCTTCTCAGAAATGTTCATTCTGGAGGCACATCCAGACCCATGGAATCAAAATCTTTATTTTAACTATGTCCTATGGTAATTCACATGCACATTAATGTTTGGAACTATTAGCCTACTGATTGAAGTTTCTCCCTCAGCACCCTAAATTCCATAATAATCAATCTTCTGTATCAGGGTTTCCCAAGTTCTCAATTAATGATCTAATTTTAAAATCCAATGCAAATCTTCACTCCATATCTCAAATTGTTAAAATTTTATTTTATTACTGAACTTATTTCTAGAACCCTCTTTTCACATACTCAGAATCATTAAAGAATCTCATCTTTTCTAAAGTTTAAGTTGTCACCTATAGAAGGTCTCTCCAAAATTTATTCCAATATCTATTTGCAGGTCAAAACAGAAAAGTGAGGAAAAAGGAAAACCAAGAAATTGTTATGTCCCAGACACCACAGTATGTAAAGTATTTAAAGATGAAAGGGAAAGTCAATTATATAAAATTCTGCTGAAAAGTTGAGTAAAATAAAGACCAAGAACTGACTCTTAGTTGTCCTAATATGTTACTGGTGATCCCAGTAAGAAAAATTTCAAAAGAGTGATGAAGGCAAAAGCAGAGAGGAATGTGCTCAAGACAGAAAACAAGGCAGATATTTAGTACAGCTTTACTCTAAAAACCAGATGATGAGATTGTGTTGGAATGGGTGATGAGAGCAATCTAGGAAGGATTTTTTATATTACAACATGTTCTTATTCTTATTGAGAACTATTGATAATGAATGAAAGAGTGGATCATTGTTAAATCAAAGACACTGATGACATGATGACATGGATGTTGGCTATTGCACCAAGGAGCAGTAAGACTGAGAGGAGGGAAAGCAGAGATTATGGGTACAGATGTAGGTAGGTTATTACATAATATAACGGAAGAATACGAAAGTTCACTTCTGTTAGCTTTTACTTTCTCAGTTAAATAAGAAGCAAGATAATCCTCAGAGAGAGAGTAACACACACACACACACACACACACACACACACACACACACACACAGAGAGAGAGAGAGAGAGAGAGAGAGAGAGAGAGAGAGAAGGAGTGTATGTATGTGCATGGCATGTTAGAGAAAGGAAAGTTATGAAATACCTGCCTGAGAGAAGTTATTGTATGTTAAAGGTACACTGGAAAAAGGTTGGAAAAGAAGTGCATAGTATGTAACTGTAATCTTTATCTACACTTTTAAATTAAAATGCAAATAATTAAAATATTTTGCTGGATTTTCAAATAAACACTTATATTAGATAATGCAAAATGAAGTGTTGAAATATGGCCGATAACACTTTAAGATTATACGTTTTAATGAAAAATCTGTTCTATCCTTGAAAAAATAATATGCCTTATTTCATTGCATTTTCAGTGGCTTATCTAAGAACATTTACAACTAACTGTTCTTATGGGCAATACTCCAAATGGCTTGCAATTTGTTGACTCATTCACAGCTAGCTGAAACTCTGAATTCTAACTATCCCCAGTGGTAGAAGTTTAATCATTGGGATCACTGCTTACTCTGGAAACAAACTGAGCAGAAATTGAAATTATCATCCTCCCAAACCCAAGAAACATTCTCAGGGGCAGTGACCTATTTTAGATTTCCTGCACTAGACTTCATCCTAAATTCAGACCATGCTATCAAAACACAGTGATGTCCGCCATATTTCACAAGTTTCAAGAGGTCTGCACTCTTATTTCTAAAAGGAAAAAAAAAAAGGCCGTGGCATTATTACTCCCCCACCCCACAGGTTTATTTATTCTTCTCAACAGGTAGAAGCATTTCATTCAGTATTTATTGAACATCTCCTGTGGGCACAATACCAGGAAACTGGTGATAGTAAATGAGCCAGATTATATTGTTAGCAAGCAGATGTTCGAGCATTATTTGTCACCTGTGACTAGTGGGGTGCTTGACTTAGCTGATGTTTGAAAATTCAGCAAAGCAGCTGGAATCCTTTATGTAAATGTGTGTGTTTTTTGCAAAGGATGTTAGTAAAAATGTAGTTCATTGGAGATTAGTTTCCTGGTGTATACATTCAGAAACTCACAACCTCAAATATCAGAGCTGTATTTTCATCAATAACAATGAAGACATCCATAGAAGTTTATGGGAAATATATATATGTATTACTGGCTCCTTACCACCACTTCTCTTCTGAAAATGAGTTTTACCCAAAACAAAGATAAGCTTACAAAATGAAATCTGAGACAAAGCCAGGCTACCATTGTAAGTATCAAATGGATTTTTCCAAATTTCTTTTTATCCATGCAGTGTGTTATTAAATTAGAATAGCCAAATGGATCCTAAATATATTGCCTCTCCAAACATTGTAAAAATGTATTCAGTGCTGTAAAAAAAAAAGTCTTTTTACGAATCAAATAAATCAACTAATTTCCCATGATTATACAGAAATATTGATGTAAGATAATTTTTACTGACATAAATCATCCTTCTATTTTTAATTATTTATTTCATGAATCCCTATTTTCAGCAATGACTCTTTCTCTCTCTTACTTCCTTCTCTCCCACTCTTCTTCTCTCCTTTTTTCTTCACTTCTCTGAAATAATGAAGTAAAAAATTTAAGATATATATAACTGAGATATAAATCTGATTAATACTTATATACAAGCATACTTCTGATCCACCCTCCACTTGCTCACATTTCCTCCATGAATCTCAGTAAATGGCAGCTTAATTTTTCAGATTACTCAAAAACAAAACTCTAAAGTTATCCTGCTATACTGGTCTCCTTGTTTCATTTCCTATGCTCAAATTATCAGCAAATGTTCGTGGCTCCATCTTTCCATATTTTCTGATTCCAACCACTTCCCACCAAATACACCAACAGCTTTATTGTTCAAGCTACCATTTGTCTCATTGATTGTAATAACACCCAAACTAGTCTCCTTTCTTCTGTCCTCATCCTCTTCGCTTCATTCTCCATGCGTTAGCCAAAGCAATTTAAATTCAAATCAGATCAGGTTACCCCTATTCTATACTCTTCAATGACTTTCCATCTCTCAAATTGGCCTATGAGGCTTTACATGTTTCGTTCCTTGCTATTCCTCTGATCTGATCCCTGTTTGCTTGCTCTACCTTAGTCATTTGCCACCTTACCGCTCCTTGCTCATACCTCATGCCAAATATGCTCTGGCTTCAGGGTATTTGCACTCCCCTATAGGTGGAATCTCTTCTCTAAGGTAAATCCAAGGCTCCTACCTTCCCTTCCTTCAGGTCTCTGGTCAAATGTCACATTGTTGAGACAGATCTTCATTTACTAGCCCATAAAAAATAGTACCTTCCCTACCTATGTACATATTTTATCCTTTTCACTCTGGAATATTTTTTCTCATAAACCTTATTTGAAAGAAAAACAAATATTTATTTCTCTACGTGTTTTCTGTTTCCTATCATGTAACTGTAAGCTTTATGAGAGCAAATGTTTTATGTGTTTTGTTCAATACTATATCCAGAGCCTCTAAAAGAATGGCTTATATGTAGGAGCCACTTTAAAAATTGTTTAATTTTAAAATTTATTACCTCTAAGTCATGGTCTATTTATGTACTTTGCATTTTTCAACATATCTTAAAAAACACATTCAAAATTAGATTAGATTTTAATGGTCTAAAAATAAACCCACTTCATGTAACAAATAAATATACTATACTTCATATCAGTTTAAAGCATTGTGCCTAACCTCCATATCCCATCTACTTAATAGTGGGAAAATAGCAGTAAATAAATAAAGAAAAATCCCAGTTCCTTTGAGAGACTTTGATTAAAGAAAGAAGTCCTCACTGCAAGCATCTTTGCTGGTGAGCTAAAGTGGAAAGAAAGGATTATGGTTGCCTTGTTCTTAACTCATTCATTTGGAAAAGCATAAGGATTAACACAGAAGATGAGAGAAAATGAATGTAACAGCTACAAACAGAAATATCACAGGAGAGTCTGTCACTGTGCTTTATGCAATCCCTATAAATTTTGCTTCTAGATAATGCTGAGGAAAATATTTTCAATCTCATGGAAGTATAATTACTCAAGGACAAGCAAATAACTTTAATAAATTGAGTTCTCTCTTATAAGTATATTCTATAAAAAATAATTTGGAACCTCATTCATAAAGGATCTAAGAGCATGGATCATATCACACAGTCTGGGAACTTCTTTCTCTTAGTCAAATGACACAAAGCAACTATAAAAAAACAAATCAAAAGCAGCAATAGAAGGAAAAGAAGTGATAGGCAAAGGAAAAATATTTTGGAATGAAATAAAATATAATTTCATATATAATCTTTAAAAATTAAGTAGGTGACATAAAAATATTAATAAGTGCTTACCAAAGATTATCAGCACATCAATGAGGAAACTACAATTTCAAAAAGCTGTTATAAAAAACATTTTGAGTTTTTGGTATTTATAGGCATTAAGAAATTGTTAAAATAAGATTGCTGGGTTGGTTATAACTTGTATAATGTTCTTATTCAGGATAGAGTTATTTTATAGTTAGATGAGGGAAGCTCTATGCTTATCTCTGGAGATACTGGGATATCTGGTTTGATTCTTGGCCAAAATAAGGCCTACTTTACTAATAATTTGTGATGTACTGTTTAAAGTCTGAAGCTCACTGGTATAAGAAACGTTTATTTATGGATGACTATCTTCTGGAGTAACAGATTGCACAACTTGGCTTGGCTAAGTGACCAGAGAGACATAAAATACACTGCTGAAAACATCTGTCTGGGGTTCTCTGAAACCAAATTTCATTGCACAAATCTTGAAAGTTCATATCAAAGGCTATGCATATCTTTGTGCAAATAACATAACATAAGCCTTGATGTCTCTTGGACCTCCTCCAAAGTTTTCTGAACTCTCCTTCTTTTGCTGTCCTGTATTTTTTGCCTTTATTACAACACCTGAATATGTTCTGTAGAGTCTCATGAACCCTAGGAATTATCCAAACCTTTGTCATATTTGCAATTATACACAGCAATTATTACAAACAAAAAAATACAACAAAACAAGGACACCAAAAAACAAACAAAAAAAACCCAACAGATAGCCTTCGATGGTATCTTCTACAGGAGAGGAAATCTTTGCAACTCTACTATATAAGATGTACAACATAACATGTAACTTTATGGTATTTTGGCTCTAATTGAATAGTAAATCAAAATATATTCTTCTACAGAATTAAATAATCCTTTAGAGGGCTTGTTAAACAGTGCCCCAGTATGATACTGAAAAGACATACTGTTTAACCTTCATCTTATTTCATATTTTAAATGACTTTCCTTAACAATAAAAGTGAGTAGGGGGAGACCTTCAAGATGGCAGAGGAGTAAGACATGGAGATCACCTTCCTCCCCACAAATACATCAAATATACATCTACATGTGGAACAACTCCTACAGAACACCTACTGAATGCTGGCAGAAGACCTCAGACTTCCCAAAAGGCAAGAAACTGCTCAGGTACCTGGGTAGGGCAAAAGAAAAAAGAAAAAAACAGAGACAAAAGAATAGGGATGGGACCTGTACCTCTGGGAGGGAGCTGTGAAGGAGGAAATGTTTCCACATGCTAGGGAGCCCCTTCACTGGTGGGGACAGGGGGGTGGGTGGGGGGAAACTTTGGAGCCATGGAAGAGAGTGCAGAAACAGGGGTGCAGAGAGCAAAGCGGAGAGATTCCTGCACAGAGGATCGGTGCCGACCAGCACTCACCAGCCCGAGAGGCTTGTCTGCTCACCCACTGGGGCGGGTGGGGGCTGGGAGCTGAGCTTGGGATTTGGAGGTCAGACCCCGGGGAGAGGACTGGGGTTGACTGCATAAAGACAGCCTCAAGGGGGCTAGTGCACCACAGCTGGCTGGGAGGGAGTCTGGGAAAAAGTTTGGAACTGCTTAAGAGGCAAGAGACCATTGTTTTGGGGTGCGCGAGGAGAGGGGATTCAGAGCACCACCTAAACGAGCTCCAGAGAAGGGCATGAGCTGCGGCTATCAGCTTGGACCCCAGAGATGGGCATGAACTGCTAACGCTGCCCCTGCTTCCACCAAGAATCCTGTGTGCAAGCGCAGGTCACTACCCACACCTCCCCGCCCTGGAGCCTGTGCAGCCCGCCACTGCCAGGGTCCCATGAACAAGGGAAAACTTCCCCAGGAGAATACACGGTACACCTCAGGCTGTTGCAATGACACACTGGCCTCTGCCACCGCAGGCTTGGCCCACATTCCAATTATGACTACCGTACTCCTCCCTCTCCACAGCCTGAGTGAGCAAGAGAACCCTAAACAGCTGCTGCTTTAATCGCCTCCTGTCTGGGCAGGGAACAGACGCCTGAGGGCAGCCTACACGCAGAGGCAGAGCTAAAACCAGAGCTGAACCCCAGGAGCAGTGCAAACAAAGAAGAGAAAGGGAAATTTCTCCATGCAGCCTCAGGAGCAACAGATTAAATCCCCACAATCAACTTGATAAACCCTGCACCTGTGGAATACCTGAATAGGCAATGAATGTTCCCCAAACTGAGGCGGTGGATTTGGGGAGCAACTGTTGACTTGGGGTTTGCTTTCTGCATCTGATTTGTTTCTGGTTTTATGTTTATCTGAGTTTTTAGTGCTTGTTATGATTGGCGGATTTGTTTATTGGTTGGGCTGCTCTCTTCCTTTTATTTTTTATTTATTTATTTTTAATTTAAAAAAAAATTAAATTTTTTCCCCTTTTTTCTTTTTGTGAGTGTGTATACGTACGTTTCTTTGTGTGATTTTGTCTGTTTAGGTTTGCTTTAACCATTTGTCCTAGGATTCTGTCTGTTGATTTTTTTTTTCTTTTAGATTTCGTTGTTGTTGTCTCTGTTTCTTTTTATGAGCATGTGTGTGTATGTTTCTTCGTGTGATTTTGTCTGTTTAGATTTGCTTTTACCATTTGGTTAGGGGTTCTATCTGTTTTTCTTTTTTTCTTTTTTTCTTCCAAGCTGCGTGGCTTGCAGGGTCTTGGTGCTCTGGCTGGATGCTGGGCCTGAGCCTCCAAGATGGGAGAGCCGACTACAGGACACTGGACCACCAGAGACATCCCTGCCTCACATAATATCAATCAGCGAGAGCTCTCCCAGATATCTCCATCTCAACATTAAGACCCAGCTCCATCCAACAGCCAGCAAGCTCCAGTGAGGTAAGCCCCTTGCCAAAAAACTAGCAAGAGAGGTACAAAACCCCAGCCCTTAGCAGAGATGCTGCCCAGAGTCATACTAAGTTCTCAGACACGCCAAAACACACCACCGGATGCGGACCTGCCACCAGAAGGACAAGATCCAGCCCCAACCACCAGAACACAGGCACCAGTCACCTCCACCAGGAAGGCTACACAAGCCACTGAACCAACGTCTCTCACTGGGGTCAGACACCAAAAATAACGGGAACTACAAACCTGCAACCTGTGAGAAGGAGACCCAAAACACTGTAAGTTAAACAATGAGAAGACAGAGAACTATGCAGTGGAAGAAGGAGGAAGGTAAAAACCCACCAGACGAAACAAATGAAGAGGAAAGAGTCAGTCTACTGAAAAAGAATTCAGAATAATAATAGTGAAGATGATCCAAAATCTTGGAAATAGAATGGAAAAAATATAAGAAGCATTTAACAAGGACCTAGAACTAAAGAGCAAAAAACAATGAGGTACAACATAGTAAACAAAATTAAAAAAACTCTAGAAGGAATCAATAGCAGAATAACTAAAGCAGAAGAACGGATAAGTGACCTGAAAGGTAAAGGAGTGGAAATAACTGCCACAGAGCAGAATAAAAAAAAAAGAATGAAAAGAATTGAGGACATTTTCAGAGACCTTTGGGACAACATTAAATACAACAACATTCGAATTACAGGTGTCCCAGAAGAAGAAGAGTAACAGAAAGGTTCTGAGAAAATATTTGAATAGGTTATAGTTGATCAATACCCTAACATGGGAAGGGAAATAGTCAATCAAATCCAGGAAGCACAGAGAGTCCCCTAAAGGATAAATCCAAGGAGAAAAACACCAAGATACATATTAATCAAACTATCAAAAATTAAATACAAAGAAAAATATTAAAAACAGCAAGGGAAAAGCAACAAATATCATACAAGGGAATCCCTGTAAGGTTAACAGCTGATCTTTCAGCAGAAACTCTGCAGGCCAGAAGGAAGTGGCAGGATATATTTAAAGCAATGAAAGGGAAAAACCTACAACCAAGATTACTTTACCCCGCAGGGATCTAATTCAGACTCGACAGAGAAATTAAAACCTCTACAGACAAGCAAAATTTAAGAGAATTCAGCACCATCAAACCAGCTTTACAACAAATGTAAAGGAACTTCTCTAGGGAGGAAACACAAGAGAAGGAAAAGACCTACAAAAACAAACCCAAAACAATTCAGAAAATGGTAATAGGAACATAATATCAATAATTACCTTAAACGTAAATGGATTAAATGCTCCAACCTAAAGACACAGACTGGCTGAATGGATACAAAAACAAGACCCGTATACATGCTGTCTACAAGAGACCCACTTCAAACCTAGGGATATATACAGGCTGAAACTGAGGGGATAGAAAAAGATATTCCATTCGAATGGAAATCAAAAGAAAGCTGGAGTAGCAATTCTCATATCAGACAAAATGGACTTTAAAATAAAGAATGTTACAAGAGACAAAGAATGACAGTACATAATGATCAAGGGATCAATCCAGGAAGAAGATATAACAATTGTAAATATACACGCCCCCAACATAGGAGTACTTCAATACATAAGGTAAATGCTAATAGCCATAAAAGGGGAAATCGACAGCTACACAATAATAGTAGGGGACTTTAACACCTGACTTTCACCAATGAACAGATCAACCAAAATGAAAATAAATAAGGAAACACAAGCTTTCAATGACACATTAGACAAGATGGAGTTAATTGACATTTATAGGACATTCCATCCAAAAACAACAGAATACACTTTCTTCTCAAGTGCTCATGGAACATTCTCCAGGACTGATCATTACTTGGGTCACAAATCAAGCCTCAGTAAATTTAAGAAAATTGAAATCGTATGAAGTATCTTTTCTGACCACAAAGCTATGAGACTAGATATCAATTACAGGAAAAAATCTGTAAAAAATACAAACATATGGAGGCTAAATAATATGCCACTAAATAAGCAAGAGATCACTGAAGAAAGCAAAGAGGAAATCAAAAAATACCTAGAAACAAATGACAATGAAAACATGGCAACACAAAACCTATGGAATGCAGCAAAAGCAGTTCTAAGAGGGAAGTTTACAGCAATACAATCCTACCTCAGGAAATAAGAAAAATGTCAAATGAACAACTTAACCTTACAACTAAAGCAATCAGAGAAAGAAGAACCACAAAAAAATCCAAAGTTAGCCGAAGGAAAGAAGTCATAAAGATCAGATCAGAAATAAATGAAAAAGAAATGAAGGAAACAATAGCAAAGATCAATAAAACTATAAGCTGGTTCTTTGAGAAGATAAACAAAATTGATAAACCACTAGCCAGACTCAAGAAAAAAAGGGAGAAGACTCAAATCAAAAGAATTAGAAATAAAAAAGAAGTAACTACTGACACTGCAGAAATACAGAGGATAATGAGAAACTACTACAAGCAACTATATGCCAATAAAATACACAACCTCGAAGAAATGGACAAATTCTTAGAAAAGCACAACTTTCTAAGACTGAACCAGGAAGAAATAGAAAATATAAAGAGACCAGACACAAGCACTGAAATTGAAACTGTGATTAAAAGTCTTCCAACAGGGCTTCCCTGGTGGCGCAGTGGCTGAGAGTCTGCCTGCCGATTCAGGGGACACAGGTTTGTGCCCCGGTCCGGGAAGATCCCACATGCCACGGAGCAGCTGGGCCTGTGAGCCACGGCCACTGAGCCTGTGCACCCGGAGCCTGTGCTCTGCAACGGGAAAGGCCACAACAGTGAGAGGCCCACGTACCGCAAAAAAAAAGAAAAAAAAAAAGTCTTCCAACAAACAAAAGCCCAGGACCAGATGGATTCACAGGCGAATTCTATCAAACATTTAGAGAAGAGCTCACACCTGTCCTTCTCAAACTCTTCCAAAATACAGCAGAGGGAGGAACACTCAAAACTCATTCTACTAGGCCAACATCACCCTGATTCCAAAACCAGACAAAGATGTCACAAAAAAAGGAAACTACAGGCCAATATCAATGATGAACATAGATGCAAAAATCCTCAACAAAATACTAGCAAACAGAATCCAACAGCACATTAAAAGGATCATGGACCATGATCAAGTGGGGTTTATCCCAGGAATGCAAGGGTTTTTCAATATAGGAAATCAGTCAATGTGATACATCATACAACAAATCGAAGGATAAAAACCATATGATAATCTCAATAGATGCAAAAAGTTTTTGACAAAATTCAACACCCATTTATGATAGAAACTCTCCAGAAAGGGGGCATGGAGGGAATCTACCTCAACATAATAGAGGCCATATATGACAAACACACAGTCAACATCATTCTCAGTGGTGACAACTGAAACCATTTCTTCTAAGATCAGGAACAAGAAAAGGTTGCCCACTCTCACCACTATCATTCAACATAGTTGTGGTAGTTTTAGCCATGGCAATCAGAGAAGAAAAAGAAATAAAAGGAATCCTAATCAGAAAAGAAGAAGCAAAACTGTCACTGTTGCAGATGACATGATACTATACATAGAGAATGCGAAAGATACTACCAAAAAACTACTAGAGCTAATCAACGAATTTGGTAAAGTAGCAGGCTACAATATTAATGCACAGAAATCTCTTTCATTCCTTTACACGAATGATGAAAGATCAGAAAGAGAAATTAACGAAACAATCCCATTCACCATTGCAACAAAAAGAATAAAATACCAAGGAATAAACCTACCAAAGGAAGTAAAACACCTGTATGCAGAAAACTATAAGACAATGATGAAAGAAATTAAAGACAATACAAACAGATAGAGAGCTATACAATGTTCTTGGATTGGAAGAATCAACATTATGAAAATGACTATACTACCCAAAGCAATCTACAAATTCACTGCAATCCCTATCAAACTACCAATGACATACTTCACAGAACTAGAACAAAAAATTGCACAATTTGTATGGAAACAGTAAAGACCTCGAGTAGCCAAAGCAATCTTGAGAAAGAAAAATGGAGCTGGAGGAATCAGGCTCCCTCACTTCAGAATATACTACAAAGCTACAGTAATCAAGACAGTATGGTACTGGCACAAAAACAGAAATATAGATCAATGGAACAGGGTAGAAAGTCCAGAGATAAACCCATGAACGTATGGTCACCTTATTTTTGATAATGGAGCCAAGAATATACAATGGAGAAAAGACAGCCTCTTCAATAAGTGGTGCTGGGAAAACTGGACAGCTACATGTAAAAGAATGAAATTTGAACACTTTCTAACACCATACACAAAAACAAACTCAAAATGGATAAAAGACCTAAATGTAAGAGCAGACACTATAAAACTCTTAGAGAAAAACATAGGAAAAACACTCTTTGACATAAATCACAACAAGATCTTTTTAGACCCACCTCCTAGAGTAAGGGAAATAAAAACAAAAATAAACAAATGGGACCTAATGAAACTTAAAAGCTTTTTCACAGCAAAGGAAACCATAAACAAGATGAAAAGACAACCCTCAGAATGGGAGATAATATTTGCAAACAAAGCAACTGACAAAGGATGAATCTCTAAAATATACGAGCACCTCATGCAGCTCAATATCAAAAAACAAACACCCAATCCAAAAATGGGCAGAAGACCTAAATGGACATTTCTCCAAAGAAGATATACAGATTGTCAACAAACACATGAAAGGTTGCTCAACATCACTAATCATTAGAAAAATACAAATCAAAACTACAATGAGGTATCACCGCACACCGGTCAGAATGACCATCATCAAAAAGTCTACAGACAATAAATGTGGGAGAGTGTTTGGAGAAAAGGGAACCCTCTTGCACTGTTGGTGGGAATGAAAACTGATACAGCCACTCTGGAGAACAGTATGGAGGTTCCTTAAGAAAACTAAAAATAGAACTACCACATGACCCAGCAATCCCCCTACTGGGCATATACCCTGAGAAAACCATAATTCAAAAAGAGTCATGTACCACAATGTTATTGCAGCACTATTTACAATAGTCAGGACCTGGAAGCAACCTAAGTGTCCATTGACAGATGAATGGATAAAGAAGATGTGGCACATATATACAATGGAATATTACTCAGCCAAAAAAGAAACGAAATTGAGGTACTTATAATAAGTTGGATGGACCAAGAGTCTGTCATACAGAGTGAAGTAAGTCAGAAAGAGAAAAACAAATACTGTATGCTAACATATATATGTGGAATTTTTAAAAAAATGGTTCTGAGGAACCTAGGGGCAGGACAGGAATAAAGACGCAGATGTAGAGAATGGACTTGAGGACACGGGGAGGGGGAAGGGTAAGCTGGGACAAAGTGAAAGAGTGGCATGGACATATATACACTACCAAATGTAAAATAGATAGCTAGTGGGAAGCAGCCACATGGCACAGGGAGATCAGCTCAGTGCTTTGTGACCACCTAGAGGGGTGGGATAGGGAGGGTGGGAGGGAGACACAAGAGGGAGGGGATATGGGGATATATGTATGCATATACCTGATTCACTATGTTATACAGCAGAAATTAACATAACATTGTAAAGCAATTATACTCCAATAAAGATGTTAAAAAAATAAAATAGAGTAAAATTTGTATGATCTAGTAGTTACTATATTTGCTTATTTTATGATATTGTAGGGATAATGCTTCCTTATTCAACTTCTGGAGAGTGACATTTAAAGAACATAGTTAATAAGACCCAGAGCCATTTACCTAATGTGCTATACTTGTAGAAATCTCTGATAAGGATTGAGTCCTATAGAGAAATTATACATTATACTTTTGTTTATCTAGATATATTTTAGTACAAGTGTATTTATTGTGGTTGAACTGTTCAGAGAGCTTACACAGTGCTGATCAAAACAGCCCTGACCCAAGATGTCCTCATTTATTTTAGGCATACAGTGAGGAAATCTGGTATTCTGCTAGTCTACTTTATAGCTACTGTATAAGCAGAGATGAAGGGAAGAAAAGGAATAATATGCAAGCTTAACATGGAGTTAAGAAAAGGGAAAATGTTTTTTTCATAGTTTGCTTTCATATTTTATACACACACACACACATATACACAGGCATACATATATACATATGTATGGGAGTTTTTCATGTGTTTATCACTTAATGAAATATAAAATTTAAGATGTAAGATATATCTAATATATCCCCATACAGCTTTCACTAGTGTAAACTGAACACTCAGATAATGCAAGCTAATGATATAAATTTTAAAAACAAGGAGAAGCTTATATCATAAGGAAAATGGCATTGCAAATGTGAGATATTCTTTTAAAATACACTATATTTAAAGAAGATTTAAAGTTGATTTATACGTATCCTTTTTTTCTTTTCTGCAGTATGTGGGCCTCTCACTGTTGTGGCCTCTCCCGTTGCGGAGCACCGGCTCTGGATGTGCAGGCTCAACGGCCATGGCTCACGGGCCCAGCCGCTCTGCGGCCTGTGGGATCTTCTCGGACCGGGGCACAAACCCGTGTCCACTGCATCGGCAGGCGGACTCTAAACCACTGCGCCACCAGGGAAGCCCTATACGTATCTTTAATGGGAAGCATTCTCCAACAATTCAGTTAGTTCTTAGAGTGAAGTGTGAACTAATCACCCAAAATTTTAAATACATGTATATGCTGTAATTGTTTACTCTAATTGATACTTATGGAATAATATTTTGTATAATTTTAAATATGCTGCCATTATTTGAATAAAAATACAAACTACAAACTTTGATACAGTAAATTTTGAAGGTCATAGTTTATTTTATAAAATAGAGCTTGAATATAATTTCAAGTTTTTCCTTTATATAATTATGCTCATAAAAACAATTTATCTCAAAATGTGGTATATTATTAAAAATGTCATATTATTTCCTTTCTTGCTTTTTTCCAAATTTTTGGCCTTTTTACTTATTACTAGTTATTTTAGGAGTAGCCAGAATTTAACTACCCATTTTGTTGCTAATGGCACAGAGATCTAAGAGCCCATAGTTAACTTTGTTCTATCAAGAATATTTTTAAAGTATTTACATAAAAGCTTAGCCAGACATTTCTCTCAGAATCAAAGACTGATTTCTAAACTTTAATTTAAAGAGAAACATTTTGCTAGAAATATATCTTATTTAAATTATCTGGAGAGTTTTCTATGATAAATATGAACACTCCTTTTGGTATATTCATCTCTAAAATTCTTGTAATTAACTGAAAGTAATGTGCTGTGGTGTTTCCTAGCTGTAAAAACAATTGGGTCTCAAAGAATAGAGTACCTCATTAAAGCTAAAACATAATGATCACCTGACTATTTTTCCAACAGACTAATTTTGCTTTACAACTATAAGTTTATCACATTTTTTGCAATATCTTATCACATAATGAAAAGTAACTGCTTAGATGCTTATTGCTGACAAGTTGGAAAACCAGCACAAGCTCCTAGTCCAATCGTGGAGATGTTCTGGAGGTCAGAGAAAAATGTAAGACTACAAAGAGTTACAGTGAAACCAGTGGGAAACACCTGAGGAAAGAGAAGGCACTTTGACCTGATGAGGAAAGGAAAGGGCAGTCCAGAGCTAAGCAGAATCAGTTTCCAGATTCGAGTGAGGGGATTAAAAAAAAAAAAAAAAAAACCCCTACCTTATGCCATACATAAAAATCGACTAAAAATATATTAAAGACTTAAATGTAAGACCTGAAACTGTAAAACTTATAGAAGAAAAAATAACGGAAAAGTTTCTTGGGCTTCCCTGGTGGCGCAGTGGTTGAGAGTCCACCTGCCGATGCAGGGGACACGGGTTCGTACCCCGGTCCGGGAGGATCCCACACGCCGCGGAGCGGCTGGGCCCGTGAGTCGTGGCCCTGAGCCTGCGCGTCCGGAGCCTGTGCTCCGCAACGGGAGAGGCCACAGCAGTGAGAGGCTCGCGTACCACAAAAAAAAAAAAAAGTTTCTTAACATTAGTCTTGACAATGACTTCATAGATACGACGCCAAAACTATAAGCAAAATGAGTAAAAATAGGTAAGTGGGACTGCAATAAACTAAAAGGTTTCTGCATAGCACAGGAAAAAAAAAAGACAAAAACAAAAACAATGCAAAGACAGCCTACAGAATAGGAGAAACCATTTATATGATAAAGGGTTAATTTCCCAAATAATTCAGGAACTCCTACAACTCAATAGCAAAACACAAACAAACAAAAACAACTCGATTAAAAAAATGGGCAAAGGACTTGAACAGACATTACCATTTTTAAAATATCTTCTTGTTTTTCTGCTACAATAGGCACCAATTTCAGTAGCAGGGTGGAGGTGGCTGACTAGACAGAGGAAAAACTAACATATAACTGTCTTTCTAAATGAGAAATAGGAGGCCTTCTGGGCCTTCTGGAAATGTATATATTTCTCACAATATAGCTTGAGTACCCAGATTTTGGTTCATAAATACCGTTCCTAACAAAAAGAACTGAAATTTCATTTCTGGGGTGATGTGGCCACCCTACCAAAGCAGCATGGACACCTACCCAAAATTTGGTTTTGGTGTGGATATTGAGACTAATATCATACACACTAGAGGGTATGAAAAGATTTAACACTCAGATTAAGAGGCTTTTCAGAGTATCAGGGCAGGACCGCCAAGCTGTTTCAAAACGGTTTGAGGTAGCAAGAAAGTGAACTAGTTTGATGTTTTTTTTGTAGTGAGAAGGGAGGGGTTGGGATGAGTATTGGCAAGTGTGGGAAGGGGCTTGTGTGGTTTGAACCTCCCACTGACACTAAAGGAAAGAGTGCCCAGGCTTCCTTATCAACTTGCCCAAATGTTCGGCAGAGGAGAGGGCCAAGGCTTAAAAGGTCTCAGCAGTCAAACATCAAAAAATGGAGTATTTTTACAATTCATCTCTATTACAATTCATCTCTGATGTTTGATGATTAAAATGTGACATTTTTTAAAAAAATGTGACATTTTTCATTTAATCAAGTTTGAACTTGTTCAGAAAAGCCATTATGGTGATCTATGAAGCCTGTAGCCTGTAAAGAGGTGAAAGTTCTATTGGATGCCTTATTCAGGAGCCTAGCATTGTACATTGTGGGAAGTGCAAAGAGTGCTTTGGTCACTATCAGTAGTGCATGTAACTCCTCAAAATATTAGTGTCATGAAAAACAATAAAAGGTAGGAGGGATGTCTTAAAGTAAAAGAGACAAAAGATATATGTCAATTCACTGTTCTTGTTTAGATCTGGGGGAACATATATGTATAAATTGGGGGGGTGGCAATTGGGGAAATGTAGATATTACACTACATATTATTTTATTGATAAAATATTTATATGATATTTGTGGTGTAGAGCAGTAGGAATGTGTCCATGGGAAGCACACACTGAAATATTTGATGAGATAGCTTTATGTCTGCTATTTTGTAAAATATTTTTACAAAATTGAATACAAAATAATACTTGAATATTCCATCTTGACTTTGTAACTGTGGCTATTTGAAATGAAGTTTATCTGGGGTTGATGGATGAATGGCAGATTTTTGCAATGTCTCAAGGCAATAGGATGTGTATTATTAAACTGTAGATATTCTTAGTACAGTAAATTTATGCTGGTAATTTTATTTTGTATAATTTTTACTTTTTTGTTAATATTTTTTCCTCTCATTTTATTGGTTTGCCTCCTGAGCTACCCTCCTTACCCTCCATTCTCTCCCAGTGTTTCAGCAGATTTAATTTAGGGTGCCTAGAAACTGCAAATATGTATCCTTTTTTGATTTTTATTTTATTATATTTTACACAAACAACTGGGTTTGTGAACTGTATTACTCCTGGTATCTTTAAAATACTGCGGGTGTTTTAATAAATTTTATATTTATTTTGTGCACAAAAAAAATGTTTTTTCATTATCAAATATTTTATTTTTCTTAACATCTTTATTGGAGTATAATTGCTTTACAATGGTGTGTTAGTTTCTGCTGTATAACAAAGGGAATCAGGTATATGCATACATATATCCCCATATCCCCTCCCTCTTGTGTCTCCCTCCCACCCTCCCTATCCCACCCCTCTAGGTGGTCACAAAGCACCGAGCTGATTTCCCTGTGCCATGTGGCTGCTTCCCACTAGCTATCTATTTTACATTTGGTAGTGTATATATGTCCATGCCACTCTTTCACTTCGTCTCAGCTTACCCTTCCCCCTCCCCGTGTCCTCAAGTCCATTCTCTACATCTGCGTCTTTATTCCTGTCCTGCCCCTAGGTTTGTCAGAACCATTTTTTTTTTTTTTTAGGTTCCATATATATGGGTTAGCATATGGTATTTGTTTTTCTCTTTCTGACTACTTCACTCTGTATGACAGTCTCTAGGTCCATCCACCTCACTGCAAATAACTCAATTTTGTTTCTTCTTAGGCTGAGTAATACTCCATTGTATATATGTGCCACATCTTCTTTATCTGTCGATGGACACTTAAAGTGCTTCCATGTCCTGGCTATTGTAAATAGTGCTGAATTTTTTTTTTTTTCTCAGCTCAAGTTTAATAAAACTACAAAAGACCAAAAGTGATACCCTACTACTACACATATCAATTTTCCTGCCCCATAATACAGCTCAGGCCATTCGCTCCAGAGAAAGAAAGGCTGGCCTCCCCAACCCCTGCAGGAAAGGCCTGTCCTGTCCCACACCACATCTGGGCTGAGTATAAGGTCTTGTGTTTTAAGCATGACAATAGTACAAGAGAGGTTTGTCTCATAGCCACCTACTGCAGCCTGGCCCTAAAATGGCCCAGTGTTCACTTCTGCTTAGAGAAATATTCTTTGCTCTTCTGGACATCGGGCTTTCAGCCAGCTGGGCACACTTCCCCAATGTTTGTCAGTAAACTGGAAGGCCTGAACTAGTCTCAGCGTCTCATCCACCGAATGGCCAACAGGAAGGTCATTTATGGTGATCTGTCGAAGGATACCTTTATCATCAATAATAAAAAGGCCCCTGAATGAGATGCCTTCATCGGCCTTTAAGACTCCATAGTCCTGAGCAGTGGTGCATTTGGGGTCTGATATCAAGGGAATGTTCATGGGTCCCAGTCCTCCTTGTTTCTTGGGTGTGTTGGTCCATGCCAGGTGACAGAGGTGAGAATCCACAGAAGCACCAATCACTTGGCAGTTGAGTTTCTTTTTTTTTTTTTTTAATGGAAAAATGGTATATTCTTAGCCTCCTCAGAAAGGCAAAGCATACATGGGTCAAACAGCAAATCTGTGGTGGCCATCAGACCTTTGGCAGGGGTTACATTACATTTGTTAAACAAGTTGGGTTTTTAGCCATTTCATAAGTTTATAAGACCTGGTCATTTACATTGGAATATATCTATATATGAATATACACACACATTTTTCACCAATACAACATATATACTATCTAGAGCCCATTTATTTTCTTATGTCAATTTTGGTTTCATAGTGATCAAATTGTGGCAAAACTAAATTAGAGGTACTGATACTGTCATTAATTTGACTTAGAAAGTTAACACAAAGAAGAACCAACTGTTTTTAAAAAAAAGTCTTTGGTTGCATGTTAAAGGCATACTTCAGCATGAATAGAGAAAAACACTCAATTACAAGATTTAGTTTAAAAAAAAAGGATAATCCTAGAGGTCTCACAGCATGACCTATATATTGACAGAGTCCTCTGTTATGTGATTTTTTTAATGGCTAACACACTTCAATTGTACTATTTTTACAAAATTTTGTAAAATTAAAAAAATGTACACACGTATACAGAAAGAGAGAGATGATGGAAATGAGTGTGGTAAAGTATTAAAAATTGGTAATTCTAGTTAAAGGGCATATGATATTCAATGTTCTATTCTTTCACCTTTTTTGGTAGGTTGGAAATTTTTTAAATAAAATTTAAAATCTGTTTTGTATGAAAATTTTTATTAATTTATAGAAAATAATATACAAGATCTACACCAAAATATTTTGAATTTTACAAATCTTAAGAAAAATTAGGGTAGACTATAAGGAACAAAAGTAGCAGTAAGGAGACCAGTTAAGAAGCTCCCACAATAATTCAAGTGAGAGATGTTAATGGCAGGTGAATAAAGGTATAGAAGAAAACCAAGAAAATGTGATACTCCCGAAACCAAAGGAAGAAAGAATGCCAGTAACGCTTCTCAAAGACTGAATAAAATGACTAAGATGTTTTATCATGATTGGATAAAGTGAAAATCCTTAGTTACCTCAACAGAAGAGGTTTTTAAGGGTTTTTAATTAGATTGGAGGGGATATATGTGCGATTGAAGTGGGCTATAGAGAGGATTTCAAAGAAAAGAGTTGAGAATGCAAATAATGAAGAATGTATTTGACTTTGTCTTTTCTGTGAAGAAGAACAAGGAAATGGGATGTCAGCTAGTGAGAAGTGGGTTATTGCAGGGATATTTTTTCATGGTAGATGTTTTAGCATACTTAGTTTCCAGTTAAAAGGCTATTAACAGCAGAAGCATTGCTTGCATTGTGTAGAACTCACAGGATATATTATAGAAGTGCAGGAGATGGCTTGGGGAACAGAAGAGGTCTTCTCTTAGTAAAGAAAGGATGTCAGGGTATATGGATACATGTGAAAGAGAGATGATAGATTGCATAATGAATAGATAGTGTAGTTCTTGTCCAAATACTTCTATTTTCTGAATAAACAACAAGCCTCTGCAGTAGAGAAGAGGAGGAAGAATTTTTAGGAGAGATTGAAATTCTCACTTCAGAGAGTGGAATTTAACAAATTTAACTGGGGTAAAAAGTGGGATTCCTATAGACCATTGCTAAGCATCCAGTAAGCAAGTAGCATAGTTTTTTCCAGTCATCTTAAATGATGCACAGGGAGTTATAACTGGAGTTGGGGTTTCAAGAAGTGAGTAGGGGAGAGATAGTGGTTGATGAGTTACATTCTATGTGAGAGTGTTATGATGAACAATGGAATCTCAGCTAGAATGGAAGATAACTTAAGATATCAGGGGAGTAATATGGAAAAAGGAAAGGGATAATGAACTAGATTTCCTGATGAATTGAAGAATTTTGATGTGGCAAGTGAGTTAGGAGATGTTGACCAGAGTGTCATAATTGAAATTAAGATTTTAGAGGTGATGAAGTTAGTATTGATATGAGTGAGCAATATCTAGAGTATGGCTATGGAAGTGGTTAGCTGAGGTATAGGAAAAGGGGAAATGTTTGAAAAAGTAAATTCTGGAAATAGAAGAAAAATGATTTAGAAATTGGAAATATAAACATAATGATAGATCAATAGAACAAAATTGAGAGTCCAGAAATAAAACAGAGTTATAATTTCTGTCCAGGGGATCAAGACAATTCAATGAATGAAAGGGAATAATCTTTACAACAAATGGTGCTTGAATGACTGTACAGCCACAGTTTTTGTGAAGTCAAACTGTTTCCTCACACTATACATTAAAAAAAAAAAAACCCTCAAAATGAATTATACATCTAAATGTAAGAGCTAAAACTGTAAAATACTTAGAAGAAGACAGGAATAAATCTTGATTAGGCAAAGATTTCTTAAATATGACATAAAATCACAAATGTCAAAAGAAAAACATAGATAAATTGAACTTCATCAAAATGATCAACTTTTGCACTACAAGTGATACCGTTATGAAAGTGAAAGACAACCATCAGAATGGGAAAAAAAATATTCGCTAATTTTAAACCCAATAAAGGACTTATATCCAGAATATATAAAGAATTCTTACAACTCAATAATAAAAAGAAGACTATTAAAAATAGGAAAGGATCTGAACTGCCATTTTGCCAAAAGAATTAGACAAATAGCTAACAATCAAATGAAAAGATGATTAACACTTCATTAAAATGCCAATAAGAGTCACAATGAGACACCATTTGCTTTGGAAAACAGTTTGGCAAGATGTTAAACATAGAGTTACCATGTGATCCAGAAATTGTATTCCTAGGTAAATAACTAAGAGAAATGAAAACATGTCCAGAGAAAAACCTGTATGTTAATGTTCATAGCATCATTATTCATAATAACAGCAATAGAAACAGCAAAAATGTCCATCAACTGTTGAATGGATTAATACAATGTGGCATATTAATATAATACATGCTATAACATGGGTGAACTTTTAAAACTTTACTCTATGTGAAACAAGCCAGTTATAAAAGATCACATTTGTATGATTCCATTTATCTAAAATACCTACTGTAAGTAACTCTATAGAGACAGAAAGTATATTAATGGTTGCCTTGAACTTAGGGGTAAAGGAAATGGTGGAATCAGTAGTGCTACTGGGCCGAAAGTTTTTTTCTGACATGATGAAATGTCCTAAAATTGATTGCAGCAATAGGATACTACTTTATAAATATACTAAAAAACATTGAATTGTACTCTAAATGGATGAATTATATGGTATATGAATAATATATTAATGTCTGTTTAAAAATGAATACAATGAAAGCAAACAATAAAGAGTAGAAGTGTGTGTGATGCAAAGTATTCAATCTAATGACAGTCTGGTATAAATATGGAAAACTGGACTCCATGCAATAACTTAGAGGTTTGTGAGGTGTCAGTATATCATGGCTTAGAATCAAAGGCTTTCTAGTTATACTTCAGTGGAAGCTTATGTTTCAAGTTCCAAACATTAATGTTGTTTATTGACATTTGGAAGACAATTTTTAAATGTGCTACCATTTATAATGTGATTTTTTTTGGTCACTCGTTTTCTAGGACAAGCTATAAAATAAACAGTACTTAAATCCAAGATCTAACAATATTAAGTCATTTCCTGAGTAAATAAAGACATATTTATACTTTATAATTTTTCTTTGTAGTAATTTAAAATATAGGATCACAGAGTTGAACTGAAACTCTGCCTCTAGATAGATTGTCTCTATCAGGCTTCTCAATGGAGGAACGTAAATTATCTGTATAGCACCTTTGACAGAAGTAATTTTTGTCAATAATTTAGTGTAACATCCTAGTTTAAGAAGCAGCATACTCATTGCTAGACATCCCTAAATATTTAATTTCTCCTTATATTCAAGCAACTATGGTCCTATAAATCTCATACAAGCAGCTCCCATCTGCTATCTAAAGCAAAAAGTACAGGCTTCCCTGGTGGTGCAGTGGTTAAGAATCCACATGCCAATGCAGGGGACGCGGGTTCAATCCCTGGTCCGGGAAGATCCAACATGCCACAGAGCAACTAAGCCCATATGCCACAACTACTGAGCCTGCGCTCTAGAGTCCACGAGCCACAGCTACTGAACCCATGTGCCACAACTACTGAAGCCCGCACGCCTAGAGCCTGTGCTCCGCAACAAGAGAAGCTACTGCAATGAGAAGCCTGCGCACCTCAACGAAGAGTAGCCCCCACTCGCTGCAACTAGAGAAAGCCTCATGCAGCAACAGAGACCCAACACAGCAAAAAATAAATAAATAAATAAATAAAACAAATTAATTTTTAAAAAAATAAAGCAAAAAGTACATGTCTACGCTCAATTCTAAAATAGATATCCTCAAATATTTGCAGATAAATAAAATACCTCTCCTTAGTTTTCAGCTTCCCAGACTAAAAATACCATTTAAAAATGTTCCTCCATGCTATTCCACTCATTAAGTAATCCGTCCACCTATCCCACTACGCATTCATCCTAATAGTCAGCCCTCATATATGGACTGATTGAGCTTTTATTAAAATCCAGGGTAACTGAATAACTATGCTAATTAAAGGAAGCACAAGATTCATGGTCCACAACAATTTTTTTTTTCTTTAAGGAAAGCAGTTTAATGAGTGATTTCTGGTCTCAGTTTGCTTTCTTTGGAATATTTTGATATTGACATTCAAATGTTTGTCAGTTGAGTAATTATGTGATTAGAGTCATTATACACTTATGAACTAATTAGACATGGAGAAAGGTTAGACCAAATATGGAAATAGATACAAATATAATAAACTAATAAAAGTAATAAAGCCAGTATAAGTCATATAGTTGGTATAAAAGAAAAATATAAATATAAAGTTATCTTTAAAAAATTCCTCTGTGATCTCTATGTAGTCAAAGTTTGTGCTATTTTTTATATGTAATGACTTAGCTTTATTCTTATTCATTTTGAGAATGGAAAATTTCAAGCAATATAAAAATAGAATAGTATAATAATTTCCTAATTTCTGTTACTCAGGTTTAACAGTCATCAATGCAAGATTAATATAGTTTCATCTATACCCCACCCGCTACATCCTCCAATATCATATCATTTCATTCATAAATATTTCATTAGGTATCTCTAAAAGTTAAGAAGTTTAAAAAAGTAACCACATTAACACTGTCATAATTAAAAAGTAATAATATCTTAATACAAAATATCTTTTGTTCAAATATGCAGTTGTCTTATAAATGTCAAATGTTCTCTTGTTTTTGCACTTATAGCTTTTTTATTTGAATCAGGATCAAAATAAAGTCTAAACATTGCTGTTAGTTGATGTCTCTTTAGGTTCTTCATATATATATATATATATATATATATATATATATATATATATATTTCCCTCTATTTGTCATGTTTTAATTTTCCTTGTAATTTATTTGATGAAGAAACTAGGCTATTTATCATATACTTTTACCATAAACTTTTTGTTCTTCTAAGTTCCCTATAAATTGTAGTTGATTAATTTCAAGGCATATAGTTATCATGAAATCTATAAACTGTACTTAATATATATAATATATAATTTCCAAAACTGAGTCTCTAATTGAAATACTCATACTTTGTCCTTGTATATTTTTCTGTAGATCTATGGCTCTCAATTATTAAAAAAAAAACAAAAACAATAACATATACTTGAAAAAAAAGCATGACTGAAAACACAGCAACTGCATTTAAATTCCCTATTAAATAATATATTGCAATAATTTAAATATATGTGCATATGCTCATCTTTAAATTGAGTTATCTGATAAGCAAAGAAATCACATTATACTCTTTACTGCTTAATTATAAGTAGTTAGACATTTGGATAAATCTTTTGGAAAATAATCTCCTGGATTTAACTTGAAATGATTCACAGTAGCCAGTAAAATGTGGAGAAAATTATTCTAGCTGCTAATGTAATTATATTCATATTATAAAATACAGTTAGCTCAAGGGATTATTACTGCTCAGAATCTTGGGGAATTCAACAGAAGATTTTTATTTAAAATGACGTTTATTTCAGGGACTTCCCTGGTGGCGCAGTGCTTAAGTATCTCTCTGCCAATTCAGGGGACACGGGTTTGATCCCTGGTCCGGGAAGATCCCACAGGCCGCAGAGCAACTAAGCCCATATGCCACAACTACTGAGCCTGCGCTCTAGAGCTCTGAGCCACAACTACTGAGCCCACATGCCACAAATATTGAAGCCCATGCACCTAGAGCCCATGCTCTGCAACAACAGAAGCCACCGCAATGAGAAGCCCACGCACCACAAAAAAGAGTAGCCCACGCTCACCACAACTAGAGAAAAGCCCAAACACAGTAATGAAGACCCATCACAGCCAAAATTAAATTTTTTTTTAAAAGTGACCTTTATTCTGACAAGTAATTGTAGGTACACATTATTATTAATTGCACAAAAATATTATAGCACCATTAGAAATAAAAATAAATTGCTCCTGGTTCCACTGCTCAATCTTAAACATTTTGTTATTTTTTTCCAAGAGTTCTTTCATTTTGTTTATACTTGTAAATATTAATTGTATATTGCTGCAACCTCAGATTAACTGAAATTCTCTAGTCTATATTTTTATTGAACATTATATCATTAGTAGAATTGACAGTACAACAGTGGTTAAGAGCTTTGGAGTCAGGATTAAGGATGTGATTTTGAGGCTTAAACTACTGGGTCTTGATTTTCTCATTAAAAGATAAAAATAAAACTACCTTGTGATAATTAAATAAACTATTAAATTATATGTAATATACTTAGTAAAACATTTGATGAAAGGCACTAAATAGATGATAGCTTCTAAAAACATGATTATGTTTATTATTATCATAACCAACAGTTATAGAATATTCTCTTGAATTAGTTAGTATATTATACTATGCTTAATCATGCACCTTAATCATCCCTATTCATAACAGTCATCACAAAAAGCCTTAGACTCTTATACTCACCCTCATATTTATACACTAATTCCTGTATATATAACTATGTTAATTTGTTCCTTATCACACTCCTTCCCAACTTCTAAGACCATTTTCCTAGCTGGGAAAGGAAAATGCATCTCCTGATAGACAAGAGATGGCCTAGAGCTCACAATCAGGTCATGGTGTTCTCCTATTGAACATAAAACTGCACAGAACACCAACATAAGACAAAACACTGTGACTGGACAGATAAAAACAAAAACAAAACCCAGACAACTTCATAATTATGTCTGAACACAGACAAAAGGAAGAACATTATACTAAACATCAAATTGACTAAATATTCTCTTATACTGGCTAATAGGAGTCACCAGTGCTTCTTTCCTAATCAGATGTAGCCTCTTTTCTTCTGATTTTCTAGATAGGAGTTAATAAAATACCGAATTAAAGAATTACTGCACTTCTTTAAAACAATCCAGTCCAGAGCAAAATTCCCCTTTTTTGTACTTTCTACCAAAAAATCTAACACAAGACCAAATCCTATAAAAATCCTTTCTACCCTTCTCTCACTGAATACCCAATGTTGCATTATGGTGCAACAGGTTTTGACAAGCCAATAAACCCAACTTTACTGAACTATTCAATACATGTGTGTTCCTTATGGTCTTTGGCTGAAGGGTATTGACAGCGCCCTCTGAACTTTAACATCCATAAGAAGCAACATCTGCTATATCCTCAATATTTTCTCCAAACCATCTTTTCATGTTTTAGCTGAATAGTAAATCAAAAAAATCATATGTTGCCTCAAGTGTAGCACTTCTTCTGCAGTTCCCTCAAATGCTGGTTGCTTTTTCTTCCTCAGTCTTCATATCACTGCGCCTAAAGCTGGAAAGAGGTCCTACTGCTGCTCGTTTTTGTCTCTTTTAGACAATTCTTCCTCTCACTTCCACTACTCTCCTCCAGTTTTGTATCATGTGCCATGTGATTACCTCATCCAGCATATCTATCTCACTGATACCACCATCTGCCAACTCCTAAATCATTCCTACTCTCTTTAAAAAGTTTTAAGACCCATGCATATGCTGTCTACAAGAGACCCATTTCAGACCTAGGGACACATACAGATTGAAAGTGAGGGGATGGAAAAAGATATTCCATGCAAATGGAAATCAAAAGAAAGCTGGAGTAGCTTGTGAGTTTCTGTGGGTCAGGAATATGGGCACGGTTTAGCTGGATAATCTACTTCAGGGTCTCTCATGAGGCTACACTCACAGTGTCAGTCAGGGCTGGGGTGTCATCTAAGGCTTTACTGGGGAGAGATCCTCTTCCAGTCTCACACAGTTATTGTCAGGATCCAGTTTCTTGAGCATTCTCAGCTTGCGGCCTCAGCTCCTTGCTGGCTGTCAGTCCAAGGGCACCTTTAGTTCTTCCACCTGAGCACCGCTATATGATGGCTTATGTCATCAAAGCCAGGAAGAAAGAGAATCAATAGAGTTTACTAGCAAGACCGAAGTTAAAATTTTATGTAATGTAATCATGAAAGCGACACCCCATTATCTTTGTTATATTCTATTGATTAAAAGCAAATCACAAGTTGTGCCCACACTTTCAGGGGCATAGATGCCAGATATATTGCCAGATGTAGGTATATTTGTGGGCTATCAGTTTATTTGTCACAGATCGAAAACATATCTACCCCAGAATCTATACTCATCATTCAAGAAGTTTCTTGATCCATTTTTTTACCAGCTAAGCAAACCATATATTTGTTCCTTTTTTTTTTTTTTTTTTTTTTGTGGTACGCAGGCCTCTCACTGCCGCGGCCCACCGCGGAGCACAGGCTCTGGACGCGCAGGCCCAGCGGTC
Source organism: Monodon monoceros (assembly GCF_005190385.1). NCBI lineage: Eukaryota > Metazoa > Chordata > Mammalia > Artiodactyla > Monodontidae > Monodon > Monodon monoceros. The sequence goes on from NW_021703777.1 coordinate 77,080,061, forward strand.
ATGGCTCACGTGCCCAGCCACTCCGCAGCATGCGGGATACTCCCGAACCAGGGCACGAACCCGCGTCCCCTGCATCGGCAGGCGGACCCCCAACCACTGCGCCACCAGGGAAGCCCTATTTGTTCCTTTTTAAAACAAAACTTCAGGAAATTTTTATATCTTTACTCACTGTCTTTAATTTCTCTCTCATTTTCTTTTAAACCCCCTCTAATCATGATTATACTCATTACTTAGATGGAATTGCCCCTTTCAAGGTCACCTATTACATACATGTTGGTAAATTCAATTGTAAATTTTAATTTCTCACTTTATTGATTTAGCAGCAGTATTTGACATGGTAGATTATTAGCTTTCTTGCAACATTTATTTTATTTGCCTAGGGTTCCATATACTTTTGCCTTTTCTCCTCCCTCACTTCACACCCCTTCTCAGTCACCTCTGATGTTTTCTCTTCCCCAACCCTTCATCGTTCATCTTTAGAAAATCTTTACCCTGTTATCTACACCTAGTTTCCTCTTGGTGTCATCTGGTGTTACAATATTCAATGCCAACTTCGTGCTCAAATCTCTCCAATAATCTTTCCAGTCCAAACTGTTCTTCTGAAAAGCAGGCTTGTATATTCAACAGATTACTTAGCACCTTCATCTGCATACCTAACAGAGACCTTAAACTCACTATGTCTGAAACTACACTCTTGATCTCTTCACCTCCCCCACCCAAAATATCCATCACTTTTCCCTTCTGAGTGAAAAGCAAGTACATTTTTGCAATTGTCCTTGGAGTATTATGACTCTTGCCTTTTTCTCACACTTCATGTATAACCGTTTAGAAAATCCTATTAGCCCTACTTTCAGAATTTTAACATTTTCAACATCTGCACTGCAATCCCCCTAGCTTATGCCAACACCATATTTGACCTGGATTACTGAAAATAGCTTTCTTAACTGCTTCTAATCTCATGTTCACAGCCTGTTACCGATACAGCCAACAGAATGTACATTTAATATATAAGGCAGTTCATATTGCCTCTCTCCTCAAAACTCTGCAATGCCTATTCCATTCAGAGGAAAAGTCAACATCCTTATCATTCCCCAAAGATCTCACATTTTGCCTCTTTCCTCACTAGCTTTATATACACTACTTTCTTTTTACTCTGTAAGGTCTGGTCACTGAGCTTCCTGGTTATATCCAGACAAAACCTCAGTGCCTTTGTATGAGCTGATGCCTCCATTTGGAATTTTTCTCTCCCACACATCTACTCGACTTAGCTCCTTCAAGCCTCTCTTCAAATCTCAATTTCTCAGCAAGGCCTATCCCAGTCACTCTATTTAATACTGCAACTACTTCCAACTACTGCTTGCAATGAGCCACCTTTTTCTTCTTTACTGTCCCCCCAGTAAAATCTATAATCTTGTAACATACTATCTATTTGCTTATTAATTATGTATATTGCATAACCTTACCCAAGAAAATGTTAGCTTTAAGAGAGCAGGTACCTTTCTTTTTTGGTCATTAACAGTTTGCAAGCAGCTGGTATGGTACCCGGCACACAGTAGTCATTCAAAAATACATGTCAATTGAATGACTAAATAAAGGAACAAGCGTGTGAATCATTTTGGAGTAATGAGATTAGACTTTCTGAATTAAATTCATGTATTTACTGTGGTGCTCTGATTTCATGGTAATAGCCAAGGAGTTTTCTTCCTTCTTTCCTTTCTTTCTTTTCTTCCCTCCCTCTCCCTCTCCCTC